>NC_041388.1:692689848-692766544 GCF_002162155.2 Triticum dicoccoides
ACTGATTCTAGTTTTCCTCTCCTCTATTCTTCCTCCTTTGCACCGGACATCCCTACTTCTGTCGCCACCCTTGCTCCGCCGTTGTAGTGAACCCTCAGCGCCGCCTGCACCACCCCAACAGTCCGCCCATCTGTTCTCGCCACCGCGGACATTGTCACCGGCCCGGACGCCCCTGCGGAGAACATCAATGTGCTTCAACGATCTGCCGTGTTCAGGAGACTTTGTAATGGGAATCGCCGCCATGGAACTACACTATCAACGTTCGTGACTACAACATAGGATACTATCTTGCCGATGGTATCTATCTTCAGTGCGCGACATTTGTGAAGACTATATCCGAACCCCCAAGGCAACAAACAAAGCCAATTTGCAGCAATGCAAGAGGCAGCTAGGAATGACATGGGAATTGTAGACTTTGTGGCGGCTTATGACATGTTGTGTCATTTTGCATAATATGATTGCCAAGGGCGATGATGACGGGGTGGCCGAAACCAATGATTTTGAGATGTCAGGAGAACAAGTCCACATTCCGGAGCAACAAGATGTAGATCAGTTGTGAATTTTCTGTAGATGCATCAGAATCTTCAAGATAATCAGGTGTACGCATAGCTACTCGGTGATCTTGTGGAGCATATGTGGTCCTACGATGAAAATAAGATAAATTTTATGCTTGAACTATGTATTTTCGGTCCCAACATTTGTTATTTAAGTGTGACATTCACTTGTATGATGGACGTGCATGGATTTGCATGAATTTGAAAGTTCAAATTTGAGGTACATGGCTGCCGGACACGATATATGAGGGGTTGTCCGGCGCCATCCGCGAGCCAGTGGGCGTATAGAGGCCCAGATTTACCGAGTCCTGTTGTAGATGCTTCAGTAAGGTATCGTATATTCAGGTTGATAGTTTTCTTTAGAAGTTGTAAATAGTGTTATTTAGAAGTTCATAGGGAGGGAGTTCCATGGGAGAATGGGAGCCTCTTATCCTCATAATAGAAAATTGACAGAAAAAGTACAATATCAAACTTAGCTGCTGATCATGGTCATCTTGTTGCGAAGCTGTTTGTCGAAAGCTATGGTTGTACTGGATTTTTAAAGTAAGAATCTTGAATCATTAAAAAGAGAAAATACTTTTCAGGTTAATATATGAAAATCGGACTAAAACCGTCACATAGCCCACACAAGGTAACACCGCTCAACCTGGCCAACCAAGCGAAGACCTACATGCCGCCGAGAAGAAAACGTTGTCGAGGTTGACACAAGGCGTCATCGTCGTCACCCCTCCACGAGCCAGCAATATCAAATTCATCGTCGACTTCCACCAATGAAGCCCTCGCCGCAACAGATGTCGGAGGTCATGTCGGCACATGCCAAATAGACAACCACCCTCGCTGGAGACCAGACAACTCTGATTCAAGTGACGAACCATGCTGAAGAGAAGGGGAGAGCTTGGGCCGCACAAGCCGCCGCAGTCAAACCTTGTCGAGACCCTGCTCCGCAACTCCAAAACTACAAAGACAAGGCACGGAGACCCCTCGAACACGCCGAGAGACACCGACTAAAAAAAACACGGCCGCGACCCAGCTCTGCATGAAGCCGCCATCATTGCCAAACAGGAGAGCACGCTAAATAGACCTAGCATCCCCACATCGTTGGATTGATACCTGCCCTTCCCCAATGTCATGAGCGTCCAGCCCCCGGAAGTGCGACCAAGATTGATGGTCTTAAGATGACATACCAAAGGCAGGAGCGACAATGTCGATGCCATCGCCAAACCCAACACTAGGCTTGACGATTTCACCCAAAGAAAATGATCCGAGGATGGGAGAGGTTCAAGCCTCCATGACGGGCGCCTCCAAGGAGGTGAGACAGCACCCACGGACGCTCGGCTGGCAAGAACCCGAGAGACTTTCGCCCAGAGCATTGCAACCTGCCCAAGGATGAGAGATGGGAAATGTCGGCGATTAGGGTCAGGGCCGGTCCTGAGATTTCGGGGGCCCGGGGCGAGACTAAAACCCGAGGCCCTAAATGTAGTCGTCATAACAATAAAAAATAATATGCATATATATGAAATATTACCAATAACACTTAAATGTTTCCAAAATCAGTATATATATCAAGTAATTCATACATATTACCCCAAAAAATCCTAATCTATCATGTGCTAAGGATCTCTGATTCTTGCTAGTGGTAGAATTGAAGATCTTAGAGTAGAAGCCAAAAACATTGACGACATCTTTTGAATAAACCTCTGCTAATGCTAGACTTGAAGATCTTACATCAGAAGCAAAAAAACTTTGTCGACATCTTTTGAATAAACTAGTCATTTTGTATCATGTTCCTCCCCATTGCTTAATATCCTATGATAATGGGCATATGAAAAACATCTTCCTGCATCGTCGGTATGCCATTTTTTGTCGTCTCTCATAGACCCTTTCTCAACTAAGATGTCTCTTGCTTTATTATCAAGATTATCCCAATTTTTTTTCATAAATACCATTAATATAAACTGGTTGTTCATCATCATCACTAGCGGATTGTGCATGTGCATCTGGTGAATTACATACACATGCTTAGAGCCACTAACGTTGTTATCATTGATGTTGGTGTCGACATTTTCTTCTGACTGATCAAATTCTGAATTGCCATTAGTTGGTTGCCCTTCCTTTATGACAACTATCGCCAACTCTCTTAGAAACAATTATGAATATTTCCGCACCGTGATTGAACTAAATCATCCACAGCTTTCTTCCTTCTCCTTTCATTACTACCGGATGGATACTTTCTTACAGATGACAAGACACAATGCTGTAAATAAATAAAACTGCATCAATGGACAACTGTTGAACAGTAACGATGTGCCGGCCATTCATCTAGCTAGGAGACTAGGAACCTTAATATGAATAGAAGATATACCTCGGATGGTCGAATCATTGATGGACGAAGAGCAAAGCCTGGGTTCCGATGGCCCCAGGGAATTGAAATTGGCGGTCGATCTGAATTGGGGAGGAAAATTCAATTTATTAGAAGAAAATGGAAAAGGAGCGCCGAACTCGCAGTCACGAAGAGATGAAGCCTTGGCGGCCGCTGAGAAACTGGGAATCGTTGTGTTAAATGCGTGCGTGATGGAATAGGAAGGGATCAATCTGTTCCTTTTTTTTTTTGACATGCAGTTACTAACCAAGGTATGAATCGGAAGGGATCAGTTCCCTTTTTTCGTCGTGCGAGTACATTCCGTCGTGCTGCGTGAGGCCCAACAGTCCAGTCCATAGATATGTTGGGTCATAGCATATATGTATACACTTTTTGGAGGGGCCCCCTCGATCTTGGGGGGCCGAGGCGGCTGCCCCCCTCCCTCAGGGCCTGATTAGGGTTAAAAGATGGTTATGTTTCTCCATTTCACAAATGGTCATATTGTTTGCTCTAGCTGGATAGACGTCATGATAAAAAAAGAGGTCCCTGTCCTTTAGCCTCTGCACAGGATAGACCAAGTACGACGCTATTGCGTACATATATGAATAACATGCATGGTAGAGGAGATGAAAGTGTGTGCTACACATTAAACCATGCTTGCTATATATAGTATAGCGAATAATACCATCAGGGGACGAGAGTTGTGCTCGCATATACCATGTTGAAGCCGGGTCCTCGATCGGTCTCGTGGCTGGTGTTGGGTCACAGCAGAGCACGAGTAAAGTCTATTTTAAACCTTAAACTCGTAGAGATAGTCTGAATTAAACCCTCAACTTTGAATCCTTGAAATTGGCACCCTATATTCACCAATCCCGGTCAATTTCAACCCTAAACCGACCCTACACTGTTTGTTGCATCGGGAAAAAGACAATCCCAGCTGGGAACAATTGTTTCTGTCACTGACTCCGCGGGCCTACATGCCATATTCATCTTCCTCACTCCATTCATCCGAGCGGTGTGCCGCTTGCCCTCAACGCCCCGATGTCGTCTTCTGTTCCTGGTGTGCACCCTGCCCCGAGAGGATGGCCGGCACAAGGATGACCATTGAACGTCGGCGAGGGCCATCCAAAGTGCCGCCGCGTCCCTCCTTAGCGCACGCATGGTGTCTACCTGGCTGCTGGACAAGCGTCCAGGAATACCCAATACGCCCCCGTACTGAGCTTATCTAATCTCCTCTGTGCTTCTACGACCTGTTGAGCTCAAGTCCCGTCGACCTCGTCATCCCCTCTGTGCGCACCTCCATGACTCGACCGAACTGTCGAGCAGTGGCGGAGCTTGGGCCAAAATTCTGGAGGGGCAATGGGCTGAGGGGGGGCTAAGTTATGAGGTCTGGCCTTATTTTCCTGTACTTATGGCCCAAATGCCTAGGGGTAGTGATGGATTTCTTCATGGGATGTGGGGGCGGTGGCCCAGGTTGCACTCCATGAAGCTCCACCACTGTTGTCGAGCACCTGCTGTGCATACGGCTTGGCGAGCCGGAGCAGTGTGTGCCCATTGACGCCGAGGCGGACGACGGCGGAAACAACATGACTAGCAACGCAAAGACCAGCTCAGGGCAATAACGTGACGTCGACGTACGGCGGCGGCGCGCAACAGCACGCCCGGCAACCCTCGAGCACCGCTTCGCCCCGCGCATAAGAGGCGTGGAAGTTGGCGTCGTGCATGTCGGTCGGTCGGCGTCGCACGCGCTACGGAAGAACACCACGCCGGCCTCGCATTGTACGTCCGCCCACACGCCAGTGAAGCAGTCGTAGAAGTGGACACGTTTCCGGCCAGCGGCATGATCCACAAGCTCCGACAAGCAAATACCGCTACTTCAGGCCTCAATCCGGAGGATGCACCAGTGGAGGGGTAGGAGTTCGTCTTGGTTCCAGCTGCACTCGAGAAAGATGACAGCGAGAAGTACCGCCACGGCTCCCTGCCGAAGATGAGAAGAGAAGGGCGCCAGCAGCATGAGCTTCTCCACCGTCGCACGATGACCGTGCGTCCGTGCCTTGCGGCCAGGTGCAGCGCCGTGTCCCCAGCTCTAGGTTGATTTAACCCGATGAGACGCAAGTACAAAGCTACGCAACTACCTGATTGATCGTTTTGGCTACATGTCGTATACAAACACAAGGAATTTTCTCAAGATAATATGAGGAGGGGATCAATCCATTTAGCTGCCTGGAAGAGAACAAGGAAGCAGACGAATCTGACTTGTGGACCCGCATCGTCAGTGAGAGTAGCCAGTGAACCCAGTCGGGATGGTTCCTTTTCTAGTGCGCCAAACAGGCCTAAGGTCAGGGTTGACCGGGATTAGAAAGTATAAGGTGTTAATTTCAGGAATTTAGAGTTCGAGATATGATTTCAACGAGCCATACAAATTCAAGGTTTAAAATAGACTTTACTCGCGGAGCACACGGCGACCCTTGCACCAGCACCAGAAACGCCTCGGTGCCACCCGCCGTGCCCACCACCCGGAGTTGTCATCAGAAACCACCTTCCATCGGGACAGGAGACGAGCCGCAGATCAGATGCTCAGCAGCACAGCGCAACGCGCACCAGCTAGGGTCCCACAAGCATGGCACAGATGCAGGCAGGCTGGAAAGACCGTCCACGGCTACCACGCCCAACGCGCACGCCACGCCACTCGGGAAGATGGAGACAGCACCAACGACCAATGACCAAAGACCGGCAAGCAAGACGACTTGCTTGCCGGTTTTAGAGACGAGGCACCAGCTCCAGCTATATAAACCCTTTAGTGCATGCGAGCTAGTGCACACACGTAACCGCCACCTAGCTAGCTAGCTAGCTAGCTAGCTAGCAGTCCTCTCCTTATAGCAGGAGCAATGACAATGCTCAGCTTCTTCTTCTTCATCATCCTCTGCTCCCACGCTCTTGCTGTGTCCCCCGCTCCGGGTAGGGGTAGCGACCAACTCGCGCTCCTCTCCTTCAAGTCCGCCATTGCGCCCCCGAGAGGGTTGCTGGCTTCATGGAACACCTCCACCCACCACTACAGCTGGCCAGGAGTTGCTTGCGGGCGGCGGCACCCGGACAGGGTTGTCTCGCTGCGCATGGCCTCCTTCAACCTGTCGGGACGCATCTCGCCATTCTTGGGCAACCTCTCCTTTCTCAGGGAGCTTGACCTCGATCGGCAACAACCACCTCGCGGGTCAGATACCCCCGGAGCTCGGCCATCTTGCCAGGCTTCGGCTCCTAAGCCTGAGGGTGAATTCTCTCCAGGGAAGCATTCCTGTGGCTCTTGGAGGATGCACCAACCTCACCACGCTTGACCTGAGTAGAAACCATCTCCAAGATGAGATCCCGGGCGAGATAGGTTCCAGCTTGAAGAATCTTGTCACTTTGAACCTTTCCAGAAATGATTTGTCAGGGCATATCCCTGGCTCGCTGGTGCAATCACCATCCATCCAAACCTTGTCTATGTTTCTCAACAGATTATCTGGTAGGATACCACCTGTTTTGGGCAACCTCTCCAACCTCAAATATCTTCAAGTCGATCACAACGCCCTGTCCGGACCTATCCCGCCGTCTTTGGGCATGTTACCCAAACTATCTCGGCTCAGCATCGGCTTTAACAACTTGAGTGGAGTGATCCCCAATTCCATTTGGAACATCTCCTCTCTAACACTGCTTTCTGTCCAGGAAAATATGCTTACTGGAACAATACCTCCAAACGCATTCAGTAATCTTCACCTTCTCCAAGACATATCGTTGGATGCTAACCACTTCCATGGCCCCATCCCAGCTGCAATAGCTAATGCTTCTAATATCGCATTACTTCAGATGTCAGACAACTTTTTCAGTGGCATCGTTCCTCCGGAGGTTGGAAGCTACCCGAATCTCTTCCGGATCAATCTCCAACAGAATTTGCTTCGCGCAAAAGAGCCCAAAGATTGGGAGTTCATAACCACGCTAACAAATTGCACACAGTTACAAGTTTTGGGGTTGGGAACCAATAAGTTTGAGGGAGTCCTCCCTGATTCACTTTCCAACCTTTCCACCTCCTTGGTGCAACTCGGCCTTCAAGAGAACAAAATATCAGGAAGCATCCCTAAAGATATAGGTAACCTCATTAACTTGCAATTTATCATTCTCTATACTAACTCTTTCACCCAAACCCTCCCCTCTTCCTTGAGTAGCCTCAAATTCCTTTCCCTACTCCAAGTATACGGAAATAAAATAAGTGGGTCTATTCCACAGAATATAGGAAATCTTACCGAACTAATTTCTTTGGACCTCAGCATGAATGCCTTCGGTGGTAGGTTACCACGCACACTTGGAAACCTAACAAACTTGTTGACACTAGATCTTTCAAGCAATAACTTTACAGGACCAATACCCAGCGGATTATTCAACATCCCAACACTATCAGAATATCTTTCTCTATCAAGTAATAACTTGGAGGGATCACTACCTCACGAAATAGGGAATCTAAAAAATCTAGTAGAATTCCATGCAGAGTCGAACAAATTATCAGGTGAAATCCCTAGCACCATCGGTGGATGTCAACTTCTCCAGCAACTCTACCTCCAAAACAACAAATTTGAAGGTACCATCCCATCAATCCTTAGTCAGATGAAAGGTCTACAAACTCTAGACATTTCGAGCAACAATTTGTCAGGCCAGATACCTAAATCATTTGCAGACCTTACCACACTCTATTATCTCAACCTTTCATTCAATAGCCTTGCTGGGGAAGTGCCAATCACTGGTGTTTTTGCAAATTCTTCAGCAATATCAATCCAAGGAAATGGAAACCTTTGTGGCGGTGTACCTAATTTACATTTGGCCCCTTGTTCCTTGCAATTAGCAAAGAAAAAACATAAATTCCCGGTTGCGTGTATGCCTATTTCTATCATTGCAACACTGGTTGTTCTTGCCTTCCTCTACAAGCTTCTTCTTACCTGGCAAAACAAAAGACAAGCAACAATCCCGTCAACAACGTCCATGCAAGGTTACCAACTGATTTCTTATAGTCAGTTGGCAAGGGCAACAGATGGTTTCTCGGCAGGGAATTTGCTGGGTTCTGGATCATTTGGGTCTGTGTACAAAGGAGAGTTGGATGGTCATGCTGGAGAAAATTCAAACCTTGTTGCTGTCAACGTATTAAAACTTCAAACTCCAAAGGCGCCGAAGAGTTTCACTGCCAAATGCAAAGCATTAGGAAATATGCGACACCGCAATCTTCTCAAGATAGTTACAGTTTGCTCAAGCATTGATACCAGAGGGAATGAATTCAAAGCAATTGTGTATGACTTCATGCCTAATGGTAGTCTAGAAGGTTGGCTACATCTTGACACAAGTGACCAAGCAGAGCAAAAGTATTTGAATCTGCATCAAAGAGTGACAATACTACTTGATGTGGCTTATGCCTTGGACTATCTTCACTGCCATGGTCCAGCACCTGTTGTACATTGCGATGTGAAGCCAAGTAATGTGCTCCTAGATGATAATATGGTAGCCCATGTTGGAGATTTTGGTCTTGGTAAGATTCTTAACGAGGGAAGCTCATTTCTCGAGCAGTCCACGAGCTCAATGGGATTTCGAGGGACAATTGGTTATGCTGCCCCAGGTTAGCCCACCTCTTCTATGTTTACTCTACCTATTCTGTGCCTAGTTATATAAAGTTTTTAAAACGAATGTAAATATAGAACTCTATGCATCATAAAAACTCTACTTATTCGAACTTGTTATTGTCACAGAGTATGGTGTTGGAAACCCCGTGTCCAAGCATGGAGATATTTACAGTTATGGCATTCTTGTGTTGGAAACAGCCACTGGAAAGAGGCCCACCGATAGCAAATTCAGACAAGGATTGAGCCTTCGTGAGTATGTTGAGCTTGGTCTATGTGATAGTATGATGGAGGTTGTGGACATGCGGCTATCATTGGATCTTGAGTATGGGCTCCAAACTGTGAATGCTTCTGCATACAAGAGAACGATTGATTGCCTTGTTTCGCTACTTAAACTCGGAATTTCCTGCTCTCAGGAATTGCCGTCAAGTAGAATGCCAACCATCGTCAAGGAACTTCATGCCATGAAAGAATCTCTCTCGAGGGAGTAGTGAATATGAAGACAGAAACCATGCTAATGCTAACTGGAATGTTTTATGTGAGAATGATATGTGCATCGATATTGTTGGGCATATTTTAGTTTGGAATTGATTCCTGCATTGGTACTTCAAACAGTTAACATGGAAGTACAACCAATTTTACGCTTCAATTGCAGCTATTTCCTAATGTTTGCATCAGAGTACGGTCTCTACTATGTTTCAGTTAGAATCGCAACAGCTGAGTTCATAAGAGCAAGTACAATAAGGTGACATAAGCAGGCTATAAGGACTAGAATATTATATCTTTGCTTAGTTGAAGGAGAGAGAAGAGGAGAGAGGAGAGAAGCGGACTCTTGGTTAGTAGCCGGCTCTAGCACGAGACCCAAGACGCTTTGTGAGGTTGTAAGGTGGGCCAACTACTAATGAAGTAGTACACATATATAACTTACTATTGTACATGCAGGCTACAAGGTTGGCTGTAGATGACATGCCAACTCCTTATAGCCGATTGCTGGCTATATTATTAACCATGCTCTAAGTCCCCATTGCATGATTAGTGATGGGTATGGGTTTAGTACAACTCGTGTTAATATTGTCCATTATTTTACCAGTTACTATTTTTTCCGTGTGGCGCGTCTTTGTTTGGTGAGTGGAAAACAATTTGTTATGTTCAGAACAGAATTACGATACTCTGTCGAGAATATTGTAAACCGATGATGGTTAATAGTTTTGTCAAACCTGTTTATTTTGCTCATGAGCACAGATAAAACAGATTTACTTTTATATGGACTGAGTTGAACCTGCTTTTGCAAAAACTATCCATGGTAATTTGCAGGTTAGTCCAAGGTTTATGCTAGTCCGCCCATCTTAAACCAAAGCTGTGTAACCCTCAAGGCTCTGAAAGCTTCAGGATTAGGAATACTAAGGCCTCCAAATTCAGTCGGGGAGCAAACTTTGTTCCAATTTACAAGATATTTACCACTTGATACTTTATCAGAGCTAGCCCAAAGAGAAGATCTTCAAAGCTTGTTCATCTGAGCATCAGCTCACTTGGATAGGTTGGTGGCCATCATCTGAAAAGAGGGGATTGCAGAGAGAACACGTCGAACCAACACCACTTTGCTTGCTTTGCCCATGACACCCTTATAACTTGGCAAAGTTGTCGAGGATAGCTTGATAGTCATTATTTCTGTGGTGGTGAACGGACAGGCGACATGCCAAGGTAGGTACAGGGAAATGAGGATATGGTGCGCAGGACATTGTCCAGGGTGGCTGTCAGGTCGATCCCATTGCAATGGATTGGGATGATTCTGGTCTTGGAGAGGTTGGTGCAAACAGCAGTAGACTGACCGAAGATGCGAAGGATTGGAGAACTTCGGTTTGTATCTGCAGGTGTGGGCTTGATGAAGTTGGCAACTTCATCGGTTAGAGAGAAGATTTGTGCAGAATGTTTAGAGCTCCCAATGGGGCTAGGCCGCCACTTCCATGAGCTTCATCAAACAGTCTTTCTAAGCAGTTCATGATCACGACGAAAAGCAGTCCTCGGCGGTGCTGAACTGAGCTACAGAGGTTACCATTAATAGTCCTGCAATCCAGTTTCTCCAGCAAAGGCTGAACCCTCTGAATTTCAAGAAGTTGGAGAAGAAACTCCCAGGAGACGAAATTGAATGCCTTTGATAATTGATATGTGTGGCTTAACAAGGAGGCTCAGGAGATTGCCCTCATGCAGAGATTTTGCAATTCCTTGCACACAGACGAGGCTACCATAGATGCAGCTTCCCTTGATGACAACATTCTGGTAGTTCTCAATTAGCAGGGGCATCAGAGGTTGCACTCTATTGGCAACAAGCTTGCCGAAACTTTGAACAAGGCTAATAGGCCTGAAGTCGGCAGGGTGGCGGGCAGCTTCAGACTTAGGAGCAGGATCACCGTGGCTGATTTGATGGCATTGGAGGCTCTGAGAGCTTATAGAATGAAATTTTTGGAGATAACACATAATATTGATCTTGATCAGAGGCCAACTAACTCTGTAAATATCATTGTAATTACAGCCAATGGGTTGAAATTTGTGCAGAGCACGAATAATTCCGATCTTGATCAGAGGCCAACTAACTAGCTGGGTCCAAAATTAGGAAAGTGATACTCCTTTAACCCCTACTGAAAAAAACATAGTAATTGCAGAATTCCATGCAATCATGCATGTTTGTGTGCGTGATACTCCCTCCGTCCGGAAATACTTGTCATCAAAATGGATAAAAGGGAATGTATCTAGACGTATTTTAGTTATAGATACATCTTTTTTTATCCATTTTGATGACAAGTATTTTCGGATGAAGGGAGTATTATTGTAGTTACAGGAATAATTTAGATTGATTCGTCGTCCAATTATTGCATACCAGATCAAGGTGTCTACCTAGGCCTCAAAGCTTTCCATAAGAATACTGGCTAAGTGAGCGTCTCAGAAAAACCCTACAACGGTGAATATCAACATTAATTAGTGCCATGTTTATAAGTGGTTATCAGAAATCGCAGGGCTCGGCCATTAAATAAAATGTTTACAAATGACTGTAAATCAGATTCAGCACATATTCTTAACACCTCTCAATGGCTCCTGCCCAAATATATTCTGATTTTTACAAGAAAGATACTAAATGTTTACAAATGACTGTAATTCAGATTAAGCACATATTCTTAACATTTCCAGTAGAAATCCTGAATGGTAACAACAACAACAACAACAAAGCCTTTAGTCCCAAACAAGTTGGGGTAGGCTAGAGGTGAAACCCATAAGATCTCGCAACCAACTCATGGCTCTGGCACATGGATAGCAAGCTTCCACGCACCCCTGTCCATAGCTAGCTCTTTGTCGATACTCCAATCCTTCAGGTCTCTCTTAACGGACTCCTCCCATGTCAAAATCGGTCAACCCCGCCCTCTCTTGACATTCTCCGCACGCTTTAGCCGTCCGCTATGCACTGGAGCTTCTGGAGGCCTGCGCTGAATATGCCCAAACCATCTCAAACGATGTTGGACAAGCTTCTCCTCAATTGGTGCTACCCCAACTCTATCTCGTATATCATCATTCCGGACTCGATCCTTCCTCGTGTGGCCACACATCCATCTCAACATACGCATCTCCGCCACACCTAACTGTTGAACATGGCGCCTTTTAGTCGGCCAACACTCCGCGCCATACAACATTGCGGGTCGAACCGCCGTCCTGTAGAACTTGTCTTTTAGCTTTTGTGGCACTCTCTTGTCACAGAGAATGCCAGAAGCTTGGCGCCACTTCATCCATCCGGCTTTGATTCGATGGTTCACATCTTCATCAATACCCCCATCCTCCTGCAACATTGACCCCAAATACCGAAAGGTGTCCTTCCGAGGTACCACCTGGCCATCAAGGCTAACCTCCTCCTCCTCACAGCTAGTAGTACTGAAACCGCACATCATGTACTCGGTTTTAGTTCTACTAAGCCTAAACCCTTTCGATTCCAAGGTTTGTCTCCATAACTCTAACTTCCTATTTACCCCCGTCCGACTATCGTCAACTAGCACCACATCATCCGCAAAGAGCATACACCATGGGATATCTCCTTGTATACCCCTTGTGACCTCATCCATCACCAATGCAAAAAGATAAGGGCTCAAAGCTGACCCCTGATGCAGTCCTATCTTAATCGGGAAGTCATCGGTGTCGACATCACTTGTTCGAACACTTGTCACAACATTATTGTACATGTCCTTGATGAGGGTAATGTACTTTGCTGGGACTTTGTGTTTCTCCAAGGCCCACCACATGACATTCCGCGGTATCTTATCATAGGCCTTCTCCAAGTCAATGAACACCATATGCAAGTCCTTCTTATGCTCCCTATATCTCTCCATAAGTTATCGTACCAAGAAAATGGCTTCCATGGTCGACCTCCCAGGCATGAAACCAAACTGATTTTTGGTCACGCTTGTCATTCTTCTTAAGCGGTGCTCAATGACTCTCTCCCATAGCTTCATTGTATGGTTCATCAACTTAATTCCACGGTAATTAGTACAACTCTGAACATCCCCCTTGTTCTTGAAGATTGGTACTAATATACTCCGTCTCCATTCTTCTGGCATCTTGTTTGCCCGAAAAATGAGGTTGAAAAGCTTGGTTAGCCATACTATCGCTATGTCCCCAAGACCTTTCCACACCTCAATGGGGATACAATCAGGGCCCATCGCCTTGCCTCCTTTCATCCTTTTTAAAGCCTCCTTCACCTCAGACTCCTGGATGCGCCGCACAAAACGCATGCTGGTCTCATCAAAGGAGTCATTCAGTTCAATGGTAGAACTCTCATTCTCCCCATTGAACAGCTTGTCGAAGTACTCCCGCCATCTATGCTTAATCTCTTCGTCCTTCACCAAGAGTTGGCCTGCTCCGTCCTTGATGCATTTGACTTGGCCAATATCCCTCGTCTTCCTCTCCCGGATCTTAGCCATCTTATAGATATCCCTTTCACCTTCCTTCGTGCCTAACCGTTGGTAGAGGTCCTCATATGCCCGACCCCTTGCTTCACCAACAGCTCGCTTTGCGGCCTTCTTCGCCATCTTGTACTTCTCTATGTTGTCTGCACTCCTATCCAGGTATAGGCATCTGAAGCAATCTTTCTTCTCTTTAAGCGCCTTCTGGACATCATCATTCCACCACCAGGTATCCTTATCTTCGCTTCTCCTTCCCCTGGACACTCCAAACTCCTCCGAGGCCACCTTACGAATGCAAGTCGCCATCTTCATCCACACATTGTCCGCATCCCCTCCTTCCTCCCAAGGGCCCTCCTTAAATACCCTCTCCTTGAACACCTGAGCTACCTCCCCCTTGAGCTTCCACCACTTCGTTCTAGCGACCTTGGCACGCTTATCCCGCTGGACACGAATCCGAAAGCGAAAGTCAGCAACCACCAGCTTATGCTGGGGTACAACACTCTCCCCAGGTATCACCTTACAGTCTAGGCACGCACGCCTATCTTCTCTTCTCGAGAGGATGAAATCAATCTGGCTAGAGTGTTGGCCACTACTAAAAGTCACCAGATGTGAATCTCTCTTTCTAAAGAGGGTGTTAGCTACAATCATGTTGTAGGCTAGAGCAAAGCTTAAGACATCTTCTCCTTCTTGATTCCTGATGCCATAGCCAAAGCCCCCATGCGCCCCTTCAAAACCTGTGTTAGATGTACCCACGTGGCCATTGAGGTCTCCTCCTATGAAGAGCTTCTCACCAATCGGTACACTCCTAACCATGTCTTCCAAGCCTTCCCAGAACTCCCTCTTGGTGTTCTCATTGTGGCCTACTTGCGGGGCATATGCGCTGATAACATTGAGAACCAAGTCCTCAGCTACCAGCTTGACCAGGAACCAAATCCTGAATGGTACATGCCCAAATATATATTTTGAGTGTTACAAGAAAGACGCTATGTAAGAATCCCAGAAAGAAAAGAGAAACATTTAAAAGCGAACACTAATGTTAATTAGAGTCATAATGTATGTTAACAAATGACTGTTATGCAGATAAAGCACATAGCACAGCTGTTCAGACCCGGTAATCCATGGATGCTCTACCAAAAAAATACATTTTGACATGCTAGAAACTATATTGTACTCCCTCCGTTCCTAAATATAAGTCTTTTTAGACATTTCAAATGGACTACAACATACGGATGTATGTAGACATATTTTAGAATGTAGATTCACTCACATTGGTTTGTATGTAGTCACTTGTTGGAATCTCTAAAAAGACTTATATTTGGGAACGGAGGGAGTAGAATGAAGACAGTTCCTTGCCATGGAAAATCACAAAATAAAAATAGTGGCAGCCAATAACACCTTTCTGTTCTTCCTTAACAAAAAAATTCATTATGGGCTAACTTTTTCGGCCATCCAGTCACTGGACTCATCTCCTTCCTGGGTTCTTGTGAACATCAATCTCTGATTACTTTTCAAGTTCACATAATCAACCTGAATATGAAAACCAAGAGTATTGAGAAACACAATAGGGGCACATGAATCTGCAATACATTTAACCAATTTAAGTATAACTGATTCTGTATTTCAAAGTAGGTGAAGATACAGATACAGAAACATGAGCATGAGGCACAAGAAAGCTTTAACCTAACCTTTTCTGGATCAAGAGTCAGAAGACAGTAGGCATCAACTGGGCCAGCTGATGGATCGATATGAACATCCTTAATGTGGTCATCATTTGCGACGGGAACCCCTGGACTTTGTCCTAAGTATTGTGATCTTGACTTCACTGAACTGGCGAACCAAGCTTTCTCTCGTTGCTGTTTGGTAAAACAACCAATGTTGAGCAAAAAGATTATAAAGGAGCACCTAATATCAATGAAAGCAGCGCTGCTACATGTCGTCAAGAGAAGAAAAAACTACTTATATGTGTAATAGAAGAGTTGAGTTTGTGCAGCTTCTGAGCATCGCCAAAAGGTTTGAAAGGTGAAAGTTGTGGAGACATTAATACAAGGTCATGCATTTGCTCTTGATGAGACAAGGAAACTCCATGTGTGCAAAAACTATACAAAACTAATCTAATAGAACAGTTATATGTTCAGTTTTGTGCATAACCAAATCTTTCACTACAGTTATCCTTTCGTTTGCAAGACATCTCCACTACACAGAACAGAGCACAAGGCAGAGTCTACTCAGCTCTAACCTGGAGCTTGGCAGGATCCGGACTGGAACCATCAATCACATCTATGATACCGCTGATACGGAATTGCTCCCAGGAATCAGTGAAATACCAGCATATCTGCAAGAATCTCAAGATCAGGAAATTGGCACTTGTGCTGCTCAAAACTGTGACACGCAATTCTGCAAGTTCTTCACAACCTACCTCGCCGAGGGGCCATTCCTTGATCTCCCCAATCTGTTCGTTCGCAAATCGCACATCCAAACCAGCAAGGGAATCAGCGAGCAGCGAGAAAGAACTATGATTGTATATATAATAACAAGGTTAGAAAGCACGGGGGAATAGCAGCAGCGACCTTGTTGCTCCGCGCATCCGTGTTAATCTGAATCTTGTCGCAGTGTTCTTGGAACCCCCTAACAAGACCAAGGTTTCAGATCAAAACCGGTAAGAGCTGGAGGGGAAAGGGAGGGGACTAGACCAGAGCAGGCGGGCACCTGAACACGACGGTGCGATTCGCCGGCCTGCCGCCGCCGCCCACCGTGGCCTGAAACGACGGACCGTTCGTTAGGGTACCAAGTTTTCCCCCAAAAAAGGGCACGGGGAGGGGAACTATGGGAGATGGGAGCGTACGAGCTGGAAGAAGGTGGAGTGCTTGAGGTGCGCGTTGGCGTCCAACGCTCGCTGCAGCAGCGCCCTCCACGGGCTCGAGAGCGCCGACGCGGCGGCGCCACCGCCGGCCATCTCTACCTGTCGCCGCCTCCGCGCTGTTTCACCTCGCTGAGCCGTGGATATCGCTTATGCTCTGCGGGGAGATGGGAGCGGATTAACGGCTAGGATCGCATTGCCTGGGCTATGTCCCATGGGCCCGGGAGGTCAGTGACAGGGAACGGGTTTACACTCTTCCCTTTTTTTTGCGGGGTAAAAGGAGTTTTATTCAAAAATTATAGAGTTACAATTGAGAGGCAAGAAATCCTCACTACACTCTTCCCCCGCTGCACGAGCCATAACAAATTCTGTGTGCGATAAATAAAGTATCATATAATCGTCAGGTTATAAACATTTTTCGAATTACTAAGGGAATGGCACTTCTAGTTCCGATGGCCACGGAAAATATCAAGAAGCTATTTGTTTAAAGCTATGATTGTTCTGGTTTTTTCAATAACAAAAAAGTCAAACCTGAAGGATCTCGATTCATTAAAAAAGGGGGAGAGAATTGCCAAGTTAATACAAGGAAAATTGGGCTAAAACTGGCGCAACACCGACCGACATGGCCATCCACGCGAAAACCTCCACGCCGTCAAAAAGAGTACATTGTGTTGAGGTTGTCACTAGGCGTCGTCGTCTTCATCCCTCGACGAGCCAGCGATTCCGACTTCACCATCGAGTTCCACCAACGAAGCCCTCATCGAAACAGACGCTGGAGCTCATGTCGGCCCATGCAAAAGCAGATGACCACCCATGCTGGAGACCAGACAACTCTGACTCAAGAGGCAAACCTTGCTGGAGAAAAGGGTCGAGCTTGCGTCACACAAGCCTTTGTAGCTAAACCCGATATGATGCCATCGTCGCTGCCAAGGCATGCTCCACAGAGACAAGCCGAGGCGCGGATACCCCTCAAACATGTCGGGAGACACCTCAACCCAACTTTGCACGAAGCCACCATTGCCACCAAACAGGCGACCACGCCAAACGGACCCGGGCGACCATCCCTGGATCCAGCTCCAAGAAGCACGACCAGGATTGATGGTCTTCAAGACGATGCCCCAAAGGGGGAGCACGACCAAGATTAATGGTCTTCAAGACGATTCCCCAAAGGGGGAGCGCGGCTAGGATCAATGACCTTCAAAACGACGCCCCAAAAGGGGAGCACGGCTAGGATTGATGGCGTTCAAGACGACGCCCCAACGGTGGGAATGACGATGTCGACGCCCTCGCTTGACCCAACACCGCGCCTTAGGCTTTCATCCGAAGAGCATGATCCGAGGAAGGGAGAGGTTGGAGGCCTCCGAGGAGATGTAGTCAACTAGCAAGAACCCGACCGACTTCCGTCCATAGCATCGCAGACAACACCCCTACACACCACACTTTTTATAAGCCCGACGACGGGACGGCGATGAGACAGGACCTCCACTGTCCTGTTGGAGCCGTGCAAAAAGGCCGGATGACACATAGTGCCAGACCTCAACTGTTGTTATCCGCAACGCAACGCAGCTTTCATCTCCTCGCCATGCCGGCCGCTAGCTTGCAGGCATCCTGCCTGACTTTTTAAGTTACGCTGTAAATTCTTTCCATGAGAACATCATGGCATACGACAGCGATCTATCTAACACCTAGTACTGCACCTCCAGATATCGCTGGCACGGCCATTGGGCTTGTGTCACCCGACCCGTCAGGCTCAGGCAGCAACGAGTGGACATGTTAAACTGTATATATACACACACGTAGTCTGTGTATTAATATTATAACATTGTATTGTACCCCTTGGTACCTCTATATAATGAAAGAGTCACACCCCGTTTAAGGTGTCGAGCAAGTTCTCAACATATTGTGTTTTACATGGTATCAGACTAGAGTTTTGATGTCTCCCGCCGCCGCCGCCGCCGGTGCGCCGACCTTCGTCGCTGCCACCGCCGCCGGGCCGGCCCTCGCCCCTATGTCACCGTTCCTCACTTCTCGGCCCTTGCGTTGGCCTACGGGGCCCTGCCGCCGACCGAGTCCCCGATCGGATCAAATCCATCGGCCGACTCCTCTGCTGAGTTCACTGTGCCGCCATCTCATAGCGTTGCTGTGCAGCCGTCCTACGGCGCCGTCGCGCAGACGCTCGGTGGCGTCGCTCCTGCCGTGTATGGTGCGCCGCCGGCGGCCCAGGGCTCCCTTCAGCCGCCGCCGTCCTCCTGGCCCGTGGCGTCCTACGCGGCGCCGCATCATCACCAACCCTATGCGGCTCTCCCGTCGCATTACCACCAGCCACCGTCGACGCCGATCTACTCCGCGCCGCCACCGCAGCAGCACTTTCTGGCGCAGCCGTCACAGCCCTACGCGCCGTCGCCGCACCAACCCTACTCCACGCCGTCCGGGTTCGTGGCTGCACCGCCGCAGCCATCCTACGGGGCCGCGGTGAACTACGAAGCCGACGCCCTCATTCTCGGTGCTCATGGCGTCTACTCAGTGGGTGCTCCTCATCTCGAGACAGCCCCGTCGACGGGTCCCTACGCGCCATCGATGCATGCTCACGCCGCTCAAGTCACGGCGCCGTCACCATTTTACTTCTCGCATCTGCTGCCGGTGAAGCTCACGCCGGACAACTACCTGTCCTGGCGTGCCCAGGTGTTGCCTCTTCTGTGCAGTTGCTATCTGGAGGGCTATGTTGACGGATCCATCCCGTGTCCGCCTACTCATCACCCGGCGTATCATACATGGGTGGCCCAGGATCAGGCCATTCTCTCTGCCATCCAGTCCTCGCTCACTCCGAGCGTCTCGTCGCCGGTCATCTTCGCTACTACATCCCGGGAGGCGTGGGCGGCGCTTCACACCAGCTTGTCCTCGCAGTCTCAGGCGCGTGCTCACTCTATACGCACCGAGCTTGGTGAGACCAAGCTTGGTGACCTCAGCATCACGGACTACTTCAACAAGATGCGGGGTCTCACCGACACATTGGCCTCGGTTGGCCAGTCTCTGCAGGATGAGGAGTTCACCACTTTCGTTCTTAACGGGCTCGACGATGATTATGACAATCTCGTTGAGAACGTTCATGGCCGTGACGATCCACTTCCACCTCGTGAGCTGTATGCCCGCCTTCTTGGCCGTGAACAGCGCATCAAGGCCCGTCGTGTCTCACCGGGTTTCGCCTCCGCCAACGCCGCCACTCGCGGCAAACCTCAGCGGCTTTCATCTTCAGGGGGCAAGCCGGCACCATCTTCGCATCCGGCCCCGCGTGGCAATGCGCCATCCATCACGGGTGGCAACCGGCCGGTTGCTTGCTGCTCCTCCTGCGGTGCCCCGCGGGCTTGCCAGCTGTGTGGTCTGGAGCGCCACATTGCATCTCGTTGTCATCGTCGCTACAAGCAAGATTTTCTGGGCCTTGGCAACAATGGCAAAGGAAACGACAAGCAGGCTGCCGCTGCCGTGACTACTCATGATCATGGTCGCACTCCGTCCTACTCCATTGATCCATCATGGTATATGGACACCGGCGCTACTAACCACCTCACCAGCGAGATGGGCAAGCTCTCTACTCAGGAGCCATACCGTGGTCATGATCAGGTGCACACCGCCAGCGGAGCAGGTATGCGCATCTCTCATGTTGGTCAGGTTTCTCTCCTTGCACACAATTTTCGCAAACTACATCTTTCCAATGTCCTTCGTGTTCCCTCTGCTACGCGTAGTTTGTTGTCTATTCCTCAACTTACACGTGATAATAATGTCGTTGCTGAGTTTCATCCTTTTTGTTTCTTTATCAAGGATCGGGACACGAGGGTCGTTCTGCTAAGCGGTCGTCTTCGCCATGGCTTGTACGCACTTGATGTACCGAGCACACCATCCATGCAGTCTTCTCCTCAGGCGTTCAGTGGTGTTCGTGTGTCTCCTACGCACTGGCATGCGCGCCTTGGTCATCCTGCGGCCCCTATAGTTCATCATGTGTTGCATCGTCATGAACTACCAGTTGTGTCCAATAAATCTGCTGACACCGTCTGTGATGCCTGTCAGCAGGGCAAGAGTCATCAACTTCCATTTTCAGAGTCTAGTCGTGTTGTGAAACATCCTCTTGAGCTTGTGTTTTCTAATGTATGGGGTCATGCCCAGACATCTGTTAGTGGTCACAATTATTATGTCAGTTTTATTGATGCTTATAGTCGGTTTACTTGGCTGTATCTTATTAAGCGCAAGTCTGATGTGTTCGATGTTTTTATCCAGTTTCAAGCACATGTTGAGCGTCTCCTTAAGCAGAAAATCATCCATGTTCAATCTGACTGGGGGATGAATACCACAACCTCAACTCTTTTTTTAACAAACTTGGGATTTCGCATCGTGTGTCTTGTCCTCATACTCATCAGCAAAATGGAACTGCCGAACGTAAGCATCGTCATCTTGTTGAAACTGGCCTAACCTTGCTCGCTCATGCATCCATTCCGTTTCGGTTTTGGAGTGATGCTTTCTCCACAGCTTGTTTTCTCATAAATAGGCTTCCCTCACGACTCCTGAAAATGCAAACTCCACTTGAACTCTTGCTCAACGAGACTCCAGACTACACCTTTTTTAAGGTGTTCGGGTGTGCATGTTGGCCTCACCTTCGCCTATATAACAAGCGTAAGTTAGAGTTTCGATCTAAGAAGTGTGTCTTCCTGGGGTACAGTTCTCTTCACAAAGGGTACAAATGCCTCCATGTTCCTACAAATCGCGTTTACATCTCTCGTGATGTGGTGTTTGATGAAAACGTGTTTCCTTTTCGTGCACTTCCGACAAACTCTACCATTTCCTCACAACCGGTGCACATGTCCACACCTTTGCCTGATCAATTTGTGAATGTTGCATATGCCCTTGCGTTGTTGCCTAATCATGCTGCAGGTATTGGACGTGGCGCTCGTCTTGAGCTTCTTGATGAACAGGAAACTTGCCGGAGGAAAAGCTTGCCGGGCAAAGACCTTGCCGGGGGAAACCGACGCGGCAGCTCCTGCTCGGGTCATGCATGTCCCATGCATAACGGGTTCGACCCGCGTACCCGCCCTTGCATCGCCACTGGAGGCTGCCGTGCGGGCGCCGGTCTTGCCTGGCCCACCGGTGGCCTCGCCTGGCCCGCCACTGGCCTCGCCCAGTCCTTCGGCTGGCGCCCCGCCTGGCCCTCGGCTGGCCTCGCCTAGCGTGCCGCTGGCCTCGCCCAATCTTTCGGCTGGCGCTCCGCCTGACCCAGGAGGGGTCACACCCGACCTGGAGGCATCTTCGCCTCGGTCGGCGGTTGCTTCGACCGGCCTGGAGCTGGACCCGGTCAGTCCCGCCTCGGCTGCTAGTGGGCTAGCCTCGCCTGGCTCGTCGTCGTCAGGGAGCCCTAGTGCCAGCTCTCCCGATGCTGCAGCTTCGTCTCCATCACCGGTTGCGACGGTCTCACCGGCACGGCCTGTGGTCCCTCTTCATCCTCGTACGCGGAGTCAGTCGGGCATTTTCTGTCTGAAGGAACGCAAGGACGGGACTGTGGCATGGCTAGCCGCGTGCATGGCTCACATTGATGCTGATCCCACTGCTGAGCCTCGACACTTCCAGGCTGCACTGAGTATTCCTCACTGGCACGCTGCTATGAAACAGGAGATTCAGGCTCTCCAGAAAAATGACACTTGGCAGCTTGTTCCTCCAGTATCTGGTATCAATGTTATTGATTCCAAGTGGGTTTTCAAAGTCAGAGACATGCTAATGGTTCCATCGAACGCTACAAGGCATGGCTTGTTACCAAGGGCTTCAAACAGAGGTATGGTCTTGATTATGAAGACACGTTCAGTCCAGTCAGCAAGCCTACTACCATTCGCTTGTTGTTGTATCTTGCTGTCACTCGTGGATGGTCTCTTCATCAGCTTGATGTGCAGAACGCTTTCCTCCATGGAATTCTGGAGGAGGAGGTTTATATGCGTCAGCCACCTGGATTTGTTGATCCTGCACGCCCTCGTCATCTCTGTCGTCTGACTAAGGCGCTATATGGACTGAAACAGGCTCCTCGTGCATGGCATGCTCGTCTTGGCTCTATTCTTCGAGCACTTGGGTTTACTCCCTTCACTGCAGACATATCGTTGTTCCTTCTTCAGCGTCCTGAGGTTACGATGTATCTTCTGGTTTATGTTGATGATATCATTCTCATCAGTTCATCCCATGCTGCTGCTGATCGTCTTGTGGTTGCACTCAGTGGTGCCTTTGCTGTCAAGGATTTGGGTGCCTTGCATTTTTTTCCTTGGTCTGGAGGTTTCACGTTCTTCTGCTGGTTTGACTCTTACACGGAAGAAGTACTCCCTGGATCTGCTACGTCGTGCTGGTATGCTGAAGTGCAAACATGCTATTACTCCGATGTCTGCCACTGATCGGTTATCTGCCCTTGATGGAGATGCTCTTTCACCTGAGGATGCTACTGAGTATCGCAGTCTCGTTGGTGGTCTGCAATACCTTACTATTACCAGGCCTGATATCTCCTATGCAGTCAACCGTGTCTGTCAGTTTCTTCATGCTCCCAGGACATCTCATTGGTCAGCTGTGAAATGTATTCTGCGTTACATCTGTCTTACTGTCTCCTATGGTTTGCTTCTTCAGCCTGCGCCCTTGTGTGAGCTCTCAGCTTTCTCAGATGCAGATTGGGCTGGCAGTCCTGATGACAGGCGATCCACGGGGGGATATGCGGTATTTCTGGGTTCTAACCTGATTGCCTGGAATGCTCGAAAGCAGGCCACAGTGTCTCGCAGTAGTACTGAAGCTGAGTACAAAGCAGTTGCTGATGCCACTGCTGAGATCATATGGGTACAGTCTCTGTTGAGAGAGTTGAGAGTTGCTTCAGCACATCCTCCAGTTATGTGGTGTGATAACATTGGTGCTACATATCTTTCATCTAATCCAGTGTTTCACGCTAGGACGAAGCACCTTGAGGTTGACTATCATTTTGTTCGGGAATGTGTTGCACAGAAGCTACTTTGTATCAAGTTCATTCCATCAAAGGATCAACTTGCTGACATCTTCATGAAGCCTTTTCCACAACCACAGTTTGTAGGCCGTAGGCGCAATCTTAACTTGCTTTGTATTTCAGGCCACAGTTAAGATTGAGGGAGGGTGTTAGACTGTATATATACGTAGTATGTGTATTAATATTGTAATATTGTATTGTACCCCTTGGTACCTCTATATAATGAAAGAGCCACACCCCATTTAGGGTGTCGAGCAAGTTCCCAACATATTGTGTTTTACAGAACATGCATGTTTGTGCACAGTTTTTCTCTTCTTCTTTCCACACGTACTCTTACTTGGACACGCATATTTATTTTTCCACAGTGAAGTGGACTGTAACAGCACCAAAGTAGAGTAGAGTAGAGCTGCATGGCGTTGAAAGGTCCTTCACGTCATGGCTCATGCATGGGCTCCTGACACTTCACGTCGTAACGAGACAATCACGACGGCACATACCGGAGCTGGTGGCTAGGATGGCGGAGAACACCGAACCCCGAGCGAAGAACGGGATCTGCCAGCTTCATGAGGTTCTTGAGCACAAGCTGTTCACAAAGATGGTCGTAACTTTATGGGTAGTATGATATGTGTTAGAATAATTCAAGGCACTCCGTTGATCTACCGAGGACCAAGCAATCACACGAGGCATGACACCGAGATTTGTTAACGAGGTTCACCGCTATGGCTACATCCCCGGGGCGTGACTACGGGCGCTCCTCCCCATGACACTGTCACAATACCGCACACCGGCCACCCGGGCGCCGGCACACGCTGCCAGCTCCCCCTTGCGCGCCTGTGCTATTATGTTGGCATAGATTACATCATATGTCTAGCCCCGCTATATATGAGAGGCCTAGGATACAAGTGTCCTACTAGGACACGACTCCATATCCTGTCTACACACCGTACGATTCCAAGTCCAACTGTAACCTAACTTGTACAATAATATTCGACACAATTTTAACAAACTCCACCTTGACGAATATTCTCCACCACCTTGAATTCGTCCATGCGTCGAACCTCCATGTACATTGGACTTGAGATACGCCATGAGCATGGCTGCTACTCCCAGACTCCATGTGACTCCACCTGCAACTGTAGTCCCTTTTTGTCTTCTTCACAATCAACACTCGAGCAAAATTAAGTTCCTCATTACTTTACCTTGTGCTTCCAACTTCCGGAGAATCCGTTCAACGCCATCACACACCGACCACTGTCTGCATGAAAATGAACAATTCACATATTGGACGCCACATATAAGAGTTACCTGAACTCAACGTCACCGCTCTTTCTTGACTGCTTGTCTGAAACTTGAAGGAATTTCACCGTCGCCCTGTGTCACCCTGAGTCAAATTCACAGTTGTCTCACCCCTTTTCCGGATAGTCTCTGGCATGTCCCACAGCTATAGCACTTCGCCTCCTTCTGTATTTGTCATCCGCACTTTGCCATGTGCACTGAACATAACAGAATATACGACCATGTACTCTCTCAGCTTTTGACAATTTCAGACTTTCCGCCACTTTCTCAGATTCTCCATGGTCAACTCCTGTCCATCAACTAGCACCGATAGACCCAGTCACCAACTTGAACCTGGTACTCATCAACACTACTTCAGCACCCCCTGCACACTTTGTCTGGCCACATGTCTGACCACCAGTGCCTTGGCCTGTCGCTGTGTCCCGTGCTTACCGCACGCCTCGCCGCTATCACCGCGTCGAGCCTCTGCTGTCCTGGTCGAGTCTCCTGGGTAGCTAGCCCCCACCGCCTCAACCCCCACTGCAGAGAACCATCGATTATCACCAACCGATGCCGAGTATCACGCCTCCATCAGACCACTGGCGCCCAGTCCGATCCACGTGTCTCTCGCTTTACCCCCTGAAATAGGCTTCGACTCTCCGTTAACTTACGTCGTAGCCCCTCCATCAGCACAGAGTGTAGTCATCTGTCAGACTCCAGCTCCACCTTCAACATGACTCCATGGTGGTTGTACGAGCCACCCCCATGCCATGTCGACTTCAAGCTCTCATGTGTACACAACCTTGAATCAACCCTGCGTCATTGTCTTGTCGAAGCTGCACAAGCCCTCAAGCCTGCACCACGTGTTTCCACGCCCCAGAAGTTGGCCACCGTCAGCATCACGCTCCTATGTCGTCGTCGCTGAAATCACCGCCGTCTTCTGCTTTGACCAACATATCCGTCGATCCGTCAGACGGTCCAGTCCGACCCAGCCGAAATTATCCGACTGCAACCATGCTTCACCCTGCGTCGTGTCTGCACATCTCCGTGCATTGCCTTGACGCCCTGCGTATGCATGATCCTGTCACGACACGCTTCAGACTCCTCCGAGCCTTATACGCATGTCACCAACCTGCCAACCTTACGGTAAAATCCCGTGCGCAATTTGCAACACTTCCAAAAGAAAAACTAGATTTCCTGATAGTCTCCATGGGTACACCAAGCATATCACCATAAACTCCCAACACTCCTTTTCTTTAATCATGTTGCATCCCAAAGCAACGTACATACCTTAGTGCAGGTTCCTTTTTTCAAACAAATCTCACGTGTATCTGTATGCACAGCAACACAGGCACCGCACCTTCTCGTGCCTCGCCACACATCCCAGGTTGCACATCAGCCTCTAGCCACGCGGACTCATACGGCTTTCAGCCCGTCTCGGCCTCACACAGGCCAGCCCCACCTAGACCAGCCGTGCGCCGCACTGCGGCCTTAGCCTCTGGCGGCCCTCCCCGTGTACGACGCGCCGCCTGCACGCTGCCTCGGATCCGATCGACCCGATCTCGCCCGTTGCGCTGACTAGGGTTGCCTGCTCGCGGCCACCGCTGCCCATCGCTTCCTGCCGAGATGACCTCAAGTACGATTTTGCAGCCGCTGTTTCCGTCCGAGACTCCAGCCGCTGCACTCATGCGCCTGTACGTTGCTCCGCACGATTCCCCGATTGCTTCTACCCGATCTCGTCGACAGCGCACCGTATGACCTCCACAAAACAATCACTTCCGCACATCGTCTTTGCGCCGAGCTCGACCACGATCCATCCTCTAAATCAACGAATCCGCAACCTCATCGTAACCTTGCTCATGATACCACTTGTTAGAATAATCCGAGGCACTCCGTCGATCTACCGAGAACCAAGCAATCACACGAGGCATGACACCGAGATTTGTTAACGAGGTTTACCGCTATGGCTACATCCCCGGGGCATGACTACGGGCGCTCCTCCCCATGACACCGTCACAATACCGCACACCGGCCACCCGGGCGCCGGCACACGCCGCCAGCTTCCCCTTGCGCGCCTGTGCTATTATGTTGGCATAGGTTACATCGTGTGTCTAGCCCCGCTATATATGAGAGGCTTAGGATACAAGTGTCCTACTAGGACACGACTCCATATCATGTCTGCACACCGTACGATTCCAAGTCCAACTGTAACCTAACTTGTACAATAATATTCGACACAATTTTAACAGTATGCAAGGAGGCAGGCGATACACGAAGGAATATTTCAATCACCCATGCAGACCCATTCTTTCGTGGAGTCCTATCTCCGCGAGCTGGAGCAAGTCAGGGAAAAAACACCCCCTCGGGTTTCTGCTACACCTACGAGGGAAGTTGAACAAAGATGGATAGCCTCACCACCGGGGTTGGTAAAGTTCAACGTCGATGAAGCGGTGGCAAGGCGTAGCCGTGGTGGGGCGGTTGCCGCAGTATGCCGAGACCACACGGGTCTATACCTAGGATCATCGGCGGTGGTTTATAATGGAGTTTTTGATCCGACTATCTTGGAAACTTATGCGTGCAGGGAAGCTCCGGCACTTGCTAGTGACCTGCAAGTGTCATATATGATAATAGCATCGGATTGCCAAGGGGTGGTCAATGACATCAACCAAGGAACAGGGGGACCGCACTCTGCGATCATCCGGGAGATTTTGGGGCGTAGAAATATGTTCACTTCTGTTTCTTTTGTTCATGAGCGGAGAAATTTTAATTTCAAGGCTCACAATCTTGCCAAATTAGCTTGTAATCTTCAGTCTGATAGACATCTTTGGTTGGTCAACCCTTATGATCAACGTGTTGTACCCATGAACATTATCGATAATCAATAAAGTGGCGAGATTCCTCAAAAAAAAAAAAACATACCGGCGGCAATGCCTGGAACAATGCAACGACGGAAAGCTCTTGCAGAGCGCAAGCGCGGTGCACCATCACCGTCCATCCATCCCGGCCGGCCGGCCGGCAGCGACGCCGGCGGCCACGGGCAAGTGGCGGCGGCGTACCCGAGCCGAGAGGCGACGACAGAGGCCACCAGCCCCCAGGTGGCGCCTGCCTGCCAACCCCAGGCGTCGCTCTTCTGAAGATTGATTTTAAGTACTTACTGTTGGCTGGACAGGACAGACAAGCTTTGCCCCGGCGGCCGACAGGAGCCATCGGGGAGGTCAGGATATTCACGCTCGCCGTCAGAATCAGAACCCCTCCGTCCGTCCTTTCCTCCAGACTCACTCAGACTGGCACGGCACGTTCGGAAACGACGGGGCATCCATCCAAGTCCACTGTTGGACGAAAAGAGGCAGTGCCCGCCGCCGCCGGCCGGATCAGTCGAGATCGACGATGAAATCCAGTATCATTTCACATCCACTCGCTCACTGCTGCATGGCATTGGCATGGCAATGGCATGGGCAACTTGATGCATGCTCGGCCAATCCTGCCTGTCAGAACCACCGCGCGCATGCATGGTGATGGAGAGGTCGTTAAGCAGCACTCCATCCAGGGCCCGGCCGCATGGGCGCCGGTGATGAGCCGGCTGACATAATAAACCGGAGAGTGCCTACGTACTTCATGGCAGCCCATGGCCATAGCCATGCTTTGGCGCCGACTACACATCTCATCTCATGGGCAACACAGCCTTTGCGTCTCTGACGATTTTTACAGTGGCTGCCGTGCTGTTGCCCCGACGACCTTACTTACCTTTGCCCGACAGGAGCCATGGGGAAGTTGAGGACATTCACGCTCGCTCACACTCGTCCGTCAGAAACTCAGAATCCATCTGTCCGTCCTTTGCCCAGACTGACACGGCACGTACAGCACAGCACAGAGACGACGCCATCCGTCCGTCCATCCGTTCATCCATCCATCCAAGTCGACTGTTGGCCGAGAATGAGGAGTGGCAATGCCTGCTGCTTCGAGATCGATGACTGTCTGTCTGATTCAACTTCACTAGTCGATCGACCGGCCGCATGGCATCGGCATGGGCGCCATCATGCTCTTCAGCAAGCGGGCGGTAAGGGCAAGTAGTGGTCCTGTCTGTCAGAGAAGCCGTGGCATGGCATGGCAGGGCAGAGAGATTTTTCAGCACCGCAACCGTGGACGGACAGTGGATAGCCTGACCGGCCGGCATAAACCGGGAAGAGCGTGTGCTTCATGGCGCCACACCCGTGCCCATGCTTTCACGCCGCCCGCCGTTTGCTAGTAGCTTTTACTCCACAGATCTAAGGCCAACTTCAACCTGCCGCCCCAAATAGACACCCATTTGGTCCGCTTTTTATTCGTCTGGGTCAGCTTTAAGGTGCGGCGTACGGTCCTGCTCGGCCAAATCAGGTGGGTGCACCCAACCGTCCGGCCCATTTGAATGTTGTCCAATAAACACATCTTACACAAATAAATCTAGAATTCATAGCCGACGGCCATGGTTCATATGCCGGCATACTTGCCAGCGGCCTGCATACATGCAAGCACTCAAAAAACTCGTCTCTCTCGGCCGTAGTTCATGCCGACATACAAAATGATCGCGTCTCACCTATAGCTCATCCATCTATCTCGAGCATCTCCTTTTGTTTCTACTCGAATCAAACTCTTTACCTTGGGGACACCTTGCTCAAGTCGACCATCATGATCTTCATTTTCCTTCTAGATCCGCGTGAGCTTCACCTCGTGTGCTTTTGTCCGGGCATAGCTCTGCTTGATCTCGAGCTTCTTATTTTGTATGTCAAAGAAGGCCTTTATTTGCTCCTCTTTCTCTTGGCACTTCCTCTCCTCCCTCGCTTCCTTTTGGGTCATGAACCCCTTCAAAGTTTCTTGCAACACGGGTGTCGAAGCATCACACTTGTCATCCAACTTGGAGTTGTTCTTCCCCCTCGGCCGCTTCTCACCTTCACTTGGTTCAGCAATCGTCGTCGCCCCCGCCCTCACCATTCTTTTGCGCGGCATATTGCTCCTTAAACTTTGGGCACTCAAAAATCATCGTCCAACAATGGGTCAAGGTGAATGGCATGTCCCTATGCTGGGTCTTGAAGGTCTTCAAAGATTGGAATGCCTGCAGATGAAGATAAAAGCAACAATATACATTGATATGCAAATGAGATGAATGCATCAAACACAAATATGGACCAGGGAAGCAATTGTATACCATGTCTTTGACGCCTAGGCCAGTCATGGGACGACCGGTGATATTCTCAAGGGAGGCACAAAACTTGATGCACTCCAATTGAATGAAAGCCAATCTCTTTGCGATGAACACGTCATCATAGTTACTCTCAAATTTGTAGGGCTCAAATTTCCTACGTTCATGGAAGTATGTATAAACCCTCCTCCAGAACATTGAGCCTTTTTGCTCGGCGTCGATCTTGGGATCTTGTCCAATTTCCATCCTTGCTTCGAAAAATCAACTTTTCCTCATCTTGTGTGTAGACTCCCGTCTGGATGCATTGTTGTCGCCTCCTTTGTGCATTTACTTGGTGAGAGAGCTCCTCGTGGAACAATGGCTCATCGTCGATGTCCACACCATCTTCTTTCCCTTGGTTCTCATGGTTGTCGATGTCTTCTTGCCCACGGACGTCTGTGTCTTCTTTCCCTTCCGCGTACTGGCCCTGGCTGTCTTGGCTTTGGGTCTCATCGCCATCGTACACTTGGCCACCCTCAGATCCTGTCCTCCATGAATTCATGATAGTAGGTCGAGTCTTCATCAGCCGGCGTCGGGGTCGGCGGTTCGTCGAACAGGTTGTGGGCATCGGGAAGTTGCCCGTAGGGATCTCCCGCGGATGCTTCCTTTGCGTCCCGGTGGACTGGCTGGCCACATGTGTGGCATTGAGGTCAAGGGCCGCCACCACCGGGAATGTCTGTGTGAGTTCACTCACTTCCGGCGAGCCACCCCAAGGTGACTCGAAGAAGCACGGCGGTCTGGCGCCGCACGGCTTCAGCTACGACGACTGCCGCAACGACTGTTTTTTTTGTCTGTCGTGACCTTCCTCTAGCCCTCTTCGCCGACTGTGTCTCCTTCGGAGTGTGCACCTTCTTCGGCTTCTTCTTTGGGTGCATGGTGCCGGTGGCCACGCCTTTCCCGTGGCGGTCGGGAAGAAGGTGGTGGCGAGGTTTGGCGTGTCGACCATGGTGCGAGGGCGGGAGGGTTTAGGGAGTGAGAATGGGAAAACGAGGTGGTTGTGCCATCGATGAGTGGGCCAGGAGGAGGACAAGTGAGGGCATTGCGGGCGTATGCGCCTACACAAACCCGGCCTAAATTTTGGGCCGGAAATGCATTGCGACGGACAAAAAAAACAGACAGATGTTCCTTTGCGTCCCCGCATTGGGCCATGTTTTTTGTTCGCGGACCCAAATGGACGAGGTCGGATGAAGTGAGTCGTCGTATTGGAGTTGGCCTAAAGGAAGTAATACTAGCAAACATTGGAACCACTTGGCAATCTCTCTCTCTCACACACACACATGGCCTAGGATGTGGCAGCGCGGTTTGGCGCGTCGACCATGGCGCGAGGACGGGAGAGTTTTGGTAGAGAGAATGGGGAAATAGGGTGGTTGTGGCACCGGCCACCGATGAGCGGGCCAAGGGGAGGACAAGTAAGGACGTTGCAGGCGTTCGCACCAACATTAAACCGGCCCAAATTTTGGCCGAAAATGCGTTGAGCGGACAAAAAGAAACAGACATATGTCCGTTTGTGTCGCCTCGTTGGTTGGCTGCGGCGGCCCAAACGGAGGAAATGGGTCGTCGCATAGTTGGCCTACTAAACAGAGCCTTTGGAACTATTTGGCGATCACTGAGAGAGGGAGAGAAAGAGAGACCTGTTCTTGGTTCAGAGCTGGAGGTCAAGGTCAAGAAGTTTTCCGAGGTGTAAACTGCACGGCCAAGAAAGTACAGTGCTACTGGTAACTGGAAAGGCCAGTTTCACCTTGGTGAAGTCAGGATATCATCACCGTCAAATAATAAGTGAGGGAGGGGCAAGGCAATGCAGGAGGTAAAAAGGTCAAGATCTGAGCACTCACTCACCCAGCCAGCTTTAATCAATCAAAGGTATTGAGAAGGAGACACAGGCAGGCAGGCATGAGTGAGTGAGAGGTAGATGAGCCCCATACCATCACCATCACCATAACCATACCCAGGCTGAGGCTCAGGCTGGTCCCTGCAGTTTTAGGGATCCCATCAGACCCCAACTGCAACTGCACCATCCCTATCTATCCATCCTCATCATCTAGAGGATGGTGAGAGAGGTCCCCCACCCCCACCTGACCATGTCCACCACACCTCACCAGCACACTGAAATGGAGGCGTCAATGTGCACAGTACAACACCATTAAACTCACACACAACAACATGTAACAACAAATGAAATGAATCCAATATGTGCACTCCATCCTCAAGATCCAACCCTAGCTAGCTCCCCGCTCGCCCCCTTCGATCGACATGCCGACCGGGCCAAGGGAAGTCGAAACTGGCCAAAAACATATGTTCATCCTCTCCTATATATTTACTTCACGGAGGGCTCCGGAACAGCGAAGATAAACGGCATCAAAGAGGTCTTGGATGCACAGACCCCACCACAAGGATTGCATAATTCAGCCAAGGAAGGCGGCCCGTCTTCCCCCCGGGCCTGCTGCTACAACACCGTCGACGCTGGCGGGATCTTGGAGGACCACCCGGGCTACATACAACTTATGGTCCACAAGCATGTTAGCACAAGAAACCAGCCATGTGACGCTTTGTACCGTAACAGTATATCTGGACGAGGGTCAAGCTCGGGCCAGCCAGGCTTCTCGAGGCGGGGCATCAAAGCATTCGCCGTGAAGTCGAGAGGCACCGTGCTTCTGGGAAACCCACTGATGAAGCAATGCCGAGAAGACGCGATGTCAAACTTGCACCGGCAAGCCATAGTTCTGGAATGACCTGATGTGGCCGTCCCAGCTTGCGGTGACTATGACCTGGCCCCAGGCATGTGTGGCTGCATTCTGGCAAGACGCCTTCAGGAACTTGTACTGAGATTTACGCAAAGTAGATGCCGTCGCGGAGTTGGATGCCAGATGCTCCTCCGGCCACGTGGCTGATCCCCTTGGAGCAGACTCCGCGAGGAACGCCCTGCTAAGAGTGAAATTGCCCGATGGTAACCGGAACATGTTGTCATCTTCGAGGCAATCTTCAGTCTGGCAGCGTGATGTGCTACTGTCCTGTATGTCACAGAGGTCGCCGGACACTTCTTGCCGTAAAGAAGGGATGTTGCAGGCCAGTGAAATAGAGTTCCTTGATTGTGAGGCGTTCCACGGTATGGCGATGGAGACATCGTTGCTGAAAAAACGCTCGTATGACCACACTGTCTTCACGCGGCTTGTGACTGGGGCAAGTTGGTTCACATGATTCCACATGTAGATACGGGAGTCGTCACTAGCAGAGATTATGTGATCTCCGTCTGGGGTAAATGATGCAGCAACTTGGCTTGAACTTTGCAATCCTGAGAATAGGAGATAGAAATGTGAACTTCAGGGTCACGGATACTGTGAGTTAACCCAAGACAAGAATATGGTGTCAGTACCTTTGTAGTTGGAAATTATATGAACCCCATCAAGAATGCGAACTTGTGAGTCACCAGATGTTACCATCAACTTCTTTGGATCAGATGGGCAGTACTGTCAACACAAGTTTTGAAGAAAAAGATAATGTAAGAATCACTCACAACAATAAGTAGATTCCAAATAAGTATCACAGAAAAAAAGATCCTGTGCAGTCAACAGATCTTAAGACAGTACCTGGAAACCAACTATTCTTTTAAGTGGAGACTTCTTCCTGCCATTCAGAGAGACCTGAGATTCCAGTTCTAGACGATTTTCTGTGTAAAGAAGGAAAATAAGTTAGAAATAAGATACTGATATGATTTAGCAAACAATGAACACTTCAGCATATTAAAAGAACATCAGATAAAGAAATTAAGATTCTTTGTGTCCCACAAAATCGATCGGGTTAACAATAGTTTGCTGCCTTACTAGCAAGTTCAATTATTTTTACTAGCCTTTTCCAGAAACACTGAATTGATGGTATCATAATTAAAATTCTAAATATGAACTTTCAACGCAACGATGGTAAATGTAAGGTGTTATGTGTTCTCCAAGATCTATATATAAGCAGGACAACATAATTACTCCAAAGGAGCATTATAAATTCTGGGATTCCATTTTACCAAAAAGTAATATTTTACCTGCTGTTCACTCATTGACAGTACAGGAATACCCACATTCAGAAATACAGAGTTTTGACTAGAATTTTCATTATTATTTTTTCCATTTCAATCTTAGGAGTTGGAATTCCACTCCCGCCAAAACAGAAGCCACTGTTGTATTACATCAACATGACAATGATCCTATTAAGTAATACATTGTCGACAGCACATGCCACCTATTCAACGCCAAATATACAGAGTATTTCTTTTGTTTCGCTAATTTTCCAACTGTTGGATGCCTATATTTAATATCCGTTAATGGCACATTCTTGTTTATTCATCAGGACGGAGAGGAGCGCAAACAGGGAAAATCAAGGAAACAACTGTTGGATTAGAGTTGATGAAAAATCTCTGAGCGTTATCTTCTTTCTAATAAAACCAAGGAAACTACATCCATAAGCTCAAACAGGATGACTTGCGTAGCAACTAGAGGATAGCAACAATCCTGCTTTCGCTATTTTTATAGCGAGGACAAAATGAGGTATCCCTATCATTACTAATGTGCATATACATTTTGGATGTCCTCATGAAAGCAAACGATATCGACATATTAACAAACAAATGAGGATGTCGACTGAAGCTACTATTTCCAAAATCATTAGTTTGCCAATCATCAGGAAGTACAACTCAAATCTCACAAACAAACCAACTCATGATTACCTGATGCATCGTAGTAGCGGCAATTTCCTGTTATGGTCCCAACCACTACCCCCTGAATGAAACCAGCAGAAATATAAGCATCTCAGTGAATCAACAAATGGTCACTTGGTAAAAACAGGCCAGTACAAGGATATTCAAGCGAACCTTTCCATCAGGCCGGTAACAGACTGCGGTTATGATCTCTTTGCTATTAGCCCAGTCTACCACTAGGCATTTACGAACATCCCAAATGCGAACCAATCCATCGATACAACCGCTGATAAAATAATTGTCACTCGTAGGGTGAAACTGAACACATGTCACTGCATAATAGATAACAAAGTTGATGTCAGCATCATATGGTGAAGAGCGGCAGGTTGTGAAATGGATTCGCTCATGGGGGCGAAGGGTTTACCGTAGTTATTGTGGAAGAAAACCTTGAGACAACTGTTGCACCCGACCCGCCACAATCGAGCAGTTTTATCCATAGATGCAGAAATCAAGTCCTGCACAAAACCAAGTGTACATAGATGATTAGATGAGCATAACAACATCTGTGGTAGATCCTTCAAGTGCATGGAAACACACTGTCTGGACTGCAACTCACCCCATTTTTGGACCATGAGAGATCCAAGATGGCATCATCATGCCCATGGAATTCATGCACAGGGACCTGAGACAGCGCAAAGGTGCGGTGAGGGATCACAACGCAGGCCGGATCTGCTTGCCCCTTTGAGCTCTTGTCCTGTTTGCTCTTGGTCCCTTCGCTGGAGTTGACAGGGGCCAGTTCAGAGTTCTCATTGACAGTGAAGAACACACATGACGGATCGTCCTCGGCGAAGTCGAGTTCGTCGGGCCTCTCGCCTTCCACCACACGCCACACCCGCACCACGCCGTCCTCGCCTCCGGTGGCCAGGTACTGCCCGTCGGAGCTGAACTTCATGGCCACAATGGGGCCCTTGTGCGCCCTGATCTCTTGGCCCCTGTACACAGCTGACAATTCCTTTGACCGCTTCTTGTATGGCCTGACCTTGACCCTGTCAAGGGCCTTCCCGGGCTTCCCGGCGCAACTCCGGCAGGAGCTGGAGGAGGTCGAATTCGCCTCGTCGTCGTCCTCGGCGTCGACGACGCAGGCGCCGATGCCCAGCCTCCGGAGCCACCCGAACCGCCTCCTCCGGCGGCTCTTCCTCGCCGCTAAGGACTTCTCAGGGGTGGAGGGCTCGTCCGAGGAGTCGTCCACCCGGCGCATCATCTCGCGGATGAAGGGGGAGGAGCCGGAGATCCTCTCGAATTCCGCGGCGGTGACGGTCCGGTTGGAGCGGCGCTCCCTGAGGCTCCGGAAGCTGCCGTCCTTGCCCAGCTCGTGGACCACGAAGACCGTGCCGTCGTCCAGGTTCTTGAACACGCACTCCAGGCCCTCCTCGCCGCCGCCGCCGGCGCTTCGGCCGGGCGCCCCCGCCTCCTCGTCCCCCGCAGCCCCGCGCGCGAGACGAGGGGCGGGCGAGGCCGGCGCCGCGCCGGGGCTCCCCAGGACGACGATCTCCTCGCCGGCGCGGGGCCTGGAGCGCGGCTCCGATTCGGCGGGATCCAGGAGGCCCAGGGAGCGGACGAACCGCTGGCGGCGCTCCTCGACGCTGAAGGGGCCCGTGGCCCAGACCTCGAGCAGGGCCCCGCCGCAGAGCCAGCCCTCGCCGTCGCCGCTGTGGCGGCCGGAGCTGGCCGGCGAGGCGACGGAGGGCGGCGAGATGGCCTCCCTGGAGTCGAAGAACTCCTCCTCGCCCGCGTCCGCGTCCAGCGAGCGCGCCCGCGCCATGGGCACGCCCGTACGACCAAGCGGAGGTGGCTCCACCACAACCAGTTCAGCCCCGCCGGCAGGCCGCCAAGAACCGAGCTTTAGCGGAGCGGGGGCGGGCGAATCCGGCAGCGGATCTCGCGGCGCTGGCTCCCGGATCTCGGTGGAGTCCGTCCGTCCGTCCGTCCGTCCGTCGGGTCCTTTATGGCGCGCCCACTGCGCGGCAGCCTCTGCCTGCCGCTGGCGTCCTGCCACGGCCCTCTCTCTTTCTCTGTCCTGTTGGGGGACGGACGGATGATGCAGTGGCAGTGGTACTACCCCGCCGCTCCCTCGCTCTGCTACCTCTCGTGGGGTTGGGTGTCAACAAGGAGCGCAAAGGGAACCAACCATCCACCACGACACCCAAAAGCGAGTAGAGTGGGCGGACGGAGGGAGGAGGGGAGCAGCAATAAAAGGCCACGATAGCTAGCTAGCCAGCACAGGAGCGAGCGAGGTAGGGGAGGGATCGGTTGGGGACGGGATCCATCCCAGCCGGCCCGGTAAAAAGCCGCTACCCACCACAACGGGACCGACGGCTGACTGCCTTCCCTTCCCCCTCCTTCCCCTCTCCTCCCCTTTCCCCTTTCCTTCCTCCATGCTCACTATTTCTGTGTTTCTATTCTACTAGCAATATTTCTCTCATGTAAAAGAAAAAGGAATATTTCTCTGATGATGAAAAATTGTCTAATTTGGTTTGTTTGGGATTGTGAGATGGTGTTAGGTGACCCGTCTCCGACTTTTCAATTCAAGAGGTTTCAGAGGCCAAGTCTCATGTTTCTTTGTTTCTTTGTTTGTTTGTTTGTTTCTTTAAGCCGTGACGGGCTATGAAGGTCCGCGTCGTTTTCTGCCATCCCGTGATGATGATGCGTGCAAAACGATCGTATTGAAGTAATGCTTTTTTAACGTGGCGTGGGCCGTGGAAGACCCATTGAATAGCGGCAACGATAGAGAGTCTAACGTTTCCAAGACTAAGAGCGTGCGTTAGTGTGTCATTTATATTGTGTGTCGTCTTCCATCTGACTGGTCAGCTATCGAATTGACTACGTACATTCATTCCCCATGACTGTATAGTGGAGGTGGAATTGACGGCCACAAATCGATGCTACAAAACAGAAGTAAAACCCCAAATTAATACCATGTAGAGGGTGTGGACCGTCGAAAACTCACAGAATGGCCCACAACGGAACCGACGGCTGAGCCTGACGCCTCCCCCATTCACCTTCTCTTGCTCCATGGAGCGTTTCATTTCAACGTCTATGGGCATTTCAGCGATAAATGATCGCTGGATTATTTTCTTTCTTTTGCATGAGAATAATTGTCCAATTCATTATTATTTGGGATTGCGAGATGGTTGGGTGACTTGCCGCTTGACTTTTCAAGAGGTTTTAGAGGCCAAGTCCCGTGTTTGTTTCTCTAAGCTTTGACGGTTATAAAGGTGTGCGTCGTTTTCATCGATGCCATCATGATGATGTGTGCAAAACGATGTTTTGTAGTAATGATTAATAAGCGTGGCATGGACTATCGAAGACCCAAAGAATGGCAGCAACTATAGAGCCTAGCGGTTGCAAGACCATGAGCGTGTGTTAATGTATTGTTTTATATATTTTATGGCTTCTTCTGTATCGCCCAGTCAACTCAACGTATTCATTATGTACACTGTATGTATATAATAAATACTGGAGATGGAAGTGACTGCACCAAATAAGTACTACAGATAGAAAGGGTGGCATGGACCGTAGAAGACCCGGAGAATGGCAACAACAATAATGAAGGTTAAGTTTTCAAAATTAAGAGCGTCGATTTCCATCTTTTGATATTTTACAGTATATATATATTCATTTGATTCGTCTACCCATATAGATTATGTTTTAGATAAATGTAAAAATTTAGATAAAAGGACATATCAATTATGTTAATTTGCCCAATTTATTATTAAAGACGCAAATGGCGACCGCGAGTTAATATTAGTGATAGAAATAAGACCCCAATGTAATATATACTATACAAAGGGCTTAGGATAACAAACTAATAGTGTGACAGAAGTAAGAACTGTGCCCCGGATAGCTCACGGTAGCTAGCTAGCTAGCACAGGAGCGAGCGAGGTAGGGGAGGGGACCTTGATCAATCCCTGGGATCGGTTGGGGTCAGGGGCGGGATCCATCCCAGCCGGCCCGGTAAAAAGTCGCACCCACCACAACGGCTGACTGCCTTCCCTTCCCCCTCCTTCCCCTCTCCTCCCTCTCACCTTTCCTTCCTCCATGCTGACTATTTCTATATTTCTATTCTACAAGCAATATTTCTCTCATGTAAAAGAAAAAGCAATATTTCTCTGATGGTGAAAAATTGTCTAATTTGGTTTGTTTGGGATTGTGAGATGGTTAGGTGACCTGTCTCTTGACTTTTCAATTCAAGAGGTGGTTTTAGAGGCCAAGTCTCGTGCTTGTTTCTTTCTCTAAGCCATGGCAGGTTCGAAGTTTCGCATCGTTTTCGGTCATCCCGTGATGATGATGTGTGCGAAACATCGTTTTGTACCAATGGTTTTTTAGCGTGGCGTGGACCGTGGAAGACTCGGGGAATAGCGGCAACGATGGAGAGTCTAATATTTCCAAGACTAGGGGCGTGCGTTAGTGTGTCATTTATATTATATTATGTGTCGTCTTCTGTCTGACCGGTCAGCCATCGAATTGACTATGCACATTCATTTTCCCTGACTATATAGTGAAGGCGGAATTGACGACCACGAAACGATGCTACGAACAGAAGTAAAATCCCAAATTAATACCATACTGAGGATGGTGTGGACCATCGAAAACTCGAAGAATGGCAATATCAGGAAAAGTTAATGTGCCTGCAACCCGCAACGGAACCTACGGTTGAGCCTGACGCCTCCCCCATTCACCTTCTCTTGCTCCATGGAGCATTTCATTTCGACGTCTATGGGCATTTCAATGATGAATAATCGCTATCGCTGAATACTTTTCTTTCTTTTGCATGAGAATAATTGTCCAATTCATTATTATTTGGGATTGCGAGATGGTTGGGTGACTTGTCTCTTGACTTTTCAAGAGGTTTTAGAGGACAAGTCCCGTGTTTGTTTCTCTAAGTTGTGGCGGTTATAAGGCGCATGTCGTTTCCGTTGATCCCATCATGATGATGCATGCAAAACGACGTTTTGTAGTAATGATTTTAAGCGTGGCATGGACTATCGAAGACCCGAAGGCCAAGTAATAGTGGCAACAATAGAGCCTAACAATTGCAAGACCACGAGCATGTGTTAATATATTGTTTTATATTTTTTGGCTTCTTCTGTATCGCCAGTCAACTGAACATATTCGTTATGTACACTTATATATACATAACAAATATTGGAGATGGAAGTGACTGCAACAAATAACTACTAGGGATAGAAAGGGTGGCGTGGACCGTCGAAAACACAGAGAATGGCAACAACCGTAATAAAGGTTAATTTTTGAAAATTAAGAGCATCCATTTCCATCTTTTGATATTTTACAGTATATATTTTTTCATTTGATTTGTCTGCTCATATCGATTATGTTTTAGATAAAAGGTAAAAAGTAGATGAAAGGACATAATGAAGACGTAGCTACCGCGAGTTAATATTAGTGATAGAAATGAAAGCCCAATAGACAAATTAATATTGTCACAGAAGTAAGAACTGTGCCCCAGATAGCTCACAACTTTGCATAAAAGGGCTTTGATAAAATATTATATTTTTACAGACCAACAAGAAAATGTACTTTCACTTAGATGAGCGTAAAATATAGCTATAATATTTGCAAGACTCGTGACATGTTTATAGGTATGCACACAAGAAAAAACAGTTACACAACAACAACTAATCTGCAGCCATCCTAAAAAAAATCCAGCCAATTATGTAAATCATGTTGTACTACCAAGCAAACTTCAACCTATCTCGCCTATGAGATGCACATGTATGTTCCCCTCAAAAAAAAAAAGATGCACATGCATGTTACTCCATTTGCCACACAGTACACTTTGTGACAATGAATGGGTATGGAGTATCTGTTCTTTTTCGTGATGAAGTTAATGACATTTAATTGACTTAAATAAATCATGAGATGTGCAAAATGATATTATGGTGATTATTATAAGGTGGCGTGGACCGTTGAAAACACAGAGAATAGCAGCAACAAGTCCAATATTTTCAAGATCACAAGCGTGCATTAGTGGACCTCTTATACTCCCTTGGATCCAAAGTAAATGACGCGGTATCCATACAGTGCACAATGTATAAAGGTTGCGACATTTAATTTGAATCGGAGGGAGTATCTCATATCATCTCTCTACTTGATTCTTTTTTTTTGCGAAATCTCTCTACATACTTGATTCGTCGGTTCATATCAGGGAAGTTAATTTGTCTAATTTATTATTGAAGAGACTATGAATTAATGCTTTGGATAGAAATGAGAACCCAATTTTATATACGGTGTAACATATAAATGGTGTACATGTCGAAATGAGAAATTAATGTTTTGTACAAGGAACTTGGAATAAATCAAAGTGACAAATTAATATACTCCATCCATTCCTAAATATAAGTATTTTTAGAGATTCCAATATGGACTACATACGGAGCAAAATGAGTGAATCTACACTCTAAACTATGTCTATATACATCCGTATGTAGTTCATATTGAAATCTCTACAAAAACTTATATTTAGGAACGGAGGGAGTAGTATAAAGGGTGTAGGTCATAATGTCAAGTTAATGGTGGACACGGAAGTAAGAACTGTGTCCGAAACAACCCAAAAGTTTTACATAAAAATGTAAGGCATTGGTAAAGGTGTCGTATATTTTTCAAGAAACCGACATGAGCATTACAATTTCACGGGGATGAACAAAAGTATAGTCACAATATTTTGCAAGTCTGGTGGCGTGTCTAGAGATATGTAAAAGGAAACAGTTGTGAACATGCAAACAATCACTAATCTCCAACCAATCTCGTGTGTACCATTGTGGAGACAAAAAAAAAAGGAAAAAAATACATGTGTGTGCAATGTCTGTACAAAGCAAACTTCACCGGTTCAATCTATGGGTCTTTGAGGTGCACATGTATGAGACCGCGCTACACTTGCATGGCAGATTAATGAATACTCCCTTTGTAAACTAAAGAGTGATTTAAACGGTCTTATTTTAGTTTATAGGAGGTTTACATTTTTTGGGGGATGAAGCATTGGCGTTTAATTGACTTAAAATGAGGGTAGTTACAGCATGTACATTGTGCTACGTTTCACATCTTTTTAAATTAAGTAAGTTGTTAATAAAAACTTCTTCCTCCACATATAAGTACTCCCAAAAACTTCTTAAAGACAGATCCCGTAATCTACTGCACAAAACTTCTTAAAGACATGTAGGGACAACATAATCAGAGATGGCACTCCAACCGGAAAAGAAAAAGAAAAAGAAAACCCACAAATGGTGCAACGGATGTTTTGTTTTTTCCACCCAATAAACTAAAGAACACAGATCCCGTAATCTATGGGAAACTGGCCCATTGCAAACCAGCACTATATTTTTTTTTTTGAAACTCATCAAAAACTTTTATTTAGTCATCCCACGTGGGGATCTCATCCGAAACTACATGCAAGATAAAGTCTGGGGGCGTTAGACGCCAAACAAAGTCTAACTGATTTGCCACAGCTTCCCTAGCTACCAAGTGAGCTGCTTTATTAGCCTCCCGCCTAACCCACGACACCTTCCAACTCTCCCTCGACGCGAGCAGCAGCTTTACTTCCTCGACGGTCGGTCCCAGCGCCGATAGGTCCCTTTTGCTGCTCTGAAGCTTCCCCACAATCTCTCTGCAGTCCGTTTCGATGTGTAGATATGGAATATCGAGTTCTTCCGCCATAGCTGCAGCATCCCTACAGGCCAGAAGCTCCATTCTTTCTGGGTTGTTGCACCGTGGGATGAAATGACACCCTGCACTCATATAGGCTCCCTCATGATTCCGGAAAATCACTCCAGTGCCTCCTCCTTCGCCTCCCTTCTTCGTAGCACCATCTACGTTTACCTTTACCCATCCCACCTCCGGGGGTTTCCACTTCTCCTTGATCACAGTTTTTGCTGGTTTGCCCTTCCTCCCGTGAATAACAAACCAACACTATATTTTATATACATATGTCTATGAGAGAAAGTACGAAGAAATGCACGCAAAACTAATTGCACTTATATATTTGAAGGACCTCTTCTCCGGAAATCCACGCCGAAATGATTTTGATTTGGTCCGGAGCGGTTTGTCTGTCCGCGTCGCCTCTCGCGGTCTCGCGTGCGTCCTGGCCGGGTCAATTGGCTACATATTGGCAGAATGGGGAGTCCATATTGGCAGCAGACAGCGGCGTTTTCCAATTTTAAAAACTGCATTAGCACATGCGCAACTTCCGTAGCAACATGGCATGATTTGCCTCTTCCTTTTGTGGCAAAGGCATGGATGGCATCGTCGTAGCATTTCTGCATCCGCTGTATGGCACCTGACGCTCTGCAACAGTGCGCTCCCATATCGTGCAGTTATTGGAAGATAACATTGAGTAGCAGATTCCCAACTTGTTTATTTGGTCCCATATAAATGCCCGGTCAAGCAATTGATAAGATATCAGGTCAATTTTCAGGTCTTACATGTACATATTCTGACTTTGTACTGTGTAAAATTGCAAACTATATACTGACAGCTCTGAACGGTTAAGTGACACACACACACACACACAAAAAGAAAACTCTGCACACAAAGATGGCACTGTACAATTTTTTAGATATGTTTTAAGACACGCCCAGATGAATATGAGCCATTAACTCAATGTGATAATGATAAATAAATACAAGCAAGGGAATGGTTTTACCAAATCACGAATATAAACAAGGAAAATGACTCTAGAAATGTGTTAAAAGTTGTTATCCGTGCTTTTATTTTCTAATAGTTGAGTCATGCACACTACTCAAATAGGATACTACCTCCTGTCCAATATTAATCGTCGTTGATTTAGTACAAAGTTATACTAAATCAGTGACAATTAATATAGTATCGGAGTGAGTATTAATTATTTACTTTGGCCAAATTATATCATTTGTTAGAAAATACACATATAAGGTAGATATTATCTACAGGCACGAGTACAAAGATATATAAGTACTTAAGCAATTTTAGACATTTAGGTGCAAATTTAATTACATCATATGTAATTGATTCATAAATATTTAATTGCGTGTTCGTGTGATATCAATGCCACACCGTGAGAATCAAATTCGGCATGTCTAGCATACAAAAGCGGTGCACGATTTATAATTTGAATGATCACACATAGAATACTACACAAGTCTCTGCAATAAACGAGATAGAACACTAAATATATTGCATATCCGAATTCTTCCTTGATCACTCGATGTCCGGGGATAAATTCTCTTTTTTTGTGCGGCTTTTTATGTCATGAATTGTAATGCAGGTTATCGCTGTCTAAATAATCCAACCCTAACATTACCGACGGTGACATTTATGTTGTTGTTAAATTCTTTGGATGGATACACGCAAGTCACTTGAGGGAGGGAGAACAGTAGTAAATCTATTTGCCATGTCTGAATTTATTATATTAAAATCTCATTTTTGTATGGTTTAACTTTGAGCATCTCATTTTTGTATGGTTTAACTATGAGCCGTGAGTTGCAATGCAGGTACTACGGTGGTCCAAACAATGCAACCTGTAATAAATAGACTAATAACGACGGGATTTTTTGTTGTTAAATTTCTCTAACTGCACTGGCAAGTGTCAACTGATTAAACCACCTTGCTGCTACAGTACAGTACAGGGAGGATGTTTTTGCAAGTTGCGAGTGATACGAGATCTTGGGTAGATGCCTTTCCGTGTGCGATCGAGCAACCCGTGTTAGTTGGCAGGAGCGCTTTATTGTAATCTTATATAAGAGGAGGGTAGGATACGTATGATCGATCAGTACGCAAACAGTGAGCTTTTGGTTAATCAACCGGGGGTTTAACTAGGTATAGCTAGTATTATTATGTGATACGGTTGTTGGTCAGCTGTTCAGACGTACGTAGTTGTATATATTGTTGGCGCAAGTGGCTTGTGACTATTGTTTTCCGTAGATTGAGCAGTTAGGCATGACTTGGTTAGGGCGTGCGTGTGTGCGTACGTGGATGATTATTGAGGTCGATCAAGATCAACCAAGAGCGCTGATGACAGAAGCAATCGGGGTTAGTTGGTGTCTTGGTGACGGACGGGATAACCATCTAGATATTCAGATAGATCTAGTAGATGTGTGCCGCCGCTGACCGGCTAGCTATGGGTCACTGTCGCTCATACATGTAGTCATTTAGATGTAGTAAGTTGTTTTCTGGAGCAGACAGGCGCAAAAGCACAAGAGAATTGTGTAGGTATGTGTAGTAACTTATATAGCAGGGGATCCGTGCCAAACCATGCATAACGATCACATCCATGCATCTATCGTACGTACACAGACAGCGTGATGCATGCATGCATGCATGCTTGGACGAAAAAAGAAGGCGCGCACCGATCTTGATCGGTCAGTCGGTCCCGCTTTCCTTTACGTTTTACCTAGACTTCTACTCTGTCTTCTGTTAAAAATATAGTATAAGAGAGTTTAGATCACTACTAGTGATGTCGGAGCGACACACTTGTGTGTTTGGATGCACATGCATGCATGAACGCTGGAACAATGCGCGGCCTGGATTAACGCAAGCTAGCTAGCTAGCACAAAGGAGACGATTTAGGGGTCAAACGAAATCACACTGTTATCTCTCTCTCTCTCTCTCTATGCTACATAGAGCCTAGATATATGCTTTGCTTGATTCGCCTAGTAGGAGTAGCTAGACCTATGATGACGCACGATATCTTTGGCTTTCTGATACCTTTCAATCGACCGATCGGCAGGACGGACGGCAGCAACTGTGTTTCAATAGGAGGAAATTTTATATTTTATAAAAAGCAAAAGTCACACCTACTTGGTCGCTCGATCGTTCAAAGGGCGCCGCTGTTTACTTAATTACCGTGTGTGTGTGTGTGTGCGTGCGTGCGTGTGTGTGTGTGTGTGTGTGTGTGTGTGTGTGTGTGTGTGTGATATTGATTTTGTACCGTGAAAAATGATTTTTTTTTCCTAGCACGGACCGGAGGTAGTATGCTCTTAGCATGGACCTGAATTAATTACTCCCTCGGGACGGACGGAGTACCAAACAGAGAGAGGACTAGGAGGGGTTAGCTTTGACCGGACCATCCCTTTTCTTCGATCGGAAAACCAGGAAGGAGTTTTTTTTACTTCTTTTTCAAGGCAAAAGAATGATTATTTGACTTGACGTAGAGTCGTGGCTCTTAATTAAGTTATAACGGTGCCATGGACCTGGTGTCGCTCTGGTCGTCGACTCGTCGTCCTTCCCTGCAGCAGGACGCAACGTCTGCTTCAGGAATGGCATGCTTCACAGAAACGACGTGATTCCGCTGCACGCTCAATTCCTTGCGGCGCGCCACTACTGTTTTCGTCTCTTGCTTTTACTCGGATGCTCCGGTGTGGCAGTTAGCGATCGATCATCGATGTAATTGGCCAACAACTTACTTAATCACCGAAACAGTACAACGATGAAAACGCTTTCCCTTTCTCCTCCTCTAGCGCTCTTGCGGTTGGCAGGGGAGATAACCCTAGCCGATGCCAGCCCGCCCCCTCCTGGAGTGCCGGTGGGCAAAGTCCGTCCAACGTAGGCGGCGGCCCTCTCGCGTAGCGTGATCGACACGGGTCATTCTGATCAGCCAGGGGTGGCGACAGGCATCGGTGCTGGGTTGTCGTGGTGGTGGCTGTTGGGGAACGTAGCAGAAATTCAAAATTTTCAACGCATCATCAAGATCAATCTATGGAGTAATCTAGCAACGAGGGAAGGAAAGTACATCTACATACCCTTGTAGATCGCTAAGCGGAAGCGTTCAAGTGAACGGGGTTGATGGAGTCGTACTCGTCGTGATCCAAATCACCGATGATCCTAGTGCCGAACGGACGGCACCTCCGCGTTCAACACACGTACAGCCCGGTGAAGTCTCCTACGCCTTGATTCAGCAAGGGGAGAAGGAGAGGTTGGGGAAGACTCCATCCAGCAGCAGCACGACGGCGTGGTGGTGGTGGAGGAGCGCGGGACTCCAGCAGGGTTTCGCCAAGCACTACGAGAGACGAGGAGGGAGAGGGGTAAGGCTGCGCCAACAGGGAGATTGAATCGCATGTTAGGCTGCCCCTTTGCCTCCACTATACATAGGGGGAGAGGGAGGGCTGCGCCCTCACCTAGGGTTCCCACCCTAGGGGTGGCGGCAGCCCCAATCCCATCTGGGGTGGCGGCCAAGTGGAGGGGGAGAGGGAGGCGCACCAGGCATGGGCCTTAGGGCCCATCTGCCCTTAGGGTTTGCCCCCTCTTCCCCTCAGGCACATGGGCCTTGGTGGGGAGGCGCCCCAGCCCACTTAGGGGCTGGTCTTTTCCCACTATTGGCCCATGCAGGCCTTCGGGGCTGGTGGCCCCACCTGGTGGACCCCCGGACCCCTCCGGTGGTCCCGGTACACTACCGGTGATGCCCGGAACAATTCCGGTGGCCAAAACCATACTTTATATATATCAATCTTTACCTTCGGACCATTCCGGAACTCCTTGTGACATCCGGGATCTCATCCGGGACTCCGAACAACATTCGGTAACCGCGTACATACTTTCCCTATAACCCTAGCGTCATCGAACCTTAAGTGTGTAGACCCTACGGGTTCGGGAATCATGCAGACATGACCGAGACAACTCTCCGATCAATAACCAACAGCGGGATATGGATAACCATGTTGGCTCCCACATGTTCTATGATGATCTCATCGGATGAACCACAATGTCAAGGATTCAATCAATCCCGTATACAATTCCCTTTGTCTAGCGGTACGATACTTGCCCGAGATTCGATCGTCGGTATCCCGATACCCTATTCAATCTCGTTACTGGCAAGTCTCTTTACTCGTTCCGTAACACATCATCCCGTGATCAACTCCTTGATCACATTGTGCACATTATGATGATGTCCTACCGAGTGGGCCCAGAGATACCTCTCCGTTTACACGGAGTGACAAATCCCAGTCTCGATTCGTGCCAACCCAACAGACACTTTCGGAGATACCTGTAGTGTACCTTTATAGCCATCCAGTTACGTTGTGACGTTTGGCACACCCAAAGCACTCCTACGGTATCCGGGAGTTGCACAATCTCATGGTCTAAGGAAATGATACTTGACACTAGAAAAGCTTTAGCAAACGAACTACACGATCTTTGTGCTAGGCTTAGGATTGGGTCTTGTCCATCACATCATTCTCCTAATGACGTGATCCCGTTATCAACGACATCCAATGTCCATGGTCAGGAAACCGTAACCATCTATTGATGAACGAGCTAGTCAACTAGAGGCTTACTAGGGACATGGTGTTGTCTATGTATCCACACATGTATCTGAGTTTCCTATCAATACAATTCTAGCATGGATAATAAACGATTATCATGAACAAGGAAATATAATAATAACCAATTTATTATTGCCTCTAGGGCATATTTCCAACAGTCTCCCACTTGCACTAGAGTCAATAATCTAGTTCACATCGCCATGCGATTAACACTCACAGGTCACATCGCCATGTGACCAACATCCAAGAGTCTACTAGACTCAATGATCTAGTTCACATCACTATGTGATAAACACTCAAAGAGTTCTGGGTTTGATCATGTTATGCTTGTGAGAGAGGTTGTAGTCAACGGGTCTTGCCATATTCAGATCCCTATGTATTTCGCAAAACTTTATATCCTAGATGCTGCTGCCATGTTCCACTTGGAGCTATTCCAAATTGTTGCTCCATTATACGTATCCAGTATCTCTACTCAGAGCTATCCGGATAAGTGTTAAGCTTGCATCGACGTAACTCTTTACGTCGAACTCTTTATCACCTCCATAACCGAGAAACATTTCCTTATTCCTCTAAGGATAATTTTGACCGCTATCTGGTGATCTACTCCTAGATCACCTTTGTACCCTCTTGCCAGACATGTGGCAAGGCACACATCAGGTGCGGTACTCAGCATGGCATACCGTATAGATCCTATGACAAAAGCATAGGGGACAACCTTCGTCCTTCCTCTTTCTTCTGTCGTGGTCAATCTTTGAGTCTTACTCAACTTCACACCTTACAACTCAGGTAAGAACCCCTTCTTTGAATGATCTATTTTGAACTCCTTCAAAACATGTCAAGGTGTGCGTTCTTTGAAAGTATCATCAGGCGTTTTGATCTATCTCTATAGATCTTGATGCCCAATATGTAAGCAGCTTTATCCAGGTCTTTCTTTGAAAATCACTCTTCAAACAACCGTTTATGCTTTCCAGAAATTCTACATCATTCCGGATCAACAATATGTCATCCACATATACTTATCAGAAATGTTGTAGTGCTCCCACTCACTTTCTTGTAAATACAAGTTTCTAGCAAACATTGTATAAACCTAAAAGCTTTGATCACTCCATCAAAACATATATTCCGATTTCGAGATGCTTGCTCTAGTCCATAGAAGGATTGCTGGAGCCAGCATACCTTTTAGCATCCTTAGGATCGACAAAAACTTTTATTGTATCACATACAACTTTTCTTATGAAAAACTGGTAAGAAAACTTGTTTTGACATCCATCTGTAAGATTTCATAATCGAAAAATACAGCTAATGCTATCATAATTCCGACGGACTCAAGCATCGCTACGGGTGAGAAATTCTCATCGTAGTCAATTCATTGAACTTATGAAAAGACTCTTTCCCACAAGTCGAGCTTCATAGACGGTAACATTACCGCCCACGTCCGTCTTCTTCTTAAAGATCCATTTATCTCAATGGCTTGCCGATCATCGGGCAAGTCCACCAAAGTCCATACTTTGTTCTGATATATGAATCCTATCTCGGATTTCATGGCTTCTAACCATTTGTCGGAATACGGGCCCACCATCACTTCTCCATAGATCGTAGGTTCATTGTTGTCTAACAACATGATGTCTAAGACAGGATTACCGTACCACTTAGGAGTAGTACATATCCTTGTCGACCTACGAGGTTCGATAGCAACTTGATCCGAAGCTTCATGATCACTATCATTAACTTCCTATTCAACAGACGTAGGTGCCACAGAAAACATATTTCTGCGTTGCATCATTCTCTGGTTGAAATAAAGGTTCGAAAACCTCATCAAGTTCTATCTTCCTCCCACTCAATTCTTTCGAGAGAAACTCCTTCTCGAGAAAGGACCCATTCTTAGCGACAAACAATTTGCCCTCGGATCTGAGATAGAAGGTATACCCAACTGTCACCTTTGGGTATCGTATGAAGATGTGTTTGTCCGCTTTGGGTTCGAGCTTCTCCGGCTGAAGCCTTAAGCATCGCAGCCCCAAACATTAAGAAACGACAACTTTGGTTTCTTGCCAAACCAATGTTCATACGACGTCGTCTCAACGGACTTAGATGGTGTCCTATCTAAAGTGAATGCAGTTGTCACTAACGCATAATCTCAAAATGAAAACGGTAGATCGGTAAGAGACATCATAGATCACACCATATCTCATAAGGTTCGATTACGACATCCGGACACACCATTACCCTGTGGTGTTCCAGGTGGCTTCAACTGTGAAACAAGTCCACAATGTCTTAAGTGATTGCCAAACTCATAACTCAGAAAATCCCCTTTTGATTAGATCTTAGGAACATGATCTTTTGTTATGACGATTCTTAACTTCACTCTAAAATCGTTTGAACTTTTCAAACGTTTCAGACTTGTGCTTCATTAAGTAGATATACCTATATCTACCCAAATCGTCAGTGAAGATGAGAAAATAGCGACATCCACTGCACGCTTCAATTCTCATTGGATCACACATATTAGCATGCATGATTTCCAACAAGTCACTTGCCCGTTTCATTGTACCTGGAAACGGAGTCTTAGTCATCCTGCCCATGAGGCATGGCTCGCATGTGTCAAGCGATTCAAAATCAAGTGACTCCAAACATCCATCGATATGGAGTTTCTTCATGCATCTTACGCCAATATGACCTAAGCGGCAGTGCCACGAGAAAGTGGTACTATCATTATTAACTCTACATCTTTTGGCGTGAACATGTGTATTATCACGACCGAGATTCAATGAACCATTCACATAGGGTGCATGACCATGAAAGGTATCATTCATGTAAACAGAATAACCATTATTCTCTAACTTAAATGAATGACTGTATTGCAATGAACATGATCTAATCATATTCATGCTCAACGTAGACACCTGATAACATTTATCTAGGTTCAATACTAATCCCGAAAGCAGATGGAGCGTGCGATGGTGATCTCATTAACTTTGGAAACACCTCCAACACACATCGTCACCTCGCCCTTAGCCAGTCTCCGTTTAGTCCGTAGCTTTTGCTTCAAGTCACCAGTAATAGCAACTGAACCGGTATCCAATACCCAGGTGCTACCAGGAGTACTAGCGAGGTACACATTAATAACACGTATATACTTTGTTGAAGTTGACAGCCTTCTTATCTACCATGCATTTGGGGTAATTCCGCTACCAGTGACCGTTCCCCTTACAATAGAAGCACTTAGTCTCGGGTTTGGGTTCAACCTTGGGTTCCTTCACTGGAGCGGCAACTGGTTTGCCATCCATGAAGTTTCCCTTCTAGCCCTTGCCCTTCTTGAAACCAGTGGTCTTGTTAAACCATCAACACTTGATGCTCCTTCTTTGATTTCTACCTTTTGCAGTCTTAAGCACCGCGAACAGCTCCGGGATCAACTCCATCCCTTGCATGTCATAGTTCATCACGAAGATCTAGTAGCTTAGTGATAGTGTCTAGAGAACTCTATCAATCACAATCTTATCCGGAAGTTTAACTCCCACTTGATTTAAGTGATTGTTGCACCCAGACATTCTGAGCACATGCTCACTAGCTGAGCTATTCTCCTCCATCTTGTTGGCAAAAGAACTTGTCAGAGGTCTCATACCTCTCAACACGGGCATGAGCCTGAAATCCCAATTTCAGCTCTTTGAACATCTCATATGTCTTATGGCGTTCAAAACATCATTTGAATCCCGATTCTAAGCCGTAAAGTATGGTGCACTAAACTATCAAGTAGTCATCAGGATGTGTCTGTCAGGTGTTCACAACATCCACAGACGACGTTGTAGGGGTTTGCACATCGAGCGGTGCATCAAAGACGTAAGCCTTCTGTGTAGCAGTGAGGACACTCCTCGGACTATGGACCTAGTCCGCATTAGTGCTTACAATATCTTTCAACTTGGTCTTTCTCTAGGAACGTATTGAAATAGGGAGCTACAACATGAGCTATTTATCTACAACATATTTGCAAAGACAATTTAGACTATGTTTATGATAATTGAGTTCATTTAATGAACTCCCACTCAGATAGACATCCCTCTAGTCATCTAAGTGAAACATGATCCGAGTCAACTAGGCCGTGTCCGATCATCACGTGAGACGGACTAGTCAACATCGGTGAACATCTTCATGTTGATCGTATCTTCTATACGACTCATGCTCGACTTTTCGGTCTTCCGTGTTCCGAGGCCATGTCTGTACATGCTAGGCTCGTCAAGTCAACCTAAGTGTTTTTGCTGTGTAAATATGGCTTACACCCGTTGTATTCGAACGTTAGAATCTATCACACCCGATCATCACGTGGTGCTTCGAAACAACGAACCTTCGCAACGGTGCACAGTTAGGGGGAACACCTTTCTTGAAATTTTAGTGAGGGATCATCTTATTTAAGCTACCGTCGTTATAAGCAAATAAGATGTAAAACATATAAACATCACATGCAATCAAATAGTGACATGATATGGCCAATATCATTTTGCTCCTTTTGATCTCCATCTTCGGGGCTCCATGATCATCATTGTCACCGGCATGACACCATGATCTCCATCATCATGATCTCCATCATCGTGTCTTCTTGAAGTTGTCTCGTCATCTATTACTTCTACTACTATGGCTAACGCTTTAGCAATAAAGTAAAGTAATTACATGACGTTTATGTTGACACGCAGGTCATAAATAAATTAAGACAACTCCTATGGCTCCTGCCGGTTGTCATACTCATCGACATGCAAGTCGTGATTCCTATTACAAGAACATGATCAATCTCATACATCACATATATCATTCATCACATCCTTTTGGCCATATCACATCACAAGGCATATGCTGCAAAAACAAGTTAGACGTCCTCTAATTGTTGTTGCAAGTTTTTACGTGGCTGCTATAGGTTTCTAGCAAGAACGTTTCTTACCTACGTGAAAACCACAACGTGATATGCCAATTTCTATTTACCCTTCATAAGGACCCTTTTCATCAAATCCGATCCGACTAAAGTGGGAGAGACGGACACCCGCTAGCCACCTTATGCAACTAGTGCATGTCAGTCGGTGGAACCAGTCTCACGTAAGAGTACGTGTAAGGTCGGTCCGGGCCGCTTCATCCCACGATGCCACCGAATCAAGATAAGACTAGTAACGACAAGTAAATTGACAATATCGACGCCCACAACTGCTTTGTGTTCTACTCGTGCATAGAAACTATGCATAAACCTAGCTCATGATGCCACTGTTGGGGAACGTAGCAGAAATTCAAAATTTTCTACGCATCACCAAGATCAATCTATGGAGTAATCTAGCAACGAGGGAAGGAGAGTGCATCTACATACCCTTGTAGATTGCTAAGCGGAAGCGTTCAAGTGAACGGGGTTGATGGAGTCGTACTCGTCGTGATCCAAATCACCGATGATCCTAGTGCCGAACGGACGGCACCTCCGCGTTCAACACACGTACAGCCCGGTGACGTCTCCTACGCCTTGATCCAGCAAGGGAAGAAGGAGAGGTTGGGGAAGACTCCATCCAGCAGCAGCACGACGGCGTGCTGGTGGTGGAGGAGCGCGGGACTCTAGCAGGGCTTCGCCAAGCACTACGAGAGACGAGGAGGGAGAGGGGTAGGGCTGCGCCAACAGGGAGATTGAATCGCATGTTGGGCTGCCCCTTTGCCTCCACTATATATAGTGGGAGAGGGAGGGCTGTGCCCCCACCTAGGGTTCCCACCCTAGGGGTGGCGGCAGCCCCAATCCCATCTGGGGTGGCGGCCAAATGGAGGGGGAGAGGGAGGCGTACCAGGCATGGGCCTTAGGGCCCATCTGCCCTTAGGGTTTGCCCCCTCTTCCCCTCAGGCGCATGGGCCTTGGTGGGGAGGCGCCCCAGCCCACTTAGGGGCTGGTACCTTCCCACTATTGGCCCATGCAAGCCTCCGGGGCTGGTGGCCCCACCTGGTGGACCCCCGGACCCCTCCGATGGTCCCGGTACACTACCGGTGATGCCCGGAACAATTCCGGTGGCCAAAACCATACTTCCTATATATCAATCTTTACCTCCGGACCATTCCGGAACTCCTCGTGACGTCCGGGATCTCATCCGGGACTCCGAACAACATTCGGTAACCGCGTACATACTTTCCCTATAACCCTAGCGTCATCGAACCTTAAGTGTGTAGACCCTACGGGTTCGGGAACCATGCAGACGTAACCGAGACAACTCTCCGGTCAATAACCAACAGCGGGATCTAGATACCCATGTTGGCTCCCACATGTTCCACGATGATCTTATCGTATGAACCACGATGTCAAGGATTCAATCAATCTCGTATACAATTCCCTTTGTCTAGCGGTACGATACTTGCCCGAGATTCGATCGTCGTATCCCGATACCCTGTTCAATCTTGTTACTGGCAAGTCTCTTTACTCGTTCCGTAACACATCATCCCGTGATCAACTCCTTTATCACATTGTGCACATTATGATGATGTCCTACCGAGTGGGCCCAGAGATACTTCTCCGTTTACACGGAGTGACAAATCCCAGTCTCGATTCGTGCCAACCCAACAGACACTTTTGGAGATACCTGTAGTGTACCTTTATAGCCACCCAGTTACGTTGTGACATTTGGCACACCCAAAGCACTCCTACGATATCTGGGAGTTGCACAATCTCATGGTCTAAGGAAATGATACTTGACACTAGAAAAGCTTTAGCAAACGAACTACACGATCTTTGTGCTAGGCTTAGGATTGGGTCTTGTCCATCACATCATTCTCCTAATGACGTGATCCCGTTATCAACGACATCCAATGTCCATGGTCAGGAAACCGTAACCATCTATTGATCAACGAGCTAGTCAACTAGAGGCTTACTAGGGACATGGTGTTGTCTATGTATCCACACATGTATCTGAGTTTCCTATCAATACAATTCTAGCATGGATAATAAACGATTATCATGAACAAGGAAATATAATAATAACCAATTTATTATTGCCTCTAGGGCATATTTCCAACAGTGGCATGGATGGCACCACTGGGCCAGCCGTGTGTTGGTGATCGCATTAGAGCAACTCCAGCAGGCCGACCCAAACGAACGTCGATTTCGTCCGCTTTTTGTCTGTTTGGGTCGGCCAGATGGACACGGATGTCCGCTTCCACATTTGGGTCGGCACCTGCGCCCAACGCTGGCCTGCGACCCATTTTTGACGGCGCCAAAAAAATGAACACATGCATATTTAAAAAAAAGAGAAACTACATTAATTAAACATTAAGCCGGCCACGAAGGCCGGCGAAAGTCCACGCGTCCACATTTGCATTTAAAAAAATAAAAACAGCCTAAACTACGAGGCGGCGCGCTGCCCTAGGCGTCGTCCTCGGGGTCCGTGAGGTCAATGAGCGGTCGGCACCGGCCCGGCCCAGGCGAACGCCGTGTTCCAGAGCGCTGCCATGTCGGGCTGTGCCGCGTAGGCAGTGCCAGAGCGGGGGGCTGTGCGGCTGCCTGTGCAGCCGCGGCCTGGCGCGCCTCCTCCTCGGCCTCGCGCGCCTCCTCCTTGAGGTCGCACTCGAGCATCTCCTCGTACTCGCCTTGCCGGCGCTCCTCTGCCAGCCGGCACTGGTGCCACATCTCGAGGTAGGCCTGCTCCTGCGCCGGCGTCGCCCCCAGCCAGACCGGTGGCACGGACACCCACTCGCGCACCACTCCATTCCAGGAGAAGCGCCGATGGGCTCGGGCTCGGGCTCCGGCTGCGGCTCCGGCTTGATGGGGGACGGCGGGGCCACCGGCGGCACCACGTTGTTGCCCGCCACGGAGAGGGAAAGGGCCTGCGCCATTGCCGCCTCGTAGCGGGCCTCCTTTTCCACCTCCGCTCTGCGTCGTTCGTCCTCTTCGCCCTCATGGTAGGTGCCCGCAAGGGCCGCCTGGTAGGCGTCCTCCGCCGCCTGGTCCTCCTCGCCGACGACCAGCGGTGTTGGCCTCCGATCGACCTCGCGCACGCCTCGGCGCCTCGCCTCCTCGTGCTCGAAAGCGAACCACCTCGCCCAGGTGGGCGAGTCGGTTGCGTAGGCGTTGTCGCGGCGCTGCTCCGCCGTCAGCAGCGCCCGCCGGCGCCGCACCTCCTCCGCGTGAGCACGAGCCGACCGCGGTGCCGCCGGCACTGGGATCCTATCTAGATCCAGATGCCAGTCGTGCGGCAGCATCACGTCGGGATACGGCAGCAGCTGGTGGTTCTGCCAGTGCCACTCCGCCTGGTGCACTGGCACGCTGACGCGCTGCCTCTGCCGGTGAGGTGCCGGCGGGGGTGGGAGAAACTCAGAGGGGAAAGGGGTGGCGGGGGACTTGCCCTTGGCCTTGCTGCCGCTGGCGCCGGAGAAGAGGCCCACCGTCGCTGTGGTCGCAGTGGCTAGGGTTTGCCGGCGACGAGGGAGCAAGGGTGGGCAGATGGGGACGGCGAGTTTGGATGAGGACGGCCCCGCCGCACGGTCGGCTTAAAAAAGGACGAGCGCCGCTGCTGACACGTGGGCCCGTGTCGGTGTCAAAACCGGTGGATCTCGGGTAGGGGGTCCCGAACTGTGCGTCTAGGCCGGATGGTAACAGGAGGCAAGGGACACGAAGTTTTACCCAGGTTCGGGCCCTCTCGATGGAGGTAAAACCCTACGTCTTGCTTGATTAATATTGATGATATGGATAGTACAAGAGTAGATCTACCACGAGATCGGAGAGGCTAAACCCTAGAAGCTAGCCTATGGTATGATTGTTGTTCTGTATGTTGTCATACGGACTAAAACCCTCCGGTTTATATAGACACCGGAGAGGGTTAGGGTTACACAAAGTCGGTTACAATGGTAGGAGATCTACATATCCGTATCGCCAAGCTTGCCTTCCACGCCAAGGAAAGTCCCTTCCGGACACAGGACGAAGTCTTTAATCTTGTATCTTCATAGTCCAGGAGTCCGACTGAAGGTATAGTCCGGCCATCCGGACACCCCCTAATCCAGGACTCCCTCAGTAGCCCCTGAACCAGGTTTCAATGACGACGAGTCCGGCGCACAAATTTTCTTCGGCATTGCAAGGCGGGTTCCTCCTCCAAGTACTTCATAGAAGATTTTGAACACAAAGACAGTGTCCGGCTCTGCAAAATAAGTTTCCACATATTGCCATAGAGAGAATAATATTTACACAAATCTAATCTGCTGACGTATTCCGTAGTGTGACGCACCACGGCCAAGCCTTTATTCGAATCGTTTTATTATCCCACCTCAGCACGTCATGCGAGGCGGTTTCCTTGGCACGTCTTGTTAAAGCAGAGATCGTGTCCCCTTATTCCAGGATTCTCATCAATACGGGCGTGGGTAACCCAACCGCGCCATTGATTACGGCGCTGGGAGATAGGCGAGTTTTACCAGGCTGGTGGGGACACGTAGTTGCGTCCACCCATATAAGGGGATAAGGATCCACCTTTTCACCTACGCCTTCTTCCTCCTTTGCCTATCCATTTTCGCGCACTCGAGCTCCAGTGCCCAAGTCCGCACTCCCCACCTCAACCTTCTCCAGCCATGTCCGGAGCAGGAGGCAAGTGGATGGTCTCCTCCGTCACGGAGGGACACATCAAAAAAGTGAGGAAGGCCGGATACTTGTCTAATGACATCGCGTACCGGCTTCCCGAAGAGGGGCAGCTCCTCCCCACCCCAAGGCCCCATGAAAGGGTAGTGTTCCTTCCCCATTTCCTCCGCGGACTGGGCTATCCTATCCACCCATTCGTCCAGGGACTCATGTTCTACTACGGCCTGGATTTCCATGATCTGGCCCCGAATTTCATCCTCAACATCTCGGCGTTTATCGTCATGTGCGACGCTTTCCTCTGCATTCACCCCCATTTCGGCCTATGGCTCAAGACTTTCAATGTCAAGCCGAAGGTGGTGCGCGACAACCAGGCGGAGTGAGGAGGAGCCATGGTGGGCAAGATGCCCAACGTCTTATGGCTCGAGGGCTCCTTTGTGGAGACCCTGAAGGGGTGGCAATCGGGGTGGTTTTACATCACCGAGCCGCGCGACCCTGAGTGGGTCGCAGCCCCCGAGTTCCGGTCCGGACCCCCAACGCGGCTCACGTCCTGAAAAGAGACGGGCCTGTCGTGGGGCAGCAAAGGAGAGGTGACTGGACTACAAACATGCATCCAAACCCTGGTGGACAAGCAGCTCAAGCTTGTCAACGTAGTCTAGGTCATGCTCATCCGCCGGATCCTCCCGTGTCAACAACGGGCCTTCAATCTGTGGGAGTTCAACCCGGCGCAACACCGAACTCTGAGCAGGCTCTTCGACACAACGTACGTAGATGTCTGGAAGGTGCTTTTCAAGGGCGCCGAGGCTCCCGCATCCGCTACCAAGGATCGCGGATTCAGCTCGCAGTGTCATGCCAGCGCGGTAAGTTGTTTGTGCCTTTTACAGGGTATTAGTTTTTCATATTTTAATTCTATGCGGGATCTAAGCTCCCTTACCTTTGACAGGTTTGGCAGGCGAAGTCCGGACAGATCGACTGTCCGGCTCCTTTGCCCGAAGACCCAGCCGATGCCCGCTTGGCGAAGTTGCTGGTTCCGGCACCCTATGTGGTGCCAGAGAAGAAGGCCACGAAGAAGGCCACGGGGACTCGAAAAAGTGCCCGGCGCCGGGAGGTGTCGGGTTCATCATCTGACGGCTCCAAGGCGCATTCCTCCCGTGAAGACGAGGAGGAGGAAGAAGAGACCTCTCCCCCTCCAGCGGGGGGAGAGAAGAAAAGGAAGGCCGCCCTCACTGGGAGACCGAAGGGTCCAAGAAGGGGAAAACCCTTCCTCCGGACTACTCCACCGACGCCGACGACGGCGGAGAGGAGTGGCCGCTCAGGGCCAAGCACCTGGCGAAATCGTAAGTATCCGGATACCAGAGTAATTCATAGTATTCCTTTATTGCACAGCTTTCCCTTATGTCGAATATGTTTATGCAGCCCACCCAAAGACCGGCTCGACGCGTCGTCGAGTGGTTCACTGGACTCGTCAGATGTGAATTCACTTCCGACGGCTTCCTCCCCCCGCCCTACGGACGACGCCGAAGTGTTGTCCCAACAGGTTCCAAGCCAGGAGGAGGTGGTCCTGGAGGCGCCGCAAGGCGACCTCCCGGATCCCAGGAGTAGAGGGGATAAAACCCCCCAGGGCTCCAAGTCCGGCTCTAGGCCGGACACCGCTCCGAAACCTTCAAAGGTTCCAGAGTCCGGCGGGCGACCTCCTTCCAAGAGGAGCAAGCCCACCGTGCCGGTGACCCCCGTCCAACCGGAGGCGCCGGACAATCTGTTGGAGGTTCTCAAAGGCGCCTCCATCGACGAGGAGCACCGCACCATTATGAGTGCGGTGGTCCAGAAGGTTCAGTCCGCCAAGAGTGGACTGCCTGAAGCTTGTACTAGCCTTTTAACAGGCTTTGAGGTAAGTAAAGAATGTGTAAATAATATTACCGCATAGACAGTAGCCCCTGATGCTCTGTTTGGCATTCGGTAAGAAAAGCCGAAGAGAGGATCAAATAAAATTCGCAGGAGTCTAACAAAAAGGAGTCAATATGCGTATGCAGGCTTCTCTGCTGGCGTCCGTCGCACTGACTGCGGAAGTGGACACGCTAAAGCAGAACCTCGAGCAGTCCGAGCAAGAGCTCGGGCGTGCCAAGAAGCAGCTTGAGGACAAGGAAGATAAGAAATACCTTGTTTAAATATATATAAAAAAGGTGTTGCAAAAAATGACAAGATTATCATGGCTATTGTAGGGGCCACGTCGGAGGTGGCGACCCTTAAGCAAGCGTTGGTCGAGGCCGAGAAGAGGGCGACCACGGAGCGCACCAAGCGGGAGAAGTATGAGGCCCAGGTTGGCAAGGTGCAGCAAGAGCTCCATGCTCTCATGAAAAAACATGAGAGCTTGGAGCTTGACTCAAAGACGCGAGCGTCCGAGCTCGCGATGGCTATTGAAAATGCCAAGTCTGCCAAGGCCGAATCCCAGAAGACCCTCCAGGAGTTGGATGCGGTGAAAAAGATAGCGGCGGGTAAGGCATTCTTTATGCAAAGCAAACACATAAGCGTGAGTTACTTGTTACTTACCCGAATCCAGAGCTCTCCAGGAGCATTCACAGATCTTCCCCGTAGCGTGTCTGATGCCGCCGCATTCTATCGAGCCGAGGAGGGCAGCTCGACAGAGAAGATGTTCTGGTCTCAGTATCCTGAGACCGGACACCCCCGTGCCCCTGAGCGACCAGCTGAAGCAACTGGTCGAGCTTCACAAGACGGCCAAACAGGCCATGAAGGGCCTCATAGTTCGGCTGTGGCATGGAGAGGCTCTGCCTGGGAGCTATTTCGGGCTGGTGCGGCGGCTGGTGGGGGCCTGTCCAAGGCTCGAAGTCATCAAGTGCTTCGTCTGCATTGAAGGTGCCCGTAGGGCCCTTACCCGTGCTAAGGTGCACTGGGGCAAGCTGGATGCTGAGAAGCTTGTGAAGGACGGGCCACCGCCGGGGAAAGAGCATCGCAAGCCCGAGAATTATTATGCGGATGTTCTGAAGGGTGCCCGCCTTGTGGCGGATAAATGTTCCAGGGATGTAATTTTTGAGTAAAACTCGCTCGTTTTGTCCTATGCGCTGAAAACTTGTTCATATGCGCTAAGCAATGCTGTTGGAATTTAAAATATTACCTTCTGTGCGGCTGTTTATCAATTCTGAGAGATGGCGAGTCGTCGGCTTCTGCCCCCGTGTCGCTAGTGCTGGGGTGTTCGGGGATAAACCTGAGCGCTCTTTTTCCCATGTTTGGGTCCTTCGAGGGAGGCGCTCAGCACAACGAACAAGGCAATCGGACTATAATGCGTGAACACTCTCACTTAGCCATAGAATTCTATAATTTTAAATTTCGGCGAAACCCCTGGTATTCGGAAGACCGTGTCGGGGCGCTATCCACGCCTTGGCCGGACAGAGCTGACTCCTCGCTCTAAGCGGCATAAGTCTTTAGGGACTCGAAAAACCTCTCGAACAGCGACCGGCTCTTGCTTCATCATGACAGTCAGTTTTAGCTTTCTCTACTGAGGTGCTCGACCCAGCTCAACTAGGGCACAATCGCAGTAGTTCTCCTAGTGCTACCTTAGCCAATATAGCGGAACGTAAGGCACCAAACCATAGGAGCCGGACAAACCCAACTATTGACCCAAGACATGATTCTGAGCCGATGCATATAATGCTATAAGTTCGGGGTGCCGCACTTGTTAAAGTGTTCGGACTTCTCACACCATATTGAGGGGTACTAAAGCCCCTGGCGTATTTTGGCCATACCAAAGTGTACGGGTGCAACATGTCGTTAAGGAACATATATTTGTAAAAAAAGAGTAATGCAAAAAGAGACAAAAGCTATGCATTGTTTATTGAAAAGGGCTGCGATCAAAGCTGAACGATACAAATAATGCGATAAGCAAAAGGTTGGACTATTTAACATGTCCGTTCCAGGGGCAGGCTGCAGAATGGTATGCGAAACAGGTATACTGCTCGTGATAGAGACCACCTGGGAGTTCTGTAGTGCGGCATGGCTTGTCTGCTTCCCTGTTTCTTGCATCGTTTGTGCAGCAATTGAACTGCCAAACAGGCCTTCCGAAGAGTGGAGTCCTGAAAGTAAGAGAAAATTAAAAAATCGGCAGCCCCTGGTGCGGTTTAAGCCGTATTTCGGGCGTGCCGTGATGGTGCCCCTCCCCCTGTACCCATGGTATTTCTAGAGCGTAGTTATGTACGCGAAGTACTGGTGTCGCATTTTTGCGAGGGCTGGGGTTGGGGCCGCATTGCTACGCCTGCTCGGAACGTGCCAGGCGGTCTTGTTGTAGGTTACTCCGGGCGCGCTTGACGGTGTCCAGACGTTTAATGGCCGGACTGAAGAACTGCCTGGAGAGGCTGCTTTGTACTTCCGCAGCAAGGGCCGCCGTGTGCTCCTCCATTCGGAGAGAGCGTTCGGTGTTTCCATTGACCGTAATTACTCCTCGAGGGCCTGACATCTTGAGCTTAAGGTATGCGTAGTGCGGTACCGCATTGAACTTGGCAAATGCGGTTCGCCCGAGCAGTGCGTGATAGCCACTGTGGAATGGGACTATGTCAAAAATTAACTCCTCGCTTCGGAAATTATCCGGAGATCCGAAGACCACTTCAAGTGTGACTGAGCCTGTACAGTTGGCCTCTACACCTGGTATTACGCCTTCAAAAGTCGTTTTGGTGGGCTTAATCCTCGAGGGATCTATGCCCATTTTCCGCACTGTATCCTGGTAAAGCAGGTTCAGGCTGCCGCCGCCGTCCATAAGGACTCTAGTGAGATGAAATCCGTCAATGATTGGGTCTAGAACCAATGCGGTGAATCCGCCATGACGGGTGCTAGTGGGATGGCCCCTTCGATCAAAGGTGATCGGGAAGGAGGACCATGGGTTGAACTTTGGGACGACTGGCTCTACCGCGTATACGTCCCTTAACGCGCGCTTCCGCTCCCTCTTGGGGATGTGGGTTGCGTATATCATGTTCACCGTCCGCACTTGTGGGGGAAAACCCTTCTGTCCACTGTTGTTCGGCGGCCGGGGCTCTTCATCATCATCGCTATGCAGCCCCGTGTCTTTATTTTCGGCATTTAACTTGCCTGCCTGCTTGAACACCCAACAATCCCTGTTGGTGTGATTGGCCGGCTTTTCGGGGGTGCCATGTATCTGGCACAAGCGGTCGAGTATTCGGTCCAAACTGGACGGGCCCCTAGGATTTCTTTTGAATGGCTTTTTCCGCTGACCGGAGTTATAGCCTCTGAATCCGGCATTAACTGCCGTATCCTCAGCATTGTCGCCGTTAATGTGGCGCTTCTGCTTGTTGCGATGCGACCTGCCACTACTGTCTCTGGTATCTGAATTACCAGGGTTCTTGGTCATATTGTTGCTACGAGCAAGCCAGCTGTCTTCTCCCGCGCAAAAGCGGGTCATGAGTGTCGTGAGTGCTGCCATAGATTTCAGCTTTTCCTGTCCAAGGTGCCGGGCAAGCCACTCGTCACGGATATTGTGCTTGAAGGCTGCTAGGGCCTCTGTGTCCGGACAGTCGACTATTTGATTTTTCTTTGTTAGGAACCGTGTCCAGAATTGCCTGGCCAATTCCCCTGTCTGCTGAATTATGTGGCTTAGGTCATCGGCGTCTGGTGGTCGCACATAGGTGCCCTGGAAATTGTCGAGGAATGCGGCTTCCAGGTCCTCCCAACAACCGATTGATCATGCTGGCAAACTGTTAAGCCAATGCCGAGCTGGTCCTTTAAGCTTGAGTGGGAGGTATTTGATGGCGTGGAGATCCTCGCCGCGGGCCATGTGGATATGAAGGAGATAATCCTCGATCCATACCGCAGGATCTGTTGTGCCATCATATGATTCGATATTTACGGGTTTGAAACCCTCAGGGATTTGATGATCCATTACGTTGTCTGTGAAGCATAGTGGGTGTGCGGCGCCTCTGTACTGGGCTATATCATGATGTAGCTCCAATGAGCTTTGTCTACTGTGTTCGGACCTACCGGATTTGTGTCCAGCGTGACGGTTACCGTCTCGAGTCATGGGGCGCGCACGCGATCCGTAGATCGATCTTGTTTGCCTTGCCTTGTCCTCCAACATATCTCGCAGGTCTGGTGCATTTTCCCGTGCCTTGGTACGGGGTGTGGCTTGAGTGGAGGGCTGAGAGGCCTCTCTGTCGCGGCCATGAGGTGGCCGGTCAGCTGTATCAAGTGCTGGTGATGTAGGTTTAAGTGCTTCCTCCTCTAATCGGGGTAGCACCCTGTGCTTTGGGTATCTCTTGGAGGGGCGTTCGAGTTTATGCTCTTCGGCCGCAAGGACTTCAGTCCATCTGTCGACTAGCAAATCTTGATCAGCTCTAAGCTGTTGCTGTTTTTTCTTGAGGCTTCTTGTCGTGGCCATAAGCCTGCGTTGAAAACTCTCTTGCTCGACGGGATCCTCTGGCACGACGGATTCGTCGTCGTCGAGGCTTGCCTCGTCTTCGGAGGGAGGCATACAATTATCGTCCTCGACCTCTTTGTCTGCCGCTCTCTCATGAGGGCTGGCTTCTCCATCCTCCTGTGCTGAATCTTGCTGGAGGTGTTTTTCTTCGGCACTCTCCGGAGTATTATTATCTCCCGTGCTGGAATCACCGTATTTGCTTTGGCGGGATTTTGAGCGGCGCCGCTGACGCTAGCGCTTAGGCTGTTTCTTGGAGGGGTCATCCTCCGCTGTTCCATCGCCATCTCCTTCTTTTGGGGTGTCCATCATATATATGTCATATGACGAGGTGGCTTTGCAGGGCCCAATAGGCGCTGGTTCTTCATCGTCTCCTGCATCGGCGTCCATACCGTCGATGTCTTCACAGTCAAAGTCGAGCATGTCGGTTAAATCGTCGACAGTGGCTACAAAGTGGGTGGTGGGTGGGCTTTGAATTTCTTCATCGTCCGTATCCCAACCTTGCTGACCGTAGTCTGGCCAGGGCTCTCCTGATAAAGAGAGAGACTTTAGTGTCTTCAAAATATCGCCGAAAGGCGAGTGCTGAAAGATGTCCGCGGCATTAAACTCCATGATCGGCGCCCAATCGGATTCGATCGGCAGGGGCGTGGAGGGTTCGGAGTCCGGAGAGGAGTCCGACTCCTTGGAGTCATGAGTCTCGCGGAGTGTGGGGCTGGTGTTCGGCTCGATCGCCGTTGGGATCGCAGCCCCCGAGGCGGCGTCCAACCACCCATCCTCGATCGGCGTAGTTGGCTCCGAATTAAGGGTCGGAGTCGATGTGGGTGCGGCCTCTAGGGCACTGTTCGGTGGCAGAGCTAGATCATGCTCATCATGACAGTGCGGCGCGCTCGGCAGTGGCTCGAATCTGTCGAAGATCAAGTCCCCGCGGATGTCAGCCGTGTAGTTTAAACTTCCAAATCTGACCTGACGGCCAGGGGCATAGCTCTCGATTTGCTCCAGATGGCCAAGTGAATTGGCCCGCAGTGCGAAGCCGCCGAAGACGAAGATCTGTCCGGGGAGGAAGGTCTCACCCTGGACTGCGTTGCTATTGATGATCGTAGGAGCCATCAAGCCTAACGGCAACGACACAGAGGAACTCTCAATGAAAGAACCAATGTCGGTGTCAAAACCGGCGGATCTCGGGTAGGGGGTCCCGAACTGTGCGTATAGGCCGGATGGTAACAGGAGGCAAAGGACACGAAGTTTTACCCAGGTTCGGCTCCTCTTGATGGAGGTATGATGCAACCCTATGTGTCAACAAAGGAAGAAAGGCCAAGTATATTGTGCCTGCACTACGTCAACAAGTCTCGTAGACAACAAGGTTTGAAACATCTGCGCGACGACATGAAAATATTGTTCACAAACAGAGGTACAAGGTGCCTGCTGCACAGTTCGGCTACGTTGTCAAAGAAGATGCAGAACCGAAGAGGAGCTCGAACTACCAGGATTGTGTGCGTACATCTGTTCCAGCTACAATCGGACCTATTGATTTCAATCGAGGGAGATATGGTGCACAGCGCATGCAAGTTAAAGTTCCAACACGTACACATGTTGGTTAGTAAGAGTAGAGGCCTGTGTGCCTAATCGTCGTGCCTAATCGGCCGGTTGTTATTAATTAAATAAAAGTAGAGTTCGGTTAGGATTCTTGAGAGTACTAGTCGGGTACGACTTGGTTTGGAACCGGCCAGAGAGTTATTTATATGTTTTGCATCGTAGCGTCAGGGGAGTTTTTGTTTTAGATTGGTTTTTGATCCTCATGGACAGAGTCAAGTCGGGGTATCTTCCCTTGACCAGATAATACTAGTTGATGAGTTGAATACTTTGTGTGTTACGGCAAGGAGATTGGAGGCATCTACTTCTAATTTGCTGCTGATCTTTTGAAGATCGGCCAAGTACTTCCTTTATCGGGTGTGTGTGTTGTTTTTGTGGTGATTGCATCTACAAGATCGCGAGCGCCACGTCATTTCAGGTGACATCGTACCGTGAAAGATTGGGGAATTTATTCGTGCCGTCATTTTTCTGTCGATGGTCGCATCAAGTGGTATCAGAGCAAGGTTGATCACGGTACAATTTTTTTTCCTGCTATTTGATTCAACTGTTTGAAAGATGGTGAACTCGCAGCATGACAAATCTGATCATGAGGAGGTCGATGAGCTTCCGGAGGGTTTGGAGATAAGTGATGATTTGCGTATTCATCTGATGGCGATCAAGGGAGCCAACAAGAAGCTTGTGACAAGGGTGGAGGAGTTGTCTGCAAATATTGTAGGCGTCGAGGACAGGTTGAACGAGCGTTTGACTGCCAGCGACCGACAACGCACTGATAGTCTACAGGTGGTGACTCAGAGTCTTAATCGGCTCACCGCAGCAGTTCAGCGCCTTCAGGCGAGAGATGTGGCACCCCAACATTCCCGCTCACCACGACGACGTCGTGACCACGACAACGACGATGATGGTGATTTTTCTGAGGATTCCGATGCCCGTGGAGGCTTACCTCACCGACCACGGCATGATGCTGGGGCTCACCGCCATGATGGGCGGCACCGTGACTATGGCGGCAATGGTGCCCACGAGGATGATGGTTTGGGTCGAATCAAGATAACCATACCTGAATTCTCGGGACGTTGTGCTGACCCGGAAAAATATTTGGAGTGGGAGATGCGCGTAAATCAGATTTTTGATGGTCACAACTACTCCGAAGAGAAGAAGGTTCGTATTGCATCGATGGAATTTACAGAGTATGCTCTTGTATGTTGGGATAATAAAAACCGTACTCATGAGCGACCAGCGACATGGGCTGACATGAAGCGAATCATGAGGGAACGTTTTGTGCCTGCTTATTACACTCGCCAGCTTCATAGTAGATTGCGTCGTCTAGTGCAAGGTAGAAAATCAGTTGATGAGTACTACAAAGAGATGCAAGTTTTGATGATCCGTACAACTATGCGTGAGTCTGCTGAGGCGACCATGGTATGTTTCTTTGAGGGGTTAGAAGAAAAGATCCGTGACCGTGTTGATCTAATGCAGTATAATGATATTCATGAGTTACTTCATCAAGCGGAGCGTGCTGAACGTTGGGTATTGGAGAAGCAAGCTTCAGAGACTCGTCCAACTTATAACAGTGGGCGACGTGGTTCTTCTCCTCTTGAGGGTGGGTTTAGTGCTATACCAACTCCTTCTTATAAGTCGGGAAGCATTGAACAGAGCAAAGTGGCGGCTGTGCCAAAGGAGGTTTCTCAGGTTTCATCTAGTGCGACGTCATCGCATCATCGTAATATTATTTGCCACAAGTGTGGAGGACGTGGACACATGAAGCATGAATGTTCCAATCAACGAAGGGTTCTACTTGTTGCTGCAGAATATATTTCAGAATCTGAAGATGATATGCCTAAGTTAGTGGATGAAATCGAAAGAGGTCATGGTGATACCATACTATGTTATCCTCAAGATGATCCTGATATGGAGAGTTTGCTAGCACATAAGGTCCAGCGAGATGACAGGGCCATTGTGGAACAAGGACAACGGCGGAGTATTTTTCAAACTGCGTGTACCATCAAGGGAGAAGTTTGCAAAGTGATAATTGATGGTGGCAGTGCTAGCAACATGATTAGCAAGGATGTGGTGGAGTCACTTTTGTTGCCAACATGGGAGCACCCAAAACCATACTATATGAAGTGGATAAATGATGTGGACAAAGTGAAGGTTACTCACAGGGTGAAGGTCCCTTTTTGTGTTGATGGCTATGTTGATAAAGTGGAATGTGATGTTATGCCACTACATGTTTGTCACCTTATTTTGGGGCGTCCGTGGCAGCATGATGTTAACGCTCTTCATCACGGGCGAACAAACAGGTACACTTTTATGCATAAGGGTGAGTTCTATGCTATACTTCCCAAAGATGCAAAAGAAATAAGTTGTACCATAGAAGTGTTTAAGAAGAAAACTGCAAGGTATACGCCGAAACCGAGGACGGTTTCCTTTCAAGGCAGGGAGGATGATGCAATCCTATGTGTCAACAAAGGAAGAAAGGCCAAGTATATTGTGCCTGCACTACGTCAACAAGTCTCGCAGACAACAAGGTTTGAAACATCTGCGCGACGACATGAAAATATTGTTCACAAACAGAGGTACAAGGTGCCTGCTGCACAATTCGGCTACATTGTCAAAGAAGATGCAGAACCGAAGAGGAGCTCGAACTACCAGTATTGTGTGCGTACATCTGTTCCAGCTACAATCGGACCTGTTGATTTCAATCGAGGGAGGTATGCTACACAGCGCATGCAAGTTAAAGTTCCAACACGTACACATGTTGGTTAGTAAGAGTAGAGGCCTGTGTGCCTAATCGTCGTGCCTAATCGGCCGGTTGTTATTAATTAAATAAAGTAGAGTTCGATTAGGATTCTTGAGAGTACTAGTCGGGTACGACTTGGTTTGGAACCGGCCAGAGAGTTATTTATATGTTTTGCATCGTAGCGTCAGGGGAGTTTTTGTTTTAGATTGGTTTTTGATCCTCATGGACAGAGTCAAGTCGGGGTATCTTCCCTTGACCAGATAATACTAGTTGATGAGTTGAATACTTTGTGTGTTACGGCAAGGAGATTGGAGGCATCTACTTCTAATTTGCTGCTGATCTTTTGAAGATCGTCCACGTACTTCCTTTATCGGGTGTGTGTGTTATTTTTGTGGTGATTGCATCTACAAGATCGCGAGCGCCACGTCATTTCAGGTGACATCGTACCGTGAAAGATTGGGGAATTTATTCGTGCCGTCGTTTTTCTGTCGACGGTCGCATCAAGGTAAAACCCTACGTCCTACTTGATTAATATTGATGATATGGGTAGTACAAGAGTAGATCTACCACGAGATCGGAGAGGCTAAACCCTAGAAGCTAGCCTATGGTATGATTATTGTTCTGTATGTTATCCTACAGACTAAAACCCTCTGGTTTATATAGACACCGGAGAGGGTTAGGGTTACACAAAGTCGGTTACAATGGTAGGAGATCTACATATCCATGTCGCAAAGCTTGCCTTCCACGTCAAGGAAAGTCCCTTCCGGATACGGGACGAAGTCTTCAATCTTGTATCTTCATAGTTCAGGAGTCCGGCTGAAGGTATAGTCCGGTCATCCAGGCACCCCCTAATCCAGGACTCCCTCAGCCCGTCGTCATAAATTAAGCTGACCGCGTGGGCAGCGTGTAGTTGGACGGCTGCCATGTGGGGACGCGGCGGACAGCGAGAAGGCGCGCGAAGCGTCCATTCAGCGTCCGCGCCGACGCATTTGGGGCGCAAATTTGGGCCACAAATGCGTCGGCGCAGACGCGACGCGGACGTGATTTGGGTTTGGGTCGGCGCGTTGGGCTGCCACTTTTGTCCGCGCCGATCCAAACGGACGCAGGCGGACGAAATGGGTCGGCCCTTTGGAGTTGCTCTTAGGCCTTGTATAATTGGAGGTGCTTAGAGAGATGTTTAGGAAAATAAACCAGGTTTTTCTGAAGCACCGGTGCCTATTTCTACAGGAGAGACGTTGTTGCTTAAAGAAAGTCTGGTTTATTTCTCTAAGAACCTCCCCTAAGCATCTCGCATTGTACAAGGCCTTAATGGCGGGCACCTGAGTCGCTGGATCTAAGCGGCGCTGGTGGTGTTGGCGACATGATCCCGAAGGGACTAGCTAGTCACGTTGTGTCGCGCGCGTTGACCTTACTGGATGCTCATCGGCTTGGTCCGAAAGCCTGTGTTCAATCGTCGGGATCTACGCTGAGGCAGGTCGGGGGACGGCACCGAGGTGTCGGTGATGTGGCAGAGGTGGTTGCGCACATCCTTTGTGCGGTCAGTGCATCCTTGGCGGCGGCGGTTGGCGATCTGCCATGGGATGCGGGTGGTGGCGACAACCTATCGTGTCTTGGGTCTGTGCCAGAGGCGGTGGCTTGGGCCTAGGGCTTTCACTCAGGCGGACATCTTATAGGCCCGAGATGTGTCGGAACGGTTGTTCCAGGTAGGTGAGGTTGGGCTCTGTTCGGGTCGTGCCCGTAGGCGGCGATGTTCCTCCCCTCGGGGCATGGTGGGCGGCGGTGCTGGTCGTGACATTGCTGCATTGAGGGACGGATCGGCACCGCAGGCTATGGACATGGCGTCGTGCGAGCTCGCCTGGGCCAAGGCCAGAGGGCTATGGTCATTGCTGGCTAGGCAACATTAGTCGACAATCACTCGGTAGTGCCAACTCCTCCCCGGTCTGGCTGGAGACGCAATCATGGGCACGTCCTACCGTGGAGGAGCTGACCTAGGCTTGGTGGCTGATACCGGGCTAGAGTGGATGGAGTGCCTCTCCTCTTCCTAATGTGGTTGATGCGCCATGAAGTGAGCGGCTGGCGGTGTCTCGGTCCTTGGATGCCAGGGCGGGGGACTCGGATGGTGGTCCGCATGGGTGGCTTTCCCACTTGCACCATATCGATGGTGATGGCGATGCCTCTTAGTTATGTGCGTGGCGAGGGGTGTTGCGGAGGGTGGCTCGGGCTCTAATCGTTTCTTGGCAGTATGGACACCCAGATCCAGATATGGAGGCATGTGCTTGTCGTGACTAGGATGCCTCATAGTGGTAGAGGACTAGAGGTGATGTGCCGAATGAAAGCTCCGTACTTTAGCGCCGATGGCGGCAACACCCAATGGTGTTGCTCTCCTTTTGAGGACGTCGTCATGATTCTTCTCTTAGTGTCAGGGTTTCAGACGAAGAGATTTTTTTACAATGCATCATACTACCCAATATAATAAGTAGTATTAAATCAATCCAATGGTCTTGATAATTCCTTATGAGAGGTAAATCTGTCCTTTGAGATTTAACTGTAATGATTAGTTAACTAATTAAAATATGATTATCTAATTAATTGCAATCATCCTAGCGGACAGGCCGTCGTCGCCAAGCTCCGCCATACCGACGTGGCCAATAATCGCCGCCGACTCAGCATGCACGGCGCAGCTCAAAACCTTCGCCATCCTAATGCCCAAAGCCGTTTGCAAGCCGCCGGCCCCCACAACCTCCGCCGTCCCGACGTACGCTGCCTGCTCTCCTCCCGGCGCGCATATCAGAAGATCCGCTGGTTGAAGTGTCAAGCCTATGTCGCCACTGGATTGATTCGTTGAGTATTTCATCACTAATCCATCACCAATCCACCACGCAAACTACTAATCCGCAAGCACACACACAGACATTCAGAACTAGCTAGCACAGATGCGCACCATCCATCAGCAGGCACACACATCTAACAGTGGAGAGAGAGGTGAAGGACCGAACTATCTACGTGAGGGAGAGGAAGTCGTTGACTTGACGACGCAGGGAGGAAGTGATCTCAGGGCAGCGGATGGAGGTGAGGTCCGTGGCCTGGGGCTCCGTGCAATTTAGAGAGCAGTTCATATGCGTCAGTGGATGGCCGCCGGGCGGCGTGGCGCGGCGTGGCTGCGTCATATCGCCAAGGTGTGCCTGCGTCAATAACCTCGCATGTCGTCGGGGAGCTGAGTTTGATTTGTGAACTGCCTAAAATATCCTTAATGCCTTAATATACTGCACAAATTGGGTGGTAGTATTGGTCAATCCGATGCGTTGGTTCACTAAAATGGATGGCCCATATATCTTAGATGTATCCGTCATGATTCTTCTCTTAGTGTCAGGTTCCAGACGAACACCCTTGCCCGTCTAGAACTCAATAGCAACGACTCTTAGCACCATTTTCCCTCCTGAAGGTGTTATTGTGGAGCTTAACTTTTATAAGGCGTGCCGTGATGTTGTATTCAAGCCTGCCTATGTTATGTTTCGACTTGTTAAAATAAATCCGAGGCATACTGTCGATCATTTGAGAACCAAGCAATCACACGAGCACGACACCGAGATTTATTAACGAGGTTCACCGATATGGCTACATCCCCGGGGCTTGACTACGGGCGCTCCTCCTCGTGACACCGTCACAATACCGCACCCGGTCGCCCTGGACACCGGCACATGCCGCCGGCTTCCCCTCCGTTCCGATGCTATTATGTTGGCATAGGTTACATTGTGTGTCGAGCCCCGCTATATATGAGAGGCCTAGGATACAAGTGTCCTACTAGGACACGACTCCATATCCTATCTAAACACAATACAACTATAAGTCCAACTGTAACCTAACTCGTACACAATATTCGACACAACTCTAACAAACTCCACCTTGGCGAATATTCTCCATCATCTTGAATTCGTCAATGCATCAAACTTCCATGTACATTGAACTTGAGTTTATCCCATGAGAACCGCTGCTACTCCAAAGACTCCATGTGACTCCGCCTGCAACTTGTAGTCCCTTCTTTTCTTGACCACAGTCAACGCTCGAGCAAAATTAAGTTCCTTGTTACTCTAGGTGCTCCCAACTTCCAGAGTATCAGTCCAACGTCATCACACACTGATCACTGACCTGCGTGAAAGTGAATAACTCACATATTGGGTGTCATGCATAAGAGTTACCTGAACTCAACATCACCGCTCCTTTCTTGACCGCCTGTCTGAAACTTGAAGAAATTTCACCATTGCTTGTAGTCATCCCGAGTCAAATTCGCAGTTGTCTCACCACATGTATGACCACCAGAGCCCTGGCCCGTCTCCATGCCCCGTGCATACCGCACGCCTTGCCGCTATTACCGTGTCGAGCCTCCGCTGTCCCGGTCGAGTCTCAAGGGCCGCGGACCCACACCACTCAACCCCACTGCAGAGTACCACTGATCATCACAGACCGATGACGAGTTTCACACCTTCATCAAACCACTGGGCTCCAGTCCGAATTACGTGTCCCTCGCTTATTCCCAGTTGAATAGGCTTCGATTCTCTGGATCCTTACACCGTAGCCCGTCAATCCAGCTCCACCTTCAACATGACTCCATGGTAGATGATCAGTCCACCCTCGCGTCCCGTCGATTTCAAGCTCACATGCGTACGCCATCTTGAATCAACCACATGCCATAGTCTTGTCGAAGCCACACAAGCCTCGGGCCTGCGCCACGTGTTTCCACGCCCAGAAATCGGTCACCATCAGCATTACGCTCCTATGCCGCCGTCGCCGATCCCGCACCGTCTTCTGTACCAACCGACTTGCGTCGATCCGTCAGACTGTCTAGTCCGACTCAGCCCCACAGGCCTCCGCAACCTATCCACGTGTTTCAAACCATCTCAACAAACCGACCCAGAAAAAACTCCCATGCAAACTGCACAAATTTCCCCTTTTTCCTGTCACTATTTGCTATTGCTTCTCCGTGCACTTCGTAGCAGAAAATTGATCGAATTGACCGAACCAAAACTGCTCCTGTGCACACACGTGGTCCTGATTGCTATCTTTTTTTTCTCCAACAAATCCTCACGATGCCTTGCTTGGGCTCCACAACATTACCAGCTCCCTTCCGCGCAACGCACGCGCATGCGTGAACCCCACAAATCATCTAGCCCATCGCCTGGGCCTGGCCCTCCAGTGTAGCACTGCCGCCACCCAGAGAGAGCTGTAGCGCCGCTGGCCCAGCCCACTAGCCGGCCTTGGCCTCGACTTGTCAATGCCACGCACATCCACGCGTACGACTGCCGCCTCACTCGACCGGATCGCGCGCTCCCAACGCCGTAACCCGTTCTCGCCTAGGGTTTGCCACACACGCCACCAGGACCGATCTGGATTGATCGACTCCGCCGACGTCAACGGCTGCAGCCATAAGCACACGTGCCTTCTACTGATCTTGCTTTTCTCCAATTTCGTCGAGAACCACGTCCGTAGCACGGCTGCATCTCAAACTCAATGATTCCTCTAGATCAACACGATTAGCACCTCCGAACAACCTAGCTCATGATACCACTTGTTAGAATAAATCCGAGGCATACCGTCGATCATTCGAGAACCAAGCAATCACACGAGCACGGCACCGAGATTTGTTAACGAGGTTCACCGATATGGCTACATCCCCGGGGCTTGACTACGGGCTCCTCCCGTGACACCGTCACAATACCGCACCCGGTCGCCCTGGACACCGGCACATGCCGCCGGCTTCCCCTGCGTTCCGATGCTATTATGTTGGCATAGGTTACATCGTGTGTCGAGCTCCGCTATATATAAGAGGCCTAGGATACAAGTGTCCTATTAGGACACGACTCCATATCCTATCTAAACACAATACAATTATAAGTTCAATTGTAACCTAACTCGTACACAATATTCGACACAACTCTAACACAACACAGTCACGTGCTTTTATGCTGTCCGGCTATCCCAAAATCTGGGCTGTAAGAAGTTTTTCTCGCAACCTAAGCTAATCTAATGGATCCACTAATGCTAGTAGCAGGAGTACCGTGAGCTTTGATGTGTACTTTATCTATAAAGCGGAGTGAGAACCTGTTTCGAATAGCAACTAGCACTGCACACGGCCGTAGAGCAGTCATGCATGTTCTAACTGACTAATGCTTTTTTTAACCTTGTAGTATCTAAGCTAATCTGACGGTTCCACTAATGCTAGCAGCAGGAGTACCGTGCTTTAGTCGTCGCGCTTACATGACAGGAGTACTAGCAGATTAATAATTAACCAATCAAGATAAGGTAAAAGCAAGGAAGCAAGCGAGCAGTCCTGAGTGCCCACCGACAGGTACGCACGTTTTCACGGTGGCCTGTTCTGTTTTGTTTCACAAAATTTAGAGGGTGCTTGAATACGTTTTAGTCTCAGGACTAAAAATAGTAAGACTAAAACTTGCTAGCCTCATCCATGCTTGGATCCAAATACTAAAGAGACTATAATCAAGTTAATGAGCATTTATTATTCTTCAAACTCTCCAATCCAGAACTCACATGTGTTAAAGGAGAGGAGTTAAATAAGGAGAGAGATGACTAATCCATATTTTTGTAGGGTACCCCTGACTAAATTTTTTTAGTCTCAAGACTAGTTTTAGCCCCTCTTTAGTCAGGGGTGCTGGGAACTTTAGCCTTTTAAAAAGACTATTTTTAATCAGACTAAAATAAGTCACTTGGATCCAAGCACCCTCTCATTCATCAAGATCGAGCCAACAATCATGCATCCATCCTATGATGCCACTATTGACAGGACTATTATAATCACTGTGGTGTAAGTGTGTGTCGCGCTCTAACTATGTAGCTAGAGTGGGAGGGGATTAATTAATGATAATTAGACGACGAAAGCATAGCTTGTGTCTGATGGAACATGGCACCTTCCTCGGTGGAAGATAAAAATTGAGCACAAAGACAATGCTGTGCTTGGTGGGAACACAAGTACACCCTTGTTATCTTGTTTGAGTTTCAAAACTCCCTTCGTTCCATATCATATAAAGAGTTTATGAGAGTTGGGTTTTCAAAAAATCTATATGCACTACGTTATGGTTTGAAGAAAGTACTGTGCATCATCCGTGTCGTCCTTGTGCTAGTTCGGCCGATTTCAATTTGTCATCCCAAAGACCGATTATGTCCCAGGGAAGAAGTCGTTTGATTGGAATTCGCGTCAAACTTAATGCTAAACTAAAATGCACCCAATGAATGTTGTAAATTTAACACGAGATGTATGGTGGTGGCTAGATAGCTACTACCTCCGTTTCAGTTTACAAGTCCTACGCGTATACCTAGGTTGCTAATTTTATAATCTTAATATAAACTATATAACACAAAAATTATACAGTTTGAAAATAGAACATCTGAAATTTATATTGGTATATTTTTTGTAATATATGACTTGTATTAGGTTGGTCAAATTGACGACCTAGGGACACGCGCACGTCCTGTAAACTGAGAGAGAGGTAGTACCTCAGACCACCAGGCTGTCAATTAGTCTTGCCATTATCGCCGTCGGTGTCTTGAATCTGCATTCTCTCGTTTCAGAAATGATATTCATACTTGTTTACAGAAAAATAGACAGTTTCACCGAGCTGAAATTCGATTTTCGATTCCGCTAAAAAGTTACGAAGAGCGACTGCGGTAATGGCGAGTGCTCTTTCCCAGTAGCAATCGCCTAGCTTGGCAAGTGCGTAATGCTCCAGCACCTTTCGGTCCATCCCCACCTCTTAACAAACGACTAAACAAATTGGTTGCTTAACCAGGTGGTGATGGATCATGCGCACATGTGATTTTGACCAGCAAGGCTACCCCCAGGACGCTAATCACAACAACTAAGCCTACAGTCTACTCTACTAGCTGAGGTTCTTTAACTAGGATGGGATCTGAGATGCGATTCGATTCTGCGTACCCTGGACAGTATATTGGCAGGTGCATGCGTGATGAACCTATCTCTCTAGAAACAGGCCTTCACCCAGCTTAACAAATTAGGAAACGTTCTCTTAGAAGAAGATCTATCTGTTTTTTCTCGTCACTGGCGGCTGGAATCGTAGCAGCCGCCAGCAGAGGCCAATCTTCCAGCGCCGTCCTTCGGCGGCTCCCCTGCACCGACGACCTCGGTCGTTGGTGATGAGGGGGGTCGCCGTATCTACGCGCGTGGATCATTTTTACTCCCTCGTAATCTAGGTTTTTACGTTGTCCATCTTGTTGGCTTCGGCGACGACGATGACGGTGCTGAATAAAGATTTTTCGGATCCTTCCAGCTCTCGTACACTGCATGCATGTGAGTTGCCGCGACCGATCGAGCTGGGGCCTCGGGTTGAGCGACGTGTCATCCTATTACCTTGGGAGGGTCCTGGATTAAAATGTTTGATTGCTGGATATAGACGATTAGAGGATTGGCGCAACTCACGATATATTGATCGGGTGCATATGCATGTATATATATAGGTACAAAGGTAGCCAAGTCCTCAACTATACAAGGAAGGAGGACGGCTTGTGGTACAAGAAATATACATGCAATATACA
>NC_041388.1:692767061-692779794 GCF_002162155.2 Triticum dicoccoides
AGAGACTGGAGCGAAAATCCTCGAAAGACGCCGTAGGCAACCCTTTGGTCATGATGTCCGCAAACTGTCGGGAAGTAGGGACATGGAGAACCCGGATGCGTCCAAGGGCCACCTGCTCCCGAACAAAATGAATATCGAGCTCAATATGTTTTGTGCGGCGGTGATGAACTGGGTTGGCGGAGAGGTAAACAGCAGAGACATTGTCGCAGTAGACAATCGTGGCCTTGGCGACGGGACAAGAGAGCTCATGAAGAAGCTGACGAAGCCAGGAGCACTCTGCAACAACATTAGCTACTGCTCGATGCTCGGCTTCAGCACTGGAGCGAGAAACAGTAGGTTGCCGCTTGGACGACCAAGAGATCAATGACGGCCCAAGGTAAACACAATAGCCCGAAGTGGAGCGTCGCGTGTCAGGGGAGCCGGCCCAGTCAGCATCCGAGTAAGCTGTGTTGTCCAGAGTTGGAGAGGCATGAAGAGACAATCCGAAATTCAAGGTGCCGCGGATGTAACGGAGGACCCGCTTGACCGCAGTCCAATGAGCATAACGAGGAGCATGCATGTGTAAGCAGACCTGGGCGTACTGGAGCTCCGGTCGTGTCAAAGTGAGATACTGAAGGGCGCCCACAATAGATCGATAAAACGAAGCGTCCGGAGCAGGTGAGCCATCAGTGGCAAAGAGCTTGGCCTTCGTATCGACAGGAGTAGACGCGGGTTTGCAATTAAGCATCCCAGCGCGATCAAGAAGCTCATGAGCATACTTCCGCTGATGAAGAAAGAAGCCATCTGCACGTCGAACAACCTCGATGCCGAGGAAATAGTGCAGAGGACCCAGGTCCTTAATGGCAAACTCAGCGCGAAGACGATCAGTAAGCTGTCGAAGAAGAACAGTAGAGCAAGCTGTCATGATGATGTCATCGACATAAAGCAATAAATAGGCGGTAGCATCCCCGTGGTGGTAAATGAACAGCGAAGCATCGGAGCGGGCGGAGCGGAAGCCGAGCTGGTGAAGAAATGCTGCGATGCGCTGGTACCAAGCGCGGGGAGCCTGCTTGAGCCCGTACAAGGAGCGAGAGAGCAGGCAAACATGCTCCGGACAAGTGTCGTCGACGAACCCCGTAGGCTGCTAGCAATAGACCTGCTCCTCAAGATGACCATGGAGGAAAGCGTTGGAAACGTCCATCTGGTGTACCGGCCAGGCACGAGATACCGCAAGCTGAAGAACAGTGCGAATCGTCCCGGGCTTGACAACCGGTGCGAATGTATCCATGAAGTCAACGCCAGGGCACTGTCGGAAGCCGCGGACCATCCAACGTGCTTTATAGCGGTCGAGGGTGCCATCAGGATGAAACTTGTGCTTGAACACCCACTTCCCGGTAATGATGTTGGCGTGCCGGGGACGGGGGACAAGCTGCCAAGTCGCATTGCGTTGTAGAGCCTCAAATTCCTCCTTCATCGCTGCGTACCAAAGCGGGTCACGAAGAGCCATACGAGCGGAGGTCGGAAGAGGCGACAGGGGCACCGTAGAGGCCGGACAAGCGTACTCATCAGCGGAGTAGCGGAGACTCGGCCGATGAACTCCCATGCGTGCACGAGTAATAGGTCCGGCTGGTGGTGGTGCAGTAGCCGTAGAAGCAGGTGCCGAGGGCGCGACAGGTATTGCCGGGCTGGGCAACGGCCCCGACGAAGCTAGTGAAGGCGAGTGAGCCAGCGAGCCTGGCGAGGTTGGCAAAGAGGCCGGTGTGGCCGGCGAGTCCAGCAATGAGACCGGCGTGGCCGGCGAGGCTGGCGAGCCCGGCGAGGCCGGCGAAGACTCTGACAAAGCCAGCAAAGGAGCTGGTGAGGCCAACGGTGCAGGAACCAAAGGGAACGGTCCCAGTGCAGCACGTCGACGAGTAGAGCCAGTCAACGTGTGATCCTTGCCAGCGGGTGGCATCTCCAATTGTTCCTGTGCAAAAGGAAAACAGCACTCGTCAAAATAAACATGCCTAGAGGTGATGACACGGTGAGACACCAGATCATAACATCGGTAGCCTTTAGTGTTAGCCGGGTAACCGAGGAAGACACAATGCAAGGAATGAGGGGCAAGTTTATGAGGGGCGGTGGCTGCGACACTAGGATAACAAAGGCATCCGAAAATGCGAAGACCATCATAGGATGGAGGAGACCCAAAGAGAAGATGATGCGGGTTGTAGTTCCAACGGACACGACACGGACGAAGGTTAACGAGGAGGATGGCGGTGGCAAGGGCATCCGGCCAAAACCGGGGTGGCATGTAGGCGTGAAACAGAAAGGTGCGGACGCAGTCATTGAGAGTGCGAAGAACGCGTTCTGCCCGACCGTTTTGCTGGGAGGTGTATGGACAGGTTAACCGAAAGATGGTGCCGTGGTTGGAGAGAAGTGTACGGATGGTGATGTTATCGAATTCCTTCCCATTGTCAGTTTGGAGAGCATGGATGGGACGACCGAACTGTGTAGACACATAGGAGTAAAAGGCGAGGAGAGTGGCGGGAACGTCAGATTTCCGATGAAGCGGAAAGGTCCACACAAAATGAGAGTAGTCATCGAGAATAACAAGATAGTATAGAAAACCAGAATTACTTGTGATAGGCGACGTCCACACATCACTATGAATTAATTCAAAAGGATAAGAAGCAACTGTCGAAGAAGAACTAAATGGGAGTCTAACATGTTTGCCCATGTGGCATGCTTGCCAAGAATGAGCATCCGCTTTATTACAGGAAAAAGAAAAATCCTTGACTATTTGACGAAGTGCGGTGGAGCTAGGATGATAGAGACGGGCGTGCCAAAGATCAATGCCGGCTGAAAGAGCGAGAGGTCCAGTACGTGAGGATGATGAAGGCTGGACGGGGTACATGTCTCCGGGACTGTCACATTGGTGAAGAACCATCCGGGTGCGGGCGTCCTTAACAGAGAAACCAACTTCGTCAAATTCGACAGTTACAAAATTATCACGAGAAAGATTACGAATAGAGACTAAGTTCTGAATAAGTTGAGGAGACACGAGCACATTATTAAGAGACAAGGGCCTAGACGTAGAAGGAAAAGGAGTAGAACCAACGTGAGTAATGGGAAGACCAGTGCCGTTGCCGACGATGATACGAGAAGAGGTGTGGACGGGAGATGCGGAGGAGAGGTTACCCGGGTAGGCTGCCATATGAGATGATGCACCAGTGTCCATGAACCAATCGCCACCGCCGGTGTAAGAACTGGGCCGAGGCGTGTACTGCAGCGCCGAGAGCAGTGCCGGGTCGTAGGAGACCGGAGGGGTAGGGTAGCCAGCAAACCCCGTCACCCCCCCACTTGGGTTTGGCGCGCCATAGCTGAACGGTGCAGGGTAGGGGGGAGGCGGTGGTGTCGGAGCGCCGAGCTGGGGGGCCGCGTAGAAGGCCTGGTGTGCCGCGGGACGAGGCCCGAGAAGTCCTGGAAGTGGAGCGCGGGGGACCGGCATTGTATAGGCGTGTACAACCCCGGTCCAGGGATTGTGGCCGGTGCCCCATGGCGGCGAAGGAAGTTGCTGTTGCTGGCCACCACCACGCTGCTGTCCACCACCGGTGTTGGAGCGGTTGCCACGTCCACGTCCACCGCCACGGCCGCGCCGGTCGCCTCGTTCTGCTGCTGTTGTGGAGGCGGGGGAACCGGCGCCGGAGGCCGAGGCAGAAGGGCGCCGTAGGGGGCGTCGTAACCTCCCGCGCCAGCAGGTGCTGGAGGCACCGACGGGCGAGGCTGCGGAGGAAGTGGGGCGCCGTGGCCCCCGGCGGGAGGTGCTGATGTAGACCCGCCGTGGGAATAACCGGCGGCGAAGGCGGTCTGAACCGCACGAGCCCGCAGGTTCTTTAGGCGACGCTCCTCAAGACGTAGATAGGCCACCGCCCGTTCATAAGTAGGGTTAGCCATAAGAGTAAGATTGGACGCGGCATTACCGAGATCTTCGTTGAGGCCGGCAGTGAGGGTGGAGAGGAGGAGCTCGTCCCCAACCTTGAAGCCGACGTCGTTGAGCTCGTCGGAGAGAGTCTTGAGGCGCATGCAGTAGGTGTCGATGGAGGAGTCGTTTTGGTGGCAACCAAAAAACTCCTGCTGCAAGAAGACGATCCGTTGGAGCTTATTGTCGGTGAAGAGGCTGATGATCTTCGTCCACACCGTGTAGGCATCATCACCGTCGCGAACAACAGTGTGAAAGATGTCCTTGGACACGGTAAGGAAGAGCCACCGGATGATGGTGGCGTCAACCGCCATCCAGTCCTCATCGCGACGCATGGCGAGGAAGTCGGTGGTGCCGTCGATGTGGTCACGGAGGTTGTACTCACGGAAGAGGAGGTTAAAGTAGGTTTTCCATGCATAGAAGTTGGCCTCCGTGTGGGATAGCTTGATTGGAACGCGATCAAAGATCGGGACATCGCGGATGTAGGCCGGGTCAGGGAGAGAACCAGCCTCGGAGGATGAGGCGAAGGGGTTGCTGCGGGCAGAACGGCTGGAGTGCGACATGGCGGCGATGGAGGGAGGGCTGCGGGAGTAGTGGTGCAGCTAGGGTTAGGCAACGTGCGGCTGGAGAGAGGCGACACGCTGCTGGGAGGGTAGCGAGGGCGTGGCTGGGAAGCGAGGCGCGCGGCTGGAAGCGAGAGCGAGGGCACGGCAGGGAGGGTAGCGACGCGCGGGTGGGAGTGGATCGCGAGGTGCAGGTGGCGATCGGGGCAGCGGCGTACGAGGCAGGACGCGGCGGCAGCGAGATCAACGGCGAAGGAAGAGTCGCGCAGCAGCAGCTAGGGTTGCGGCGCGCGGGAGGACCTAATTAGGCTGATACCATATAGACGATTAGAGGATTGATGCAACTCACGATATATTGATCGGGTGCATATGCACGTATATATATATATATAGGTACAAAGGTAGCCAAGTCCTCAACTATACAAGGAAGGAGGACGGCTTGTGGTACAAAAAATATACATGCAATATACATATCTCAACACTGGAGAGCTGGACATTAGTGTCTCCAGCTCCTGGTCATTAACACACATGTGAGCGGTGAGACACTAATATCAGATCAAGTTCAGAGGAGGGATATATTTTCCTGTGCCTAACCCTCCATTATTTCGTCTCGAAGCTAGCTAAACTAGCTTAATCAGGCAGGCATCTAAAACTTGGAATATCTTTGCAAGTTTCCGGACGGTGTCTCGATGGACCGAAGCCCTACCCACCGACTGCATGCATGTTCTGCGCGCGACCGCATGCAGATGGAGGTATGCAAAGAGCCTAATTAAGCCAGGTGGATGGACGGATGATAAGATATCAATCATGCATCACCGCAGTAGTGCGGTGTACGTGTTACTTTAGGATATTGTAGCACAAAGCACACACGAACGGCCGGTGCATCTTTGTTGTATGCATATATGCCAGGTGTTAGAACAAGAGTTCTTCTACTCCAATCATCGGCCAGGGGCAGATATAGAGCCAGCTAAACAGTGGCCAAAGCTGGGAACTAAAGCGCATGCATCAACCGTATACAGCACGTACACATTCGTCCATACACACACCTTTTCTCAGGTGTCACCATTGTTAAAGCCAGGCGTGCCATTAGATATATACTAGCACATCAGACGATCAATCATCAACGGGCTGGCCAGCGAGCGAGAGAACGTGCATGTGCATGCATGGACGATCGATCATCGTCGACTAACTAGTGGGTGGTGGGTGTCTCCATGGACCGTGGACGCATGTGCGCGTACGTACGTACCGGTGTTATTATACTGGTGAGATGCTTTTCTGTGTGATTGGTGTTGGAATCTTATCCACTCCGTAGTAGCAGCGTTCATCGAGTGATCTTAGAGCTCCCAAGGTCGGTCGATGCTGGGAAGTTGGAGCCATATCGACGAGTGAACCATAGGTGGCTAAGTTGGCGGCGGCTCGAGTGAGCGCCATGCACGATCACATCACATCCCACAGGACGGACGTGGCCATTTCCACGCTCTGAGTTCCTTCAATTTTCAAACATCTTCTCTGAACTCTGACCAGTAATTTGAGAGCGATGTACACATATACTACTACAACTTGAGTTGACAACCTATTAGGCTATTGCACCTAGCTAGCCAGGGAGAAGAATATAATGCGTGCCCATGCATGTGTACGTACGTACGCACAAGGAAGACCGCACATTCGTGATGGACGAACAGGAACAGTAGCTAGCAGGGCTACCGTACAGTGTTTGGCTCACGATCGACGATGTGTCACCGTCCGTGGCCGCACCCCGGACAGCGGAAAACGCGCAACAGCTTTTGGCAGATATGGATGTGTCTAGATGTGTTTTAGTTCTAAATACATTTATTTTTACGACGAATAATTTGGAATGAAGGGAGTATATGATTAGGAGGAAATGTTGTGGTGTTCGTTGGATCTGTAGATCAAAACATCAGAGATCCGTGTCCAACTGATCGCTAGCGAATGCTTGAAAAGGATGTACACTGTCAGGGCAGCTTCGGTGTACCCGCACGTAATGGTAATGGATGGCGCCTGGCTACTCGAAAATCCACCTGCCCAGGATTATTGCACGCGGATCATCAAAATGCCCACAAATGTTTAGGCCGGACCGCCCGAACATTTTTAGGCTGCCAACGCAGGGCACAAAATTAGAACAGACCTGGACGTCTGAAATCCCATGAACCGGCCTCAAATCGGGATTCTAGAGGAGAGTCCGGACGTCCGTCATGTCGGACTCCGAGAACCCGAATCCATCCACCATGCTCTCTGACCGTCCCACTCTATCACCCCCACCGCCATAGCTTACGTTTCTACTACATCATGCTTACGTTTCCGCCAAAGCTTACGTTTCTACTACATCATGCTAATGTTTCTGCTACGTTTCCCATCTCTTCAAGTTAAGTATGTTATTTTTCGAAGGAACCAACATAAGCTTTGCCTTTTTAAGAAGAAGAGAATTAACCATTTTATAAGTAAAACCCGCGAAAAACCGATACAACGAAACACCCACCTGTCCCTGGGGCTGCGACCCAAAACAAGCCGACGACTCTATCACCCAAACGACCAAGAGTTGACGCCCTACCATATGACCCGGAGTCGCCACTAGCGTACGAACCTTAGCAACGCGCACACACCAGCCCTGAGGCCACACTCCACATGAGTCGACGACTCTGCCGCCAAGGCGACCAGATCCAACACTCAACAAAACCTAGGTGCTCTCTGAAGCCACCGGTTCGACTTCCCCGCCGGCCCCGATGTCGCGCTCCACACGAGCCAACGACTTTGCTGCTCACACGACCAGATCAGATACTCCACAACACTGAGGTGTTCACTGGAGTCGTTGCTCCGACTTTCCTGTCGGCCCCGAGGCCATGCACCTACTTAGCCGAAGACGAAACCGTAGGACCACACCAGCCAAAGGTCTGCCAGAAGTCCTGGAATCCAAGACAATGCCCCAAAGGGGATGAGGCGGGAACGTAGTTGCCGCCTGCCCCTACCATTGCCGGAGCTAAGGTTGTCACCTGGAGCTTTCGAGATTCAAATAACATGGGAGGTGAAAGGTCTTGACAACGACACCTCGAAGAAGGTGAACGGCGTCCAAGGCCGCCACTATCCTCGTCATTGACTGAAGTCGCTACAAGGCTTTTGCGTAGAGCACACCATGCCCAACAGGGCCAGCCCTGATGGGGGGCAGGGGGGCGGCTGCCCCGGGCCCCAATATCTTGGGGCCCCCTCCTACCTGGCCCGCATATACATACATACGTTAGTGATCTGGGCCTTGCTGGGTGAAGCGAAGAAAAATACAAACTGGGCTTCGTGGAACCGTGCAAGTACGTGCTTTGGCAGCTTAACCGTACATTACACACGCACTATTGATTCATTATATGGATTGGCATTATATGGATTGGCGGCCCTCGTCTCTATCTCCACTAATCGCGAATTGTAAAGTCGCCTGAGCCAACGAGCGCTGGCCGCCGGCCGCCGCCCGCCAGTAGACGCAGCAGAATGCCCACCGTGCATAGGCTACCTCGGTCCTTGCCATACACACCATCATTGATTTGAAATAAGATAGCTTATGTCTTAGTGATTTGGTCTTATCTTCTGCCCTAGAATTTTCCACAAGACCTTGTGTTAAGTTTTTAATTAGTACTTGTCTCTTCTAAATTTCAGATCTACTATGTCCGGTGGTGAGAAAAAAGAGATGAGAAAATGATTTGATGAGTTGATAGTATCATAGAGATCGTTGTGGATGAGCAAACTAATGCTAATCAAGAGACGATGACCATATAGAAGTCAATGCTGACAACATGGAATGTTTGAAAAAAATCCCAAGGTAATCTATAAATGTTCTTGGTAACATTTCATGTATGAAGAAAATATTTGATATACTTATTATTTCATCTATCTCTATATATACTATCTAAAAGAATGAGGTTCTGTATTACGTTTGTCCTTCGTTTTTCTACATGCTCGCGTCTGTTTTTGTTTATCTCTCTCCCATCTTTGATTATTTTCCCACTAATTTTGCTGAAAAGAACCCTCAACTGTCCCAATGTTTTATTAACTTATTACCATCTCTACTATTTATAAAGAACGCAATGTTCCATCTTAATTTTATCCTTTTTTTAGGGGATCTTAAGTTTATCCTTAGTCCAACCTCCCTATGCCTCCTCCTTATTTTGATTTTTTTTCTTTCATATTTGGTTTTTCCACAGTTTTTTCTCAAAACCGCCTCAACTAACCCATGTTTTATTGACTTACTGTTTGGTAAGCTAATAAGTGTCTTCGTTGCAATGCAAAAAAAATCATCTAGTATGCTAATAAAAGGGCCTCGGATTTTAGTTTGGCCCCGGGCCCCCGAAATCTCAGGACCGGCCCTGATGCCCAAAGTCATAGCATCACGTCCCAACCTCTGCTCAAGCACCGGTAGCCAAGTGTCCAACATCCACCACGTACCACCGCGATCTGTAGAATGCCGCTACCGCCAGGATTCAACACTTGAAGCTGCCACAACTCTAACTAGGAGCCGGTGCCCCAGCATCCTCACACCCCGCTCCAAATCTAAGTACTCAACCGACCAAAGCCCACCCACACTCGCCAGATCTGGCTAGAACAGGTCACTCACGGCTACTGCACCCGCACTGGCCTAGGCCAACCACGAGTAACTCGTTGCCCACCTAGTCGCCGTTGGGCCCCGTAGCTCCACTGCCACTAGCATAGATCCAGGCGCCAAAGCCCAGATCTGGTGTGACCGCGCCACCCCCATGGTCGCAGCCCGATGCCATTGCAGCCAAGAACGGACGCTGAAGAGTCCTCCGCCCTGACTACCACCCGAGCCGCCCTCGTACCCTTCCCCCCACCCCGCACAGAAGTGCGCCGACAGGCCCGAGGCCGCCGCCGTGGCCTCCTCGCGCTGGTCTTCCAACCACCGCCATCCCTGCCAACAGGACCGACCGCAAGCGCTAGCTTGCATGAGGGAGCACCCCCGCCGCCAACACGGTGAGGCCTGCTGGCTGTGGCGGCGAATGCAAGTAGGGGTAGATAGAGGCAGGTCCTCTAGCTCTAGGGGACCAGGCGACGCGAAGCTGGATTGGGTTTTGGCCAAAAAACTTCTTCCTCCACATATCTGTACTAGTATGTCCTTTAGAGACATGTAGGAACAACATGATCAGAAGTGTCTTTTTTTAATATTAATAGTCCACAAATGGTGCATTGGAAGCAATGGATGTTTTTTAGTTCAACTCGATAAACTAATGAACACAGATCCCGTGATGCATGGAAAGTTGGTCCGTTCCAAATCAACGCTATATTTCTATGAGAGAAACTAAGAAGAAATGCACAAGAAAATCCGTATCAAAAATATAAAACACCTTTGCACATTGTCGTGTTAAAAAAAGTCTTCTATTTACATACAGAGGGATCGGAGGAGGGTAGGTGGACAGTGATAGCCCGACCCATCAGGGTTTAAGTCCTGGTGCTCGCATTGATCCTAAATTTATTTCAACATTTCCAACGATGTACATTCAGTGAAAGAAGACGTTTCCGTCAACTACGAGACACCTATGGTGATTTCGTAAATCTCAAGATGATATGTTGGCTCAGTCTTTCGAAGATGCTCATAGAAATAGGGTGTATATGTATGCGTTCATACGGATAAGTATATATGCGTATATATAAACGTTTGCGTCGGTACTGTGATAAAGAAAAGGAAGTATTTTTAAAGGCGTCTTCTCCCTGGCCAAGGAAATCCACGCCGAAATGATTTTGATTGATTTGGAGCGGTTTGTGTGTGTGAGTCGCCTAGTCACCCGGTCCGAGTCTGCTAGTACGGGAGTCGATATTGGCAACAGACAGCGGCATTTTCCAATTATTAGAAGAACGCTCGTGCATTGTAATAGGGTCACATTACCTTTAAAAGCTCAATGTTAATATTCTCATACATATCAAATGACATTGGTGATCTTTTTTATCATCAAATTCTCACACACACACACTCTCTCCCTCCATCTTCCTCTCTCTCTCCCTCTCTCTCTCTAACACACACACACATATCCATCTTATTGGATACGGAATCATAATCCATCTATTTCACACACACACGCTAGTGCATAATAATATGGATTATGTGTATTATATTTGTCACACAACCGAGGGAACCAATTTCATGTAAATCGGCCAGTCACAGCTCCAAGAATACACGGAGGAGGTGGCCCGGGTCGGCGTCGGCGCCGTCCGGCGCGGGCCACGGGCCCGCTTCCAAGTGCGTCTGCGCGCCGGCCACCCACGCCGGGTCCTTCAAGTGTCGCTTCCACCGCGCCAACTCCCAGGGCCACGGGCCACAGCCATGGCCAGGGAAGCCGCCCTTCTTCGCCCCCTTCACCGGCCGCGACCAACGCGGTGCCGCGATACCCGGCCTCGCCGTCCTCGTCCTCCGACACTGTCGCGACCCAGTGACGCAGCCCAAGCATCGGCCTCGAGAATCAAGAACGCTCGACAATAGAGAGGGGAGGGAAGATCATATACATGTCATAAGAAAGGGACTTTATTTACTGCTCCATCGGTGTATTGTTTTCTTTGTTTGAAGATTGATTACCATTCGTGAGTTAAGGTAAGGTTAATGCGATTGAGCGATTTTTCTGAAAATCAATTATTTGTTTTCTAATTAACGTGATTGAGTGATTTAAGGTAAGGTTGATTAATTTAGATTTGATATTTAGAGATTGTTCGTGATTGATTTTACATTGCTAAATAATTTGTGCCAGTATGGAAAGTTCTGATCTGTTCAGATTTCTTTCGTTGTTTGAGAGGATGATGCGAAAATAAACCGGTGAAGTGGCGGAAGGAAACGAAAAAAAAATCTATGAAAAAAACCAGCGAAGATGGGAGGGGGTACCAAAAAAACTATAGAAGATGGGACGAAAAAAATCTGGAAGTGAGACTACCAACTGCTCCATTAGAAATAGAGATTTAAACTGGACTTGCACATGCGCAACCTCCGTAGCATCATTTCGTATTCTTTTATATGGCAAAGGCATGTCATCGTTTCATTTGAGGTTTATTTTTGCACCCCTTGTGGTATGGTACCTGATGCTCTGCAACAGTTCGTTCCCATATCGCACATTTATTATGAATAAGATAATGTTTATTGAGACGAAATAAGATAATGTTAACTATATTACATCTTTGTCTATTTGGTTCCATCTAAATGCTCGGCCAAACAGTTGGCTCTAGTAGTATAAAAAGTTTTTGGCCCTCAGGACTATATTGAAAACTCAGATGTAGTACAAAGCACCTGAAAGTAAATAAACTTGCAACAAGATCCACATACCAACCGGCGAAGACCACGCATACCAGAGCGGGTTGAGGGCACACCGCCGTCACTGCCACTCCTCCCGGAGCCAACACCCGTGTAGACAGCCATGACAGACAGGAAGTCTTCAACCACGGCCATGGGGAAGAACACACCGGAGACACAACCAACGCAGACGAATCTTTGCGCAGATGAAGAGATCCACCCCCACAAGCACACCAGGGCCCAACCTCCACACCACCAATGGGAAACTCGCCGTCGCAACGCCGAAGTAGAAGGGGAAACTCAAAAGGACCCACAGACCGCCCGATGCGCATATTGACGGGAAAAGAACATTGCTCGTATGCCAGCACCAAATCACCTCTGAAACCTTCTCCAAACCGACGCCGATGGGAACTACTCCTACCCTCCCACACGCCAGAAGTAGAGGATCGGGGTCCCCACCTCCTCTTGCCGCTGGCGCTGAGCGGAGGAGGCAAGGATCCACGCCCTCGCCGGCGATGACCGGGGATTTGCTGGGACTCTCCCTGGTCGCCTCTCTCTCACGAGACGTAGGTCATCTAGCATAACTTATTTTTGGAAAAAGAGATTACTGCATTAATTGCTGATCTAGACGGCCACTATTCTGAATGGTCATTTGTTGATCCAATTTAAGGTGCTACTTGCTTTCAATGATTCATTAATTTGCCGGGGGATGTTGTTTAATGATTTTTGGCGATAATATGGACTTTGCACTTACTACAGGTAAGGAAGTAGATTACTCCATATTTGGTTTCAATTTTTTTTGCATAAATATTTGACCAAAAAAGTTCTTCGGAATACAAATCAAATGGCGCCAATCTTATCTAAAATGGATATGCCAATAATCTCCGGTTGGGTTTTGTAAGTCTGGCACAGATTCTTAGTTCCATAATTTCACTAGGTAAATACATG
>NC_041388.1:692780135-692808200 GCF_002162155.2 Triticum dicoccoides
GTATATTGCACATGTTTTATTAGTCAAAGTGAAGACTTAAAAATCCATGCCCGATTTATATATTCAACCAGAGGGATTAGGAGTAACTGTTGAACGAAAACATGGTCAAAATGTTATTTTTGTGAAAAAAAAAATCGAACTTGGGGACATAAAGGGCCCGCTTTTCAATTTCATGAAACTGATATTACACAGCATTCTTATTTTTTGTCTGGTTTTCCGGCCATGAATTGTAGTGCAGGTACCGTGGACCAAATAATGCAACCCTGATGTAAACTAATAATGACAGCAATTTTTGTTGTTATAATGTTCTCCAACTGCACTGGCAAGTGTCAACTGATTAAGCTACGCTGCTACTACAACACAGTACAGGGAGGATGTATTTGCAAGTTGCGAGTGATACGAGATCTTGGGTAGATGCCTTTCCGTGTGCGATCGAGCAACCCGTGTTAGTTGGCAGCACAGGGAGCGCTTTTATTTTCTTATGAGGAAGCTAGATATGATCGATCGCTACTTGCAAACAGTGAGCTTTTCGTTAATCAACAGGGGGTTTAACTAGCAAGCTAGGAGGCCATCAGCAGTCTATTTCTAGCGCTGGTAGGAGTATTATTATGTGATACGGTTGTTGATCAGCTGTTCAGTCGTACGTACTATATATATTGTTGGCACAAGTGACTTCTGACTATTGTTTTCCGTAGATTAAGCAGTTAGGTGTGACTTGTTTAGGGCGTGCGTATGTGCGTACGTGGATGATTATTGGGTGCATAAGAGCACTGATGAAACAAGCAATCGCGCTAATCGCCAATGCTTTGGGTTAGTTGGTGACGGCGAACCGAATCCCTACCTGTCCCTCTCAACCGGATAACGATCAAGATAGATAGACGGTATAGTTAGAGCATCTTCAGTAGAAGATGCTAATTTGAAGATGTAAAACAGAAAATATAAAAATTTACATCTTTAAAAGGTTCTTTTTACATCTTGAAAAAGAGGCAACTCCAACAGATGATGTATATTGGAGATGTAAAAAGAAACTCCAATAGATGATGCAAAATGGAGATGTAAAAACTAGTAGGCAGCGGCAATGGGGACGGCGGCGGCGCAACACGAGTCGGGGCGGCGGCTGCTGTGCGTGCCGGCAGTGGAGGAGCACCGGAGGGGCGCCAGGGGTGGTGAATCGAAATGACGGCAACGCGAATCGGGGCGACGGAGTAGCGGCGGTAGTGGAGCGGCGATTGGAGGCAGAAAGAGGAGGAGGAACGGCATAGGGGCGGTAGAGGAGCGTCGGAGGGCGGCAGGGGTGGTGAATCAGAACAACGGCAGCGCGGATCGGGGCGATGGAGCAGGGGCGGTGCTGCGGCAGTGGAGCGGCGATTCGAGAAGGAGAGAGGAGGAGGAGTGGCATAGTGGCGGTAGAGAAGTTTCGGATGGGCGGCGCGAGCTCGGCGCTGCGGGCAGCCGGCTTCGCGCGGTGGGAAGAACGACGGTCATCAGGCGGGCGGTGTGGCGCGCCTCCCCTACCTCCAGCGGTGTCGAGGCTAGGAACAAGCTCAGCCTACCCATGACCACGCCGTGGAAGCCATTGCGGCAGCCGGACATTCGTCGAAGCTTCGATTTGAAGCGGCGGTTGAAATCGAATCAGCGGCTACGGGGGACAGCCGTCGGTACTCCATCAAGGCAGGCGGCAGGGGACAGACGGGCGAAATCGCGGTGGGGTCGAAGGTGGGCAGGCGGAAGCCGACTGAAGGCAGTGGGGCAGTTGGCACGTGACACCATTTTTACATCTCCTACTGGTGGAGATGCAAATTTGCAACTCGATGTGTTGTATTTTACATCTCCGATAGGTGAAGATGTAAACTTTTCAAATCTACATCATCTGTTGAACTGAGTGTCGTGGTTCTAGAGTCGACAGTAGAATAGGGGGTAGGTATGTAGAGGCAAGATCCTAGCTATGCAGGAGTTGTACACGTGAGTTTTACGAGTTCTGGCCCTTCTCGGAGGAAATAACAGCCCTACGTCTCGGAGCCCGGAGGCGGCCGACTGGATATATGCGTGTGAATTACAGAGGGTCCGAACCCTTGTCCCAGAGGAGGGAGGTGGCTTATATAGAGTGCGTCAGGACCCCAGCTCCCCTCCGTTACGCAGGGTTCAATGTTCATAAAGGAGGAACGTTACTGGTAACGTCCGAAGTAAAGTGCTATAAATGATTATTAAAGCTATGACTTAACGCTTGACCGTTGCAGAATGAGTTGCTTCCCATCTTCTGGTAGTCGAGTGGTTGTTCGCATGGTCGAGTGTCTTCAAGACTGTCGAGTGAAACATGGCTTTATGGTCGAGTGGATGGTGATTTCTCTTCGACTGCTTCTGGTTCTTTTAGAGATGTCCTTGGGGAGGGTATCTTGGACAGATCCATGACCCTACCCTAGGTACATAGCTTCGTCATTAGCCCCCGAATGGATCAGGGTTTGAGTGGAGAAGGAGTTGAGAACACTTCCGACTCATTCTTCATGCTACGAGTATAACTTGTTCTGGAGCCATGAACTGAGGAGACAATGACAACTTCTTTTTCAGTCGCCTTGGTCCATTCCTGGCTTTTGTCGAGTGAATTTTCACGGTAGAATTCCGAATGATAACGTGGAGGATGTTTTCAGCCTGACAAGTCTCTGCTCTCCGCGGATTTCGCGGGATTCGAATTTTGGGAAGCGCGCCGGACGGGTGAGGCCGTGGTAATCGGGACGGATTAGGTAGGTCGCCTCGATCTCCGCGCCACCTTTTTCGCCACGTATTGCGCGCGCGACTATTGCAGGATTTGTTTAGATCATCTGGGCCTACCAGTCAGTCACTCGGGGAATGACCTTATAAAAGGTACCGGACCGGGTCTTTGCACCGTGCGCTCCCATTATCTTTCTTCTTCCTCAGACCTCTCCGCCGCACACGCATCCGCTCTCTACGTCGAAACCTCGCTCGAACTCGATCCGCCGCCATGGGAAAAGAGAAGACGGTGACGCTGGAGCGCGTGAAGAAGGCGACCGCGAAGGTGAAGGGCAAGAGGACCAGTCGGGGCGGATCTTTGTCAAGATTCGGCCTGCCGCCGTGCTGGATCCAGGGCGATTGGATCCGCTCGACGATTAGCCAGGACGACCTCGACGACCTGGTGGAGGGGGGACTGATCCCCCAGAAATCGGCGCGGCTCCTGTGGAACGAGACCGAGCCGCAGCCGCGGGAGGGTGAGTGCGTTCTCCTCGCCACCCACGTCGATCGCGGGTTTTCTCTGCCTCCCCATCCTTTCTTTCGTGGCTTTCTGAACTTCTTCGAGGCTCAACTCCACCACTTCACTCCAAACACCATAGTTTATCTGGGTGCCTTTGTGTCAATGTGTGAAAACTTCTTGGGTTGTCGACCGCACTAGGGTCTTTTCAAACACATCTTCACCTGTCGCTCCCAGTCGGTCAAAAGGCCAATCCGAGTGATGCGAGGACGCACGTGATCCAGATGTGCAGGGGCCTGGGGATCCAGATGAGGAACAAGAGCACCTTCCTAGCGATGATCCTTCCCGACTCAGTCCGGGGCTGGCAGTCGACTTGCTTTTACTGTAAGGACCATCCGACCCCGGGTCAGTCGACTGGACTTCCTCCCTTTTCCCTAGCTCGAGTGGAGAAGCCCTCCTCCTTGAAGGTGGTCCCAAAAGAGAAGGCGCAGGTCAAGGTGTTGGTCGAGCGGGTCGTCCAACCTGTCCGCGACGGGGTGACTAGGATGGACCTGCTGGAGGTCTTTCTCAGTTGACGCATCCAACCGCTTCAGGCCCGTGACCATCCAATGTGGATGTACTCGGGGCTTGAGGACTCCACTCGGATCCACCCGGAGGACGTCAGCGAAGACACCTTGGAGAAGTGGCTGAAGGGAATCACCAGCAACAAAGACAATCCCCGGGGGTCTAGGAGGGTGATTCCATTCGACAACTAGCGCCAGCCGGAACAGGTATGACTCTGCTTTGTCGAGTATCTTCTTGATTCTTTGTGTGACACCTTGTTAATGGTCGACTGAATTTCTTTTGCTCGTTGTCCTTTCAGGCCCTCATTGACATGTACTCGATGCCCAACGGAGTGCAGGGGCAAGACGTCGAGGAAGGAGCGAGCGGGGGCGAGAGCGATGAGTGGCACTCGGATGCAGAGGAGGACGAGGAGAGCGACGACTCGAGCGATGATGAAGTGGTCGACTCGCCTCCTCGCAGAGAGAGGAGATCCAAGCACGCTCACGACCCGGCGAGCACCCCAAACCTGGCGACCGCGCCGACTGGGCAATCTTCGAAGCGCCCCCGAATGTCTTCCCCAGCGCCGATTGAGAAAGCTCCGAAACAGCCCAAGGTTGTGCTGCCTCCAACGCCAAAAGCACTGAAAGCCACCTCCTCCAAACTGCCAAAGGCTTTGCCCAGGATCAAAGTGGCCGTCCCCACCATCTCCGGATAATCATCTGACCTGTTCTTTTCGTCGATTCGAGCAACAGAACGTAACCAACTGAGTGCGGACATTTGCAATGCTGCTACATCAGGAACCTCTTTTTAATAGAACCGAGACGAGGAGATGGAAGACACGGTTACCTCCAACCCAGGTAAAAGCTCTTATGATCTTGTTCTTGATTACTTGGTCGATTGCATTCTAGTGGTTCACTTGGGGTCGACTGATCTTCCCTGCAGCTCCACCCAACGTCATCGATCTCCCAGATGACGATGAATATGTGGCTCCTATGCCCAGGAAGAGCAAAAAGGTAGCAGCTGGCAGGATGTCTCAGCTGGGGCCAACAACAACACCTCCCGTCCGTCAATCTGAAGACGCGGGCGGGGCCTCTGTAACCTTCGCTGCACCCTTGTCGAGTGAGCACCCCCGCCCCGTCAACTGCACCGGTGATTCCTTCGGTCGTCCAACTCCACGCCACGGAGCTCCAAGCTGCCACACCTGGGTCGTCTGCCCTCCTTTTCGCCAGCTACCCCGTTCCGGACAACCAATCAAAAGCGGCTGCGGAAGCCATCCGTCAGGCTGACGTGATGATGGAGAGGATGAAGACAGTGCATGAGCATAGCCAGGCTGCCTACGACGCCAGTGCTTCTCTCTGGGCCAATGTCCAGGTAAGTAGACTTTTCGACTGACCTTGTTCTATCATGATATGCTACCCGAAATTTTTTCTTCCATACAATCTCATGTTGTTTGCGTCGAATCTGTACACCCACTGGGTGTTTTGTTGTCTTTGGTATTTGCGTTCGTCCACTCGGTCTGGGAGAGTAGCATCTAAACCGGTGGGGGCACGCTAAGTGCACCCACTGGGTGTAGTCCCCGAGACCACAGTCGACTGCTGGCAGTCGACTGGGGTCTTAGTTCTTTTTCCTTCGAACCAGTGGGGGCACACTAAGTGCACCCATTGGGTGTAGTCCCCGAGACCGCAGTCGATTGCTGGCAGTCGACTGGGGTCCGAGTTCTTTCTCTCTTTTTTTAACCCGGGCAGGCCGGTCGAGTTGGGTCTGAATCAGCGGGGGCACGCCAAGTGCACCCGCTGGGCGTAGTCCCCGAGACCACAGTCGACTGCGTGCAGTCGGCTGGGGTCTTAAGTGAACTCTTTAGGTTTTATCTACTCGGAAGTAAACAACCTTTGATCTTGTCGATTGACATGTCTTTTGCCTTCTGCAGAAGTCTTGTACTCTCATTTCCGAGTTTGCTAAACTTGAGGAGAAGCAGAGGCAACTCAACCTCGACTTGGAATTGGCCCAGCAGAATCTGAAGAAAGCTCAAGATGAAGCTGCTGGTATGGAAGGTAACTGCCTGTCGACTGTCTTTCAATATATTTCTTTGATCTCTTATTTGATTCGATTGCTTCTTTTGCAGAGAAAATGAAGTTGGCTCTAGAGAAGGACTTGGACCTCGCCGTTGCGCAGAAGGATGCCCAAGATAAAACTGCCCTTGCAGACCAGAAGCTGGCTTCAGTCGGAGCGCTGGAAGGGGAGGTGAACAAACTGAAGTCCTTCCTCAATGAGCCCAACCAAGAAGTGAGTCGTCTAAAGAAGGACAAGATTGTCGTGAATGAAAAGCTGGAGTCTGCGGTCCACAAGAGGAATGACATGGAAGCTTATCTGAGAACCCTTGCCAAGAAGCTCTATCTGATGCTGGAAGGTACTCCTTTCAACCCGACTGTGTTGATGCTTGCAAATGAACCCTGTCTAGTCGACTCACTAATTTTTTGACCGCAGAATTCTGCCAAGACTTTGACGAGGAAACTGGAAGGGTCGAGACGGATCTGGACCCTATCGCTTCTCCAGTTTGCGACGAAATTGCAATGAACGTGCTCCGACTGGAGTCTCGTGTCGCCGGGGTCACAAGCTACCTCACACGTCTGAAGGAAGCAGTCTCACGAGTTGACTCATTGCTCTGGCCAAGGGCGACGCTTCAAGCTGACCTGGAATCCCTGATGGCTCGATTCAATGAGATCCCTGACCAAGTGCAAGAATGGAAGAAGTCCTCCGCCCGGTGTGGTGCTGATGTGGCGCTATCCTTGGTGCGAGTCCACTGTAAGAAAGCTCGTGAAGACAAGCTGGCGACAATCAAGGTCGCCAACTGTCGGGGATATACCCCGCGGTGTAAACCAGCCAGAAGTTAACCCGGCCGGACTTGGCGGTTTATCTGAAGACCCCGCTGACACTTGGCGAGTTACTGGCGACCCGCCCTGACCTGGCGGTTTACAAGCAACCCACCTGGTCATTATGACTCACTGGTGATCCGGCGAGGTACGGGACAGACGGATGACAAGGCCCAAGGCCCAGAAGGCCGGTTCACGTTTAATGGTGGGCCGGTTTAAGAGGAAAGGCATGAGGAATATTTGTCTTACAAGGAGTTAAGACCTGGACTTATATCCGGTTTGTATTAAAGATAGACTAGTCCTAGTCCTAATAGGACTCCACATGTAAACCGCCCCTCCAACATATATAAGGAGAGGCAGGGCTCCCCAAAAGGGACAAGATTCACAAGTTGGACAAGTTAGGTTTAGACAATAGCTCTCGAGATAGAGCACTCTTGTAACCGTGATCATCATCATCATCAATATCAATGAAGCAGGATGTAGGCTTTTACCTCCACCGTGAGGGGCCGAACCTGGGTAAAACATCGCGTCTCTCGTCCCGCTCAACCCCTCTGAAGCTACCACATAGATGCGTTGGCCTCGCGACTAAGTCCTGACACCTAGGACATCTACCGTGACAAATCCACGATAGTTGGAGCCCACCGTGGGGCCTGCGCACGGTGGTGTGGAGATTCTTGGAGGGATCCATCTCAGGGATTAAGAAGTTCGCGATGTATTGGATGAAGAACAGCTGGCGTAGAAGACGCCCGAAGAACAGTCAAAAAATTAGGGTTGCAGGTTCAGCGCCTGTCGTGGTTTTGTCACGGCAGATGTCCTAGAGAAAGGACTTAGTCGTGGAGCCATCGCGACGGGTTAGCTTGAAGGGGTTAAAGCGGACACAAGGACGCAAGAGAGTTTATACTAGTTCGGCCCATTCGATGAAGGTAAAAGCCTACGTCTAGTTGTGATGGAATTGATGGGGTTTCGATGACTAGGGAGCAAACAAGCTTCGCCTATGTCTCGAGTTGTTGTCTGTTGTCCTTGAACCGCCACCGGGTCGTCCCCTTATATACACGGGTGACTCTCGTCGGCTTACGGAGTCCCAATACCGGCTCATAGATGTGTCCGGTTTGGTCTCTTCTTATTCCTAACTTACAATACAGGTTAACTACTAACGCCGGTTTACGGCTGCAGGCCTTGAGCCGACCATGGGCCTTTATCCCTCCTCTGTCTTCTTGGGCTTTAACTTATTTAACTACTGAGGAAGTTAACCCGGCCCAGATAGGCCGGTTTACGCCCAGTAGTAATATCCCCAACATTAGGCCCCAGATTGATTTGAACGGGTTCATGTCAATCCTTTAATAAAAGCTTCATCTTCAACATCTTCTTATAAATTGGTAAACCGCCATGATGTCATCTTCTCTGATTGCTGTAAACTGGAGTGACGTCACCTGTCATAACGAAGCTATCCATTATGCTTCTTTGTTTAATAGATCGGCGGAAATCGAGGCGACAGCCCCGTTTTGTGGCCCCTTGATTGTCGCGCCTGACTCATGTTCTTTCGCCTTATAAATAGGACCGAAGGGTCATTTCTTTTCTCCTTCTGTGCCTTCTTCATCTTCCTCGCATCGCCAGCCTCGGAGCTCCGCCGCCGCCGTCAACCTCTGCCTCATCCTTGGCCGCTGCATCAACCTGAGCGCAGCAGAACATCGCGGCAACCTTCCGCATCTTCCTCAGCTCCGGTAAATCTTCTATCTTTTCCCCCACAGATCTGGCCTAGGGTTTCGCAATTCTTCAGTGTTCATCGTCTGCCTCTTGCTCATACAATAGATCTTTAGATGAATCCACAAATCTTTATTCTGTGCAATGATAGTTGTTTGACCTTCGCCTTTACTTATGCATCTCAAACCATGGGTCTATATGAACGTTTTGCTCATTGGTTCAGTACTGCTCCTTTGAACCTCTAAGTATTTATCTCTTCTCTGAACTTGCTTCAGATCCAATGCTGTAAAGAAATCTTGTGAAACCTGTTTGTGCGTACTTGTCCATACGCAATCTCAGCTTTTCAATGCTTAGATCAGGCGGTTTAACCTTATAGAAAATTTTCCAAACCGGTAAATGCCATTAGTCCCCTTGTTGAACTGCCAGATGTTGGTTGCTTCATGAAACTCCGGTTCAGATAGTTCTGTCTCCGGTTTAACAGTGCCCATACCAACGTACCTTGATCAAATGCATTTTTGAACTGGGATCTTCTACCTTGTAGATTCCATCATGGCCAAGCAAGTATATGAGTGCAATTGGGTTCCTTCTCGCGTCACAGAGGATCAACTGGACGATTTAGTCCTGATTGGCGCTTTAGGCAGCAAAGATACCATCCATTGGAGGGCTCCTAGCAAAGAATGCCCTCCCACACCTTGAGAAGGAGAGGTTGTTGTTTTCGTAGATCACTTAGCCCGGGGCTTTAAGCCGCCCAGTTCTAAATTTTACCGGGATGTTTTAGCCGATTTCCAACTCCATCCGCAAGACACTGGCCCCAACTCTGTTACAAATATGTGCCACTTCCAAGTGCTCTGTGAGGTGTTCTTTCAAGAGGAGCCCACAGTGAAATTGTTCAGAGACCTTTTCCATCTAAACCGTCGTACTGAGTTTACTGATGGCTCTAATACGGAGTTGGGTGGCATGGCGATTCAGAAAAGGAAAGAGGTCACATACCCTCACACCAAGCTACACAGTCACCCCAAGGAGTGGAATCAGATATGGTTCTACTGCAAAGACACCTCCCCTGCTGGTGAGAATCCCTTGCCTGGCTTTCGTCCGGAGCGGCTCAGCAATACACACCCTTTTCCTCAAAGATTGACTGCCCAGGAGAGAAGCAAATATGCTCCCCAGCTGTCAAAGCTCAGAGCCTTTATGGCCAACGGTTTAACAGGGGTTGATCTCGCTCGCTGTTGGATATCATGGAGCATACTGCCCCTTAGTCAGCGCTCCGGTTTGATGTGCGAGTATACTGACAGTGTTGATGACCCACTGCGACATTCAAAACTCCAGCTCTCCGATGAAGAAATCACAGAGGCTGTGCATAAGATACTGAATGAACCGGAACACGTCTACGCTAGAACCGGCCTACTTCCCTTCTGTGCCACCGACAAACCGCCAGCTGTAAGACTTCAATTTTTCTCGTTGCTGAATCTGTTATTGATATGTCTGGTCATTGTTTTTAATATCAGTGTCTGCATAATCAGGGCAATGATCCGTTTTGGAGCAAAAAACTGCCGCAGGAGAAACCAGAAAAACTAGACAAACCAGAAAGAACAACCCGGCAAAAGACTAAAGTTGTGAAGAAGACTGCCCACAGGAAAAGAACCACTGCATCTTCTAATCCGGCCCCTGATGATGAGGTGGATAATCCGGACTTTGAGGTAGAGCTTGACTCACTTGGTTTATTTTTCATGCATTTTATTGATGATGATATTTGTCAGGAAGATGCCGAAGCCAGCCACGCGGATGTTGCAGAGGTAATTATTCTCTCTTCCGATTCAGAAACTTTGCCTTCACAAAAAACCCGTCAGGCAAACCAGAAAGTTAAATTTTCTCATCCTCTTGCTTATTTGGATCCTAAACTTCTTTTGAAGACCCAACAACACGAAGCTCGTCGCACCACCCGGCACAGCGGCGAGGTAGTTACCTCCGCCGGTTTACCGAACAGTCCGGTTCGAAAACGCCATTCAGAGGTCTCTAATTTGCTTGTCAGTGCTTGTCCTAAAGCGGGCTGCTTTCGTCAACCTCTTAATCCGTCTGACTCCGATTACCAGGTTACTTCCCACTCATCTTCTGGCAAGTCATCGGCTACTCAGCTCCCACCACTCAAAACGGTGGTTGGGTAAGCTATACTTATTGTGATGTTTGCAGTACATTGCCTTAGAACATATGCTGTATTTGATTTTGTTATTCTTCTCAGGGCCAAACCTAGGCCAAGCAAGAAGGCCCGCCTGGACAAAGCGGCCGAAGAAGATGTCATTCTTGAACCAGGCAAGACACCTAATCTTGAAGCGGCTATTCCTGAGGATATACCCAACGATCCACCGCAGCAGGACGATGATCTTATTGCTGAAGAGAGACCTATTGACGCCTCAGGTCCTGTCAATCAACCCACAGGTTCCATCCGGATTGAAAGTTCCACCGGTCCAGCAAAACCTACTAACAAGCCAACAACCCCAGTGCAAACCGGCGGTACCCAGGATGATGAGGTTGTCATTACTGGCACTGGCCATACTGAGCCAAGCAATCCTGTCGCTTTATCCAAACGTTCTGCCAAGGAAGAATTTGCTGCCTTTGGCAAAGGCAAGTGGAACGCTGATCTGACGACTTATGCTGCTCTGAACGCCCAAGATATCCATTCCGGCTATCTGAACCGGTTGTATACCAGTCGTGACTATAAAGCCAGTCTGGTTAATATGATGAAAGAGAAATATGAGGTAACTTCCATATGCTCCTTCCTGCTTGTATGCTTCCATTCTTGCTGACTCTCCTAGCCCCCAAGGGCTGGTTTGTAATATTCTTTCAAACCGGGACTTACCAATATAAATCTTGATGCTTTGAAATTCGCTGATGTAGCCCCCAAGGGCCGGTTCAACTTAACGTAGTTAAACCGATACTTTAAGTAATTGAACTTGCCGCATCAGAATATATACGAGCAAATAGCCATTAGCCCCCAAGTGCCAAGTTGAATACTTGTATTGATCTTGGGACTTTGTAAACAATTGAAAGATGAAGACCGAATATGCATTAGCCCCCAAGTGCTAAGTGCATAACTTGTTATGTGATTGGTACTTGAATCCTTATACCGATTTGTTGAAGCATATATCTGTATGCATGCAGGCGGAGCTGAAGACGAAAGAAAACCAAGTCACCGATCTCCAAGAAAACCTGAAAACCCAACAGGCTGAAACCTCCAAAGCAAAAGAGGAATTGGCCAGCGCTTTAAGCGCCATGGAACAGCTTAAGGAGAGCTTCAAGAAGAAGCGGGCAGATTGGGCCACTGAAAAGTCCACTTTGATCAAATGAGCAGAGGATGCCGAGGCTGCACTAAAACCAGTGGCGGATGAACTGACCAGCATAAAGCGGCACGTGCATGCCATGACTACTGCTATCTTTGGTAAGCCAGTTTGCCTTCTGAATTGGCTCTGCCTTCTGACAGAGTCGCCGGTTTGTTAACCCTTTATGGTATTTCAGGGACACGCATTGGTCACTTGGGGTCAGATGTGCGGAAGAAACTAAAAGCCGCCTATACATTGGTTGAACAATTCTATACTGGTGCCCAGCGGATCATCTGTACTGCATCTCATAACAGACCGGCGCCCACTTTGATTCAAGATACTGTGATGAAACTGTCGGTGCTTCCTGCCCGGGTTGAAGAGCTGAAGAAATCTGCTGCTCGAACCGGTGCAATCAATGCCTTAATCTGGGCAAAAGCCTGGGTGCCGGATTTTGATCCTATTGAAGCGGCTCAGGGCTATCCCAGCTTGAAGGAAGATGGGTCAGAATTTGGCGAAGCGGATCTGCGAGCAATAAACCAGGAGGTACGTCCGCTAGCTTGTCAACTGGCTGAGGAAGCAGACCTGTCTCATTATCAAGCCCAATATGACAGTCAGAACAAGCGAATAGCTGCACCAATCCATGAATCGGAAAATCTGATCCCTCCAATCCGTAAGCATACTTACGCTCCCGATATTGACCCGTCATTGCTGATCCATGATGAAGCTGTTTTTCAAGCATTAATGGGAATCGACTGGACAACTGTGGATTTCCAGCCACTGGGTAGAGAAACGGAGGCTGAAGCGGCGCATGATGACTCACAACCATCATGCCAGGCTGGTGACCAAACTTGAACCGTAAGCCGGTTTTAAACTGTCTCTCCTTTGCGAAAAACAATTATATTATTATGGGCACCATGTTGCCTTGTAATAGGCTAGCTGATACCTTTGATGTTGATATGCCTTCGTGCATAATTTGTTCTTCCTGTGGTAATGAACTTTCCAAAACACTTTCTGAAATGAAAAATTCGTCAAGTGCCACCGCGGTTGTACCGTCAGGCGGAATATGATGTCTGCATATATGAAATCAAAACAAAATTTTAAGTATATGATCAAATTTTTGAGATAGATAATACCTGCAATCATTGAGCGTGAAGTTGGCTTGGCCAATCTTGAAGCGGAGTTTTGCAAACCCACACTGTTGGAGGACATAACAGCTCCTGTATATATATGACGCTGGTTTACCATGTAAACCGTGCCGGGTTATAATAAACACCGTGTTACTCCATAAGAGGATGTTAACAATAAGGATCAAACCGGACAAATAGTCTCCGGATTGACGTGAACTGTGTTCCGTAAATTGATTGGTTAAATATAACTTTGTCAGTTTAAAAAACATAATGAAAAGCAAAAACCCCCCTTCAAAGAAAAGTGTGAAGTAAAAGCAACGACAAAACCGTTTGCCAAAAAAGGTTTATTTAAGCTGATCAAATGGCGTTACCATGGCGAAACACGACCAAACTCCCGTTAGGTGTAACTATGGTTCTAGTCAGCCAGGTCCCCAAATGAAACCGTGGCATTTATGTCGACCAAATGGCATGGTCATGGTTCGGGTTCGACCAAGCCCCCAAGTGATTCTGTGGCCTTAGGCCGATCAAGAGGCATGACTGGTTCAGACATGACCAAGTCCCCAAGTGATCTGGTGCCTCTCGCCTATCAAGAGGCATGGTAATTGTTCGGACACGACCAATCCTCCAAGTGATATAACACGATGATTTTAGCAAAGCAAACTCAAGGGGTAAACCGGAGGCCGCTTTAGAGCAACTCCGTGTAACCTCACATGATGTAAAAGAACAGATACCCCGCTTTAGCTGAGGTTCCGGTTTATTATATTTAATCATAATATATACATTGTCATAATATGTACATAAGTATAGCCAATGGCTCAGGTATAGTAAGGCCGAAGATGAGCTATATTCCACGGCCTATTAGTCTCCTCCTCTGATGTACGTGAGTCCTTATGCTCTCGAATATCGATCAGATAGTACGACCCGTTGTGCAGATTCTTGCTGACCACGAAAGGCCCCTCCCAAGGTGGGGATAGTTTATGCATATCAGTCTGATCTTGGATGAGCCGAAGCACCAAATCTCCTTCCTGAAAGGTTCTGGTTCTGACCCGGCGACTGTGATAATGACGAAGATCCTGCTGGTAAATCGCCGATCGGGCGGCTGCGATGTCACGCTCTTCATCCAACCGGTCCAAAGCATCTTGCCGTGCTGTCTCGTTGTCCGCTTCAATATAAGCCGTGACATGAGGTGAATCATGACGGATATCACTGGGGAGAACCGCCTCCGATCCATAAACCATGAAGAACGGTGTGTATCCTGTTGATCTGTTGGGTGTTGTATTGATGCTCCATAACACAGATGGTAATTCTTCTACCCAACAACCCGGCGTTCTCTGCAAAGGAACCATGAGCCGGGGCTTGATGCCTCTCAAGATCTCTTGATTAGCTCTTTCTGCTTGACCATTGGACTGTGGATGTGCCACTGATGAAACGTCGAGCCGGATGTGCTCCCGTTCGCAGAACTCCTTCATAGCACCTTTGGACAAATTGGTACCATTATCTGTGATAATACTGTGTGGAAAGCCAAACCGGAAAATCACCTTTTTGATGAACTGAACCGCCGTGGCCGCATCACACTTGCTAACAGGTTCTGCCTCCACCCACTTTGTAAACTTGTCAACCGCCACCAGGAGGTGGGTCTTCTTATCTTTGGACCTTTTGAAAGGCCCAACCATATCCAGCCCCCAAGTCGCAAACGGCCAAGTAATTGGAATCATTCTCAATTCTTGAGCCGGTACATGAGCACGCCTTGAAAACCTTTGGCAACCATCACATCGTCTGACCAGATCCTCCGCATCAGCATGAGCAGTTAACCAATAAAAACCATGGCGAAACGCTTTAGCCACCAGAGACTTTGAACCGGCGTGGTGACCACAATCTCCTTCGTGGATCTCACGCAAAATTTCACGGCCTTCTTCAGGAGACACGCAGCGTTGAAAAGCTCCTGATATACTGCAATGATGCAACTCGCCGTTGATGATAGCCATGGACTTGGATCGCTGGATTATCTGCCGGGCTAGAATCTCATCCTCTGGCAACTCACCCCGGTTCTTGTACGCCAGGTAAGGAAGAGTCCAATCTGGAATAACATGAAGAGCCGCCACCAATTGAGCCTCCGGATCAGGAATAGCCAAATCCTCTTCACCATGGATCTTGACCGACGGGTTGTGCAGCACATCCAGAAAAACATTGGGTGGGACCGGTTTGCGCTGAGAGCCCAACCGGCTTAAAGCGTCTGCCGCTTCATTTTTCCGCTGGTCCACGTGGTCCACCTGATAGCCTTTGAAATAACCTGTGACAGTATCCACCTCACGACGATATGCTTCCATGAGTGGGTCCTTGGAGTCCCAAGTGCCAGACACTTGCTGAGCCACAAGGTCCGAGTCACCGAAGCACTTAACTCGACTTAGATTCATCTCCTTAGTCATCCGGAGACCATGGAGCAAGGCTTCATACTCAGCTGCATTGTTAGTAGAAGGGAATATTAAACGGAGAACATAACAAAACTTATCACCTCGTGGGGAAGTTAATACGACTCCAGCCCCCGAGCCTTCCAACTGCCTGGATCGGTCAAAATGGATGGTCCAATACTTATGATCCGGCTTTTCTTTAGGTGCTTGCATTTCTGTCCAATCATTGATGAAATCAACAAGTGCTTGAGACTTAATCGCTGTCTGAGGCACATACTTCAAACCGTACGGCCCCAGCTCTATGGCCCACTTTGCAATCCGGCCAGTTGCTTCCCGGTTCTGGATGATATCTCCCAAAGGAGCAGAACTGACCATCGTAATTGAGTGCCCTTGGAAATATTGTTTAAGCTTCTAGCTTGCCATAATAACTCCATACACCAGCTTCTGCCAATGCGGATACCTTTGCTTGGACTCAATGAGCACCTCGCTGATATAATAGACCGGACGTTGAACCGGATGCTCCTTACCTGCCTCCTTTCGCTCCACCACAATAGCTACACTGACCGCCCGAACATTAGCAGCAACATATAGCAGTAATGGCTCCTTGTCAATGGGAGCGGCGAGCACAGGCGGATTGGCCAATTGCCGCTTTAAGTCCTCAAATGCTTCATCAGCAGCAGAACTCCAGACAAACTGATCCATCTTTTTCAACATCTGATACAAAGGGATTTCCTTCTCACCCAGGCGACTGATAAACCGGCTTAGCGCAGCAATCCGGCCTGCCAGGCGTTGAACATCATTGATACACTTTGGTTTAGCCGGGGAGGTGATAGCCGTGATCTTCTCCGGATTAGCCTCAATTCCCCTGTTGGACACTAGAAAACCCAATAGCTTGCCCGCCGGTACACCAAAGACACACTTGTCCGGATTAAGCATCATCTTGTATGTTCTCAGGTTATCAAAGGTTTCCTTCAAATCATCAATCAGAGTCTCCTTCTCCCTGGATTTAACCACGATATCATCCACGTAAGCATGTACATTACGGCCAATCTGCTTGTGAAGACAATTTTGTACACACCGTTGGTAAGTTGCCTGGGCACTCTTGAGCCCGAAGGGCATAGACACATAGCAGAAGGCTCCAAAGGAAGTTATAAATGTTGTCTTCTCCTGGTCCTTAACTGCCATTTTGATCTGATGATAGCCAGAATACGCATCCAAAAAACTTAAATGCTCACAACCTGTCGTAGCATCAATAATTTCATCAATACGGGGGAGGTCAAAAGGATCTGCTGGACAAGCTTTATTAAGATCTGTGTAATCCACACACATGCGCCAGGTGCCGTTTTTCTTGAGGACCAGCACCGGATTGGCAAGCCACTCAGGGTGAAAAACTTCAACAATAAAGCCAGCTGCTAAGAGCCCGGCTACCTCTTCTCCAATCGCCTTGCGTCTTTCTTCGTTAAACCGGCGGAGGAACTGTTTCAGCGGTTTATATTTAGGATCCACATTAAGTGTGTGCTCAGCGAGTTGCCTCGGTACACCTGGCATGTCGGAGGGCTTCCATGCAAAAATGTCCCGATTCTCACGGATGAACTCGATGAGCGCGCTTTCCTATTTCGGATCCAAGTTGACACTGATGCTGAACTGCTTGGATGAATCGCCAGGTACGAAGTCAACAAGCTTAGTTTCTGCTGCCGATTTGAACTTCAGGGCCGGATCATGCTCCGTAGTTGGCTTCTTCAACAGAGTCATGTCCGCCGGATCAACATTGTCTTTATAGTACTTCAACTCCTCGGTGGCACAAATCGACTCTGCATAAGCCGCATCTCCTACTCGCATTCCAAAGCGATTTTGCGGCTTCCGTGAACCGTTATTGTCCCCTTGTGACCCGGCATCTTGAGCTGCAAATACACATAACAGGGCTGAGCCATAAACTTGGCATATGCCGGTCGCCCAAACAGGGCATGATATGGACTTTGGATTTTTCACCACTTCAAATGTCAATGTCTCCGACTTGGAATCATGATCATCCCCAAAGGCTACTTCCAGAGCTATCTTACCAATGGGATATGTTGATCTGCCAGGCACTCCATCGTGGAATACTGTATTAGACGGTTTGAGATTCTTATCTGTTAGTCCCATACGACGGAAGGTCTCATAGTACAGGATGTTAATGCTGCTCCCTCCGTCCATGAGCACCTTGGTGAACTTATAACCTCCCACCTGAGGCACCACCACCAGAGCCAACTGACCCGGATTATCGACCTGGGGTGGGTGATCCTCTCTGCTTCATATGATTGGCTGTTCAGACCAACGTAGATAACGGGGTATGGCCGGTTCAATAGAGTTGACTGCCCGCCTCTGAACCTTCCGATCTCGCTTGTCCAAGCTAGTGGTGAAGACATGGTACTGGCCAGTACTCAACTGCTTTGGGTTGCTCTGGTAACCTGACTGTTGCTGCTGTTGGTTGTAACCACCCTGATTGTTCTGACTATTTTGACCATTACGTCCGCCCGGATTACCATTAAATCCTGAACCAGAACTTCCTCCACCGTAACCGGGCCCGGATCCTGAGCCACCGCCAGATTCATGATCATACCGGAAATTATTAGAATTCTTGAACTCCTGCATAATAAAGCAATCCTTCCAAAGGTGGTTTGCTGGCGCCTCCTCGTCCCTGGATAGGGCTGGCTTAGCATATAGTTTAGGCGGTTAGGGTTAGGGTTGGGTGCTCCATTACGATTTTTCGGCCTACCCTTGCGTCGCTGGCCATTGTCCTACGCGTTGGTATTAGCCACAAAGTCCATGTTACCATCCGCTTTACGCTTGCCTCCTCCGCCATTGCCTACCCAGTGATGCTGCTAACCTTTGGAGCTGCTGTTCTTCTTCCCTTTCCCTGTCTTGTCATCATCAGATTCGGGATCCTTGGTACTATAAGAATCAGTATATTTCACCAAAGCGGCCATGAGGGTCCCCTTGTCGGTGCAATGACGCTTCATCCATCCCAATTTCAACTTCAGGGGCCCAAACCGGCAGTTGCCTTCTAGGGTTAATACTGCGATATCAGCATTGATGCGGTCTGAGGAGTGCAACACTTGTGAAACCCGGCGCACCCAATGAGTCGTTGATTCTCCTTCCTCCTGGACGCATGCAGCTAAGTCCACTGCCGACATAGGCTGTTTACAGGTATCCTTGAAATTGCTGATAAACCGGGCTCGTAATTGGGCCCATGAACTGATAGAATTAGCTGGCAAGCTTTTTAACCAAGTACGGGCCGTTCCTTCAAGCATCATGGTGAAGTATTTAGCACACGCCGTGTCATCCACATCAAGAATCTCCATGGCCATCTCATAGCTCTCCACCCATGGTTCTGGAGGTTGATCCGCCGTGTAATTTGGTACCTTGCGCGGGCCTTTGAAATCCTTGGGCAGACGCACGTTGCGTAAAGCGGGGATAAGGCAAGGCACCCCCAAAGAACTAGAAGTAACACCAGGTTCGATCGAGATGGTTGGACGAACCGGCGTGAGCTGCCGAGCCTGATGCTGTGCGGCTAACTCGGCCTCCCTGCGCGCTCGGGCCCGGTTCACCACTTCCTGAGCGTCATCAGCACCACCCGTCGGGTTATTGCCATGGGGTGCTCCACGTCGTTCATTACTCGACACTGCTGGTTCATCCATATGTCTGCTATAGCTCCGGCTTGGACGGGGGGTCGAGTGGATTCGGTCGCGGCTGTACGAGTACGCTTCCTGTTGGGCCAAAGCTGTCCTCAGAAGTTCCTTGACCCGTCGCGTCTCTACTGCCTGTGGCGAGTCACCTTGAATTGGAATGGCCTCCAGCCATGCAGTAGCGGCAACAAAATTGTCCATTGGGTTTGAGTAGTGACCCGGAGGTGTTAAAGCATCCTGAGGTATAACGCTGTTTTGACGAGGCGGGTCCATCTGACGAGGCTGAACCGGTGCACCAGTCCCAGGGGCTTCTGCCCGGTTCCCCTCCAGCGGATTGCCGGCTCTTGGTCCTGGAGTGTTGAAAAGGTCTCTGGCCTCGAAAACCGGAGGTAAGCGGGATCGGTGCTTCCTCCTCATGACTTCATGCGACGCACTCTGGTCCAACATAAGCCTGTAGGCCTGTGCGTCTAAAGCGGCCCGCTCTGTGGCCATCCTGGTGTCCTCAGCCGCTAGATCCGCCTTGGCCTGGGTGATCTGTTCCTTTACCTTTGCAATCTCCGTGTTGTGAACGTCCTGATCTGGCGGATTAACTTCCGCCATAAGCACAGCCAACGCATCAAATAGTTCTGATAGAACCTGAGCCGGCGGGCGCACAGGGCCTCCTGCCTCGGCAGCCGTCGCCGCTGCTGAACCGGAGATCGTTGCCGCAGCTGTCGAAGAATGAAGCGCTGCTTGTGTTCCGGCCATGAATATTCCAACCCGGTTGGGCAGATCCGAGGGGTCCGGAATACTGTCGCCATCGGAACAGCTCCCAATCCAGCCATCTTGTAGCTGACAAAGAGATTCGGTTTCTCCGGTCGAAGATTCGTCACCGGAACAAACGACAGTCGCCCCGCGAAATTCCGATCCGTCCTCATAACTTCCTCCATGGATGACTTCCACGAAGGCACGCTTCATGGCCGGTTTAACCCGGGCGGATTGCGCACGCTGAGCCGTCTCGACGAGGTCAGTGCAGATGTCTGGCTCAGGGCCCGGTTCACCGGTCTTGCCAATAAAAACGTGAATGCTACCAAAGGGGACCCGGTTGAGCCGGCCTCAGGGCCCCAGCCTCCATCGTTGATGTAGAGCTTGCCGCGATGACTCTTAGTCATCTGGCCTACAACGTAGCCCTCGAGTCCTTCAAAGCGGCCCTCCAAGAACCGGAAACCATTGTGCGATGGCCCCACGGTGGGCGCCAACTGTCGTGGTTTTGTCACGGCAGATGTCCTAGAGAAAGGACTTAGTCATGGAGCCATCGCGACGGGTTAGCTTGAAGGGGTTAAAGCGGACACAAGGACGCAAGAGAGTTTATACTAGTTCGGCACCTTCGATGAAGGTAAAAGCCTACGTCTAGTTGTGATAGAATTGATGGGGTTTCGATGACTAGGGAGCAAACAAGCTTCGCCTATGTCTCGAGTTGTTGTCTGTTGTCCTTGAACCGCCGCCGGGTCGTCCCCTTATATACACGGGTGAATCTCGTCGGCTTACGGAGTCCCAATACCGGCTCATAGATGTGTCCGGTTTGGTCTCTTCTTATTCCTAACTTACAATACAGGTTAACTACTAACGCCGGTTTACGGCTGCAGGCCTTGAGCCGACCATGGGCCTTGAGCCCTCCTCTATCTTCTTGGGCTTTAACTTACTTAACTACTGACGAAGTTAACCCGGCCCAGATAGGCCGGTTTACGCCCAGTAGTAATATCCCCAAAAGCGCCCGTTACAAGCGCCATGATAACCCGCCGAGTCTGAGACTAATTGAGGTAGATCAGAACAATTTCTATTGGTAATAGCGCTTGTCCGGTTTACAGAAAGAAGGAGAGCCGGTTTAAGTAGCCAAGATTATCAATTCTTCTGCAGCCTATTTACGGATTAGACACAGTTCAAGTCCCGAGGGCATCAACTAGTACTTGCTACCATGAGCCCACGGAAGGATCAATTAAAGGAAAAGTGAGGCATGCATGTACGCACATATTCTTGATGGGATTAGTAGTACTCCTTGGTCTTGGGCTCCACGATCGGGCATCTGCGCCGCGACTGCCGGCTTCGGCCCTGCCGTCTCCGCCGCAGCACTTCTGAGCCTGCCTGCGCAAAGCCGCCTCCATCCCGGTCTCTGGCCTGCGCATCTCCGACCCGGCCTCCGGCTCATATGCCTCTGTGCCTCGTCGACTGCGTCCTTCCTCCTCGTGGCCGCTCCACTGGATGAGCCGCCTTCCACGCGCACCGGTTTACTGCCAGCACCCGCGCCCTTATCCTCTTCTGCCGTGGTTGACCCACCATGGTTGATCCGTCGTTGCTCCGTCCGAGTCAAACCGACCTGCTGCCGCCTACTCCGAGGCGCCGTCGTTCCTGCGGGCTGAGTCCGCCCGCGAGCCGGCCAACCTCCGTCGTCACCGCTTAAGCCTTGCTCTAAGTCACCGGGAGGGCTTCGTGCCGAGTCGCTTCAAATCTCCGACCTGCGAGTCACCCTCACTCCGTTTCTCTGCAAACCGACTCCGAGTCACTAGTCTTGGGGTTGAACCGCCGCCTTGGGCTTGCCTTGACTCGCCGTCGTCACTTGGTCTGGTTGCCTCCGTTGCCGCGTGTCAAACCGCCCTCACCCTCGTCACCTCTGCGTCCGCGGGTGTGCCTTGCCGGCGCGCCTCTGTTGCTGAGCCGATGTCGCCTTCTCACCTCCGCGGCCAAGCCACTGGCACTCCTCTGCCATGGCCGCTGAGCTGCCTGGGCTTCGCCTCAAGTTGAGAGTGCGCTGTTTGCAGAAAAATTTCAGATCCCAGCTGAGGTGTTACGCTGCTGCTGCATCACGTGAAGGCCAAAAGTTTAGTGCTACTAGTTCAAATTTTGGACTTTTCATCTTTAATTACTACATCTGCTTAGAACATGATGCCAACAAGACCTTGAAGGAGGCTCTCACATGGTCACATGGGACAAGCCATCACATCAAGAGTCAAATGACAGCAAGCATCAAACATGTACTAAGACAGAAACGTGGTCGTTGCAGCGCCAAGAAGTTTGCCTACTGGCCATATTCGGCGGACACATCGTGTAAGAAACAATCTGCCCAAACCAACAATTACGGAGATGCAAACAGGGCTTGTGATCAACCACGATCAAAGATCCATATTTTTTACATGAAGAGCCGGGCGATCCTCTTGCTGCTACCATCGCTCCGTGCACACACTCCGGGCAAGTCAAACCAGCCAGAGGCATGCCATTAACTCATGAAGAGAAGTCAATCCCGTTTCTAACATAAAAAAAAGGGGTGGATGTGGGTTAAGTCATCATTCACGTTGCTGTTGGGCTCCGTATTCCAGCTAAATTATGGACGTGCAAAGATCATTGGTTATCCCGATGCATCAGGTGATATCTTTCCTCTATATTTTATCAACATGTAAATTCGTCTGAGAATAATTACTTGGGCATGTGATATTTTTTGACGCAGGACAATCGTTCATTATCAATGAGGCGTTATATTACGGGCAAGGAGCACACGCTAGCAACGTTCTGCACCAGTATTTCGTCCGTGTCATACCACCCGGTGAATGAACGTGCGCAAGTCGTCGTCCCTGTGGCCCGGTTAACATCAACGCGCCGACCGACTCGCCCGTCCGCACCACCTTACAACGCCACGGATGACTCGCCCGTCCGCCCTCGCCGCCGGTTCATGCATCCGCGCCGGATTACAACGCGGAGGGCAACTTGCTCGTCCGCACCGGTTTACAACGCCGCGGCCGATTCATCCGTCTGCTCGCATGGCCGACTCGTCCGTGATTGATTTCAGTTTCACCGTGGTGATTATCAATTCTGCGGTGGATGTTTCTTGGCTAACATATCAGGTGAAATCCATCCATTATATTTTCATATTATATGTTGCTTTCTTTAAAAAGAGCAATTACTCTGGCTTGCAAGTTTTCTAATGCAGGACAAATTGTCTATTGCAAAAAGGGATTACTATATCGCTGAGCTATTGGATAACCCATGCCGGTCTATATCGCGATCCTGTTCGCATGAATTCGTCAGGACCGTGCGAATTACCCAATAAAGCATGCACAAAGTTGTCGCCTCTGCGGACCCGGTCTACATTAATTTGTCTGTCCATGCCGGTTTACAACACCGGTATCGATTTTCCCCGTCCGCACCGGCTTGCAATGCCGTGACATGCGGCTGACTCATCTGCCCGAGCTGCCTCTGATACTGTGGTCGTCTTTGCTGTCCGTCTCTCGCGGCCTGGTCTACATCAACATACCAGACCGCACCTGTCTGCATGAGCTTTTTATTGGGTATGAGCAAGTCACAGCTTGGTTAGCCCGGTTTTCTTTCAAATTGGAGACAATTTATCATCAACCGCCGTTTGCACTGGATGGTTCAATGGGCAGGCGCACAAGTCGTTGCCATTACAGTTTTGATTAAATTCAAATCGCCAATTGGAAGGAACCATTGGCCGAGTTGCTGACACGGCTCATATGGGATCATTTACAACCCGCCGCAGTCACCTCAACCTTCTATTAATTCACATCATGCTATCAACGCCAATGATATACAAGTTATGTCGGTTTATATCACGGTCAAATATGGAGAGTCTCAAGCCAACTCCTCGAGTCACCTTTGAAACTCGGGGGCTACGATGACATGACTCAGCGAATCTTGCCAGTTTTAGCAAATTTAAGAACCCCGGGACGACGGAGGGAAGGATAACCCGGTCCCAGAGGCTACTGTTATATTGATGAAAGTTTAAAGGCCGTCAGAAAATTTCCGGCTTAGAAAGTATATGACAGTTATAAAATCCCGACTCGATGAAGAAGTTCCAGATCATCAGAAATGACTCCAGTTTAGAATCCGGCTCAAGAGACATCTTTCTCCCACAAAGCTCTGAAGTGCTCAAATCCGGTTTAACAATGTCCGGTTCAAAAATGAATTAACTTCTTGCAAGTTCGAGTTTAAAGGCTGTCAGAAAATTTCCGGCTGAAAATGAAGATTCCGGTTTAAAATCCGGTTCAAGGGAAAGATGTCTCCCACAAAGCTTTGACGCTCTCAATATCCGGTTCAAAATCCCGGTTCAAGAATAATTTGTCTCTTGCAAAAAGTTAAAAGTTGCCGAAGAGAACCTGCTGCCATGATGCGCAATTCAAACATGGGTATCCCGCCTTACTGGCCTGACATATTATTGATCACATAGGGGTTTCTGCTTCATAAAGCGGGGTCTCTGTCCTTTTACATCATGCGTGGTTACACGGAGCAGTTCTGTCTTAAAGCGGCCTCCGGTTTACCCCTTGAAAATTTTATAAACATCACTTGGGGGCTTGGTCGTGTCCGAACCAATGCAACACCTTTTGATAGGCGAAAGCCACTAGATCACTTGGGGACATGGTCAAGTCTGAACCAGTCACGCCTCTTGATCGGCCTAAGGCCATAGAATCACTTGGGGGCTTGGTCGAACCCGAACCATTGCCACGCCTCTTGATCGGCATAATGCCACGGTTTCATTTGGGGACCTGGCTGACTTGAACCATAGCTACACCATTGGGGAGCTTGGTCGTGTCCGACCATGGTAACACCATCTGATCGGCTCAATAAGCCTCTTTTGCAAATGGTTTTATCATTGCCTTTGCTTCAATATTTTCCTTGATAACTGTTTGTTTTATTTTTGTTGCGTCTTTAAACTGACAATTCTTAAACCGGTTCGACTGTCAAATTACAAATTGACGGAACACGGTCAAATCTTAATCCAGAGACTATCTGCCCGGTTTGATTTTATGTTACCATCTTATTATGGAGTAAACCGGTGTTCATTAACCCGGCTTGACTTTTAACTACAAGTTGTCAGTACATGACTAATTATAATCCGGCGATTATTAACCCGGTCCGGTTCGACTACAAGTCGCCAGTATTATATATGGATAATCCGGTGTCTATCATAACCCGGTACGGTTTTATCATAAACCGGCACAATAAGGAAAGAGTTATCAGTACTCGAGATTGGGGTTATCACCTTTACTACAAAAAGTTGGTAAAACCAACAATGTGATTCAATATCACAGGTATGATATATTTCATATTTGATTATTTTTAAGTGCAGCCATGGTTATCAACCCAGGTTATATGTTGGGCATTATGACCCGTCCGGCGGTAAACCGCCAGGACACTTTAAACTTGTTGTATGGAGAAACAGGTTGAATAAAGCATGATTATAAATCACCGGTGTTTATTAAACCGGTAGTATGATCCGGTGTTTATTAAACCGACCTGGCTTTAAGACAATAAGTCGCCAGTATATGATGAGAAATTATCCGGTGTTTGTTAAATCGGCCTGGCTTTTGACTATAAGTCGCCAGTATATATTTGGATTGCGTCATTGGAATCATACGCTCATAAATCATTGGATTATATTATTCAAATCTTCAAATAGCCAACATGGCTGGATTTTATTATGGTTATCAATAACCAGTATTATGATTAAGGTTTTCAAAGTCGCTTTAGCGCAATGGCTATTATATTATCAAAAGATATGATTTATTTTACAATTGAAGGAATAGTCCCAAGTCGCTACAGGCTTACGACCTGGCACTTGGGGGCTACATTATTCAACTTAAGATTATATCAAACATGCAAGTATCATGTCGCTGCAAGCATGCATCATGACACCTGGGGGCTAATGCAAAGTCATTTTTACTAGTCTTATTGAAGACCCGACTCATCATATTATAATGAGCCGGCCCTTGGGGGCTACCAATTGCTCCTGTCAACAATTCAAGGTACACAAGTTTTCGTCCATAATATTGAAGGATCCATTGCTCAGTTGGTAAAGCACAAAGCTCTTAACCTTGTGGACGTGGGTTCAAGCCCTACGATGGAAGCTACATTATAAGATGTTATTTTCATTGAAGTATATTTCAAGTCCCGGTTCAGTGTTATCTTACTAAGCCGGCCCTTGGGGGCTACACATCACTGCTAAAATTTACATAATTATATTTACAAAGTTCCTGCTCATTATTGCATAATGACCCGACCCTTGGGGGTTACACTGATTGAAGTTTTTATAAGCAATTACAAGTCCCAGGTTGCTGCAAGCATGACAACCCGACACTTGGGGGCTACATATATGGAGTATTCAGTTTATATGATTGAGATGAACAAACCGGATTTCTTCAAAGGTTGAAACACTTATTGGAGCAAGTCTTAAGTTATCACTATTCTCATCTTAAGACTTGGGGGCTACAGGTATTATGCATATAAAGGAGGAATATCTTCATTTTATCAGTTTTGAGCAAATCAGGAAGGTCAATTACATGACCCGGTGTCGACAACAATTATGACCCGGTGCCATCAAATTTATAAACCGGACATTTTGGTAATATTAAACCGGCAAGTTTTACATCTTCAAACCGGCTGAATATCAGATAAGTATTTCAAGACCCATATTTCTTAAACCGGCGCTTTGGGAGCTGAGTCAAAGGAGTTATTCTTCACAATATTTCTCAGTGACAAACCAATATCGACAAATTGATTATGAAACTGGTCTGTTGACCCGGACTTCCCAGAAGGAGGAAAAAACAAGGACTTAAGGGTGATCAGGTACCGGTTTACAAGAATTCTTAACCCGGAGCATAATCTATCAAATTTGTTCTTGTATTTGTTTTACAGGATCAGTTTAACATGGATAAATCCAAATTAAACTGGGGGCTAATGTCGGGGATATACCTCGCAGTGTAAACCGGCCGGAAGTTAACCCGGCCAGACTTGGCGGTTTATCTGAAGACCCCGCTGACACTTGGCGAGTTACTGGCGACCCGCCCTGACCTGGCGGTTTACAAGCAACCCACCTGGTCATTATGACTCACTGGTGATCCGGCGAGGTACGGGACAGACGGATGACAAGGCCCAAGGCCCAGAAGGCCGGTTCACGTTTAATGGTGGGCCGGTTTAAGAGGAAAGGCATGAGGAATATTTGTCTTACAAGGAGTTAAGACCTGGACTTATATCCGGTTTGTATTAGAGATAGACTAGTCCTAATCCTAATAGGACTCCACATGTAAACCGCCCCTCCAACATATATAAGGAGAGGCAGGGCTCCCCAAAAGGGACAAGATTCACAAGTTCCACAAGTTGAACAAGTTAGGTTTAGACAATAGCTCTCGAGATAGAGCACTCTTGTAACCGTGATCATCATCATCATCAATATCAATGAAGCAGGATGTAGGCTTTTACCTCCACCGTGAGGGGCCGAACCTGGGTAAAACATCGCGTCTCTCGTCCCGCTCAACCCCTCTCAAGCTACCACATAGATGCGTTGGCCTCACGACTAAGTCCTGACACCTAGGACATCTGCCGTGACAAATCCACGACACTAACAACAAAAGGCATGACTTACAGTCCTTCATGGAGACATTCATCGCTGCTGCCACTCGGATCGCGGATGGGATCGACTTGGACGAATTCGTCGAGCTTGCCAGCCCTCCTCCTGCCGAGTGAACAAACATACGAGACTTGAATCTGCCTTAAATTTGCCTCGGAATGCCGAGTGATTGCTGTAACCGTTAAACTCCTTCGGGCTTGATGCTCGAATACTTTTGATTTGCTGCTTGGAACTTTAGGATTTATCCGAATTTGGTTTATTTCCAAATATGCTTGTGTTCTGTCTTCAAGTGGACTTTGTTCTTTGTTCTGAATAATCTTTGTGCTTGAGATGTAGCTCCGAGGTGGTGACTCCAGTCGACCTGCACGCATTGCAGTCGACCTGCACCTCATCGCCCTTGCGTATAGGGATAGAGCGCACATTGTACTTGTGGCGTAGCTCCGAAGGAGAAGGTTGCAGTCGACCTGCACCTCGTCCTCCTTGAGGATGGGGGTGTGTTTCGAACTTAGGCGAGTACTAGACTACAGCTAAGCCCCTGAGTGGGAGGGTTGCTCTACACTCGGTAGGATTTTACAAACTTAGGCGAGTATTGGACTGCAGCTAAGCCTCCGAGTGGGAGAACTTAGGCGAGTACTGGACTGCAGCTAAGCCCCCGAGTGGGAGGCTTGCTCTCCACTCAGTAGGATTTTTTCACACTTAGGCGAGTACTGGACTGCAGCTAAGTCTCCGAGTGGGAGAACTTAGGCGAGCGTTGGACTGCAGCTAAGCACCTAAGTGGGAGGATTGCTCTCCACTCGGTAGGATTTTTTCAAACTTAGGCGAGTACTGGACTGCAGCTAAGCCTCC
>NC_041388.1:692810123-692821983 GCF_002162155.2 Triticum dicoccoides
GTAGCTAAGTCTCCTAGTGGGAGAACTTAGGCGAGTGCCGGACTGCAGCTAAGCCCCAAGTGGGAGGATTGCTCTGCACTCGGTAGGATTTTTTCAAACTTAGGCGAGTACTGGACTGCAGCTAAGTCTTCGAGTGGGAGAACTTCGGCGTGTGCCGGACTGCAGCTAAGCCCCCGAGTGGGAGGATTGCTCTCCACTCAGTAGGATTTTTTCAAACTTAGGCGAGTACTAGACTGCAGCTAAGTCTCCGAGTGGGAGAACTTAGGCGAGTACTGGACTGTAGCTAAGCCCTCGAGTGGGAGGATTGCTCTCCACTCGGGAGGATTTTCTTTCGAACTTAGGCGAAACGGATTTGCAGCTAAACCCACCCACTGGGGGATTTCGGAGGTACATAAGGACAACAACAATCGAATGAGAAGACTGAAAAGCTCTTGTCTTTAATGAACATATCACAAAGGTACTTCTTATTACATTTTATTCGAACAAGTGCTTAAGTATAAAAGGGGCAAAGCAGCTTCGCGTTCCAAGCCCGTTGCTCGTCCTTCTGATGCTCAACGTTGTAAAGATGGTATGCTCCATTGTGGAGAACTTTGGTGATGATGAAGGGACCTTCCCAAGCCGAGGCGAGCTTGTGTGGTTTCTGCAGATCCACTCGAAAAACCAGGTCCCCCTCTTGAAAGGCACAACCCCTCATGTTTCTGGCGTGGAATCGACGCAAGTCTTGCTAATAGATGGTCGATCGGATCAGGGCCATCTCTCTTTCCTCTAAGAGATCGACTGAATTTTGTCGGGCCTGCTTTGCTTCCTCTTCGGAGAAGAGCTCGACTCGGGGTGCGTTGTGGAGCAGGTCACTTGGCAGAACAGCTTCGGCTCCATAGACCAAAAAGAAAGGAATTCGTCCGGTGGACCGATTGGGAGTTGTCCTCAAACCCCAAAGAACTGACGGAAGTTCATCAAACCAAGCGCCTGCTGCGTGTTTGAGATCACACATCAGTCGGGGTTTCAATCCTTTGAGAATTAGGCCATTGGCTCTTTCTGCTTGTCCGTTCGACTGCGGGTGAGCGACTGAAGCATAGTCGACTCGTGTGCCTTGAGAAGCGCAGAAAGCTCTAAACTCATCAGAATCGAAGTTTGACCCGTTGTCCGTGATGATGCTGTGTGGAACTCCATATCTGAATGTCAATTCTCTGATAAAACTGACAGCGGTGCTAGCTTCAAGGTTCTTGATAGGCTTAGCTTCCATCCATTTGGTAAACTTGTCGACTGCTATGAGCACATGAGTGAATCCGCTCCTACCAGTTAGCAGAGGTCCAACCATATGCAATCCCCAAACAACAAAGGTCCAGACGAGGGGAATGGTCTTTAGGGCTGACGCTGGCTTGTGAGACATGTCGGAGTAAAACTGGCAGCCTTCACATCTGTCGACTATATCTTTCGCCATTTCATTTTCTCGTGGCCAATAGAATCCGGCTCGGTATGCTTTAGCCACGATGGCCTGCGAGGACGCATGGTGACCACAGGTCCCCGAGTGGATGTCGTTGAGAATCATTCGACCTTCTTCTGGCGTTATGCATTTCTGACCGACTCCAGTCACGCTTTCCCTGAACAGTTGTCCTCTTATCACAGTAAAGGCCTTAGATCGACGGACGATCTGTCGAGCCTCTTCCTCGTCCTCTGGGAGTTCTTTCCTAAGGATGTACGCAATGTATGGCACTGTCCAGTCGGGAGTAATGGCCAGAACCTCCATGATCAGGTCGACCACGGCTGGGACCTCGACTTCAGTCGGATCTGTGGCGCTCCTAGGCTGCGGGGGCTCTTCAGTAAAAGGATCTTCCTGAACTGTTGGTGTGTGAATATGTTCCAAAAATACATTGCTGGGAATGGCTTCTCTCTTGGAACCTATCTTTGCCAAATCATCGGCTGATTGATTTTTTAGTCGGGGTATGTGATGGAGTTCTAACCCCTCAAACTTCTTTTCCAACTTCCTCACCGCGTTGCAGTAACCAGTCATGGTTGGGCTTCTGACGTCCCACTCCTTCATCACTTGATTAACTACCAAATCTGAGTCGCCATAGACCATCAGGCGACGGACGCCGAGTGAGATGGCCATACGCAACCCATACAGGAGTGCTTCATATTCTGCTTCATTGTTGGAGGAATCAAAGTGAATCTGGAGGACATATCTAAGCTTGTCTCCTCGGGGGGATACCAGAACAACCCTAGCACCGGAACCATTCAGCATTTTGGATCCATCAAAGAACATGGTCCAGTGCTCTGAGTGAACTTGAGTCGGCAGTTGTTGTTCAATCCACTCGGCGAGGAAATCTGCTATTGCTTGGGACTTAATAGCTTTCTTTGCCTCAAACTTGATATCTAAGGGAAGGAGTTCAATCGCCCATTTTGCCACTCGACCAGTTGCATATCTGTTGTGCAAAATCTCTGACAATGGAGCGTCGCTGACGACTATAATAGAGTGATCAGAGAAATAGTGTGCAACCTTCTTCGTGGTCATGTAAATCCCATAAACGAGCTTCTGATAGTGCGGACATCTCTGCTTTGACGGAGTCATGTAAATCCCACATTCACCCCGATTGATATGTTTGAAGTCGATGCACACGTGAAGTGAGTCGTCCTTCTTTGGGAGCATGACAACATTAGCTAACCACTCGGAGTGGTAAACCTCACGGATAAACTCAGCAGCCAAAAGCCGAGCCACCTCTTCACCAATGGCCTTCCTCTTCTATACGGCGGACCGTCGAAGATGTTCTTTGACTGGTTTCAATTTTGGGTCGACTCGCAAACGATGCTCAGCCAGATCCCTGGGAACAACTAGCATGTCCGAAGGTTTCCATGCAAAGATGTCCCAGTTCTCATGGAGGAACTGGGAGGGCGCTTCTTCCTATTTGGAGTCGAGTGTTGTTGAAATGTGAGTCGGAGTAGCATTGGGATTCGTCGGGTGAATGTGAATCGACTTTGTTTCGCTAGACGACTGGAATGCTGAATCCGTGGCGGGCTTCTTGGCTCGCAACAAATCACTCGGATCTGCAGTTTTTTGATACTCTTGCAATTCTGCTACGGCCATCTGTGCATCAGCGATCTTTGAGCCCTTCTGGAAGCATTCTTCCGTCTTCTTCCGACTACCAGTGATAGTGATCACCCCTTTGGGACCAGGCATCTTTAATTTGAGGTACATGTAACATGGTCGAGACATAAAACGTGCATAAGCTGGCCTACCCAGAATAGCATGATAGGCACTCTGGAAATCCACAACTTCAAATGTCAATATTTCTTTGCGGTAATTCTTGGAGTCGCCGAAAAGCACGTCGAGAGCAATCTGGCCGAGTGAAGCAGCCTTCTTGCCTGGAATGACCCCATGGAAACTCATATTACTTTCACTGAGTCTGGACATCGGAATGCCCATCCCTTTCAACGTCTCTGCATACAGAATATTCAGGCCACTGCCACCATCCATCAGAACCTTAGTCAATTGGGTGCCTTCGACCACTGGGTCGACCACCAACGCTTGCTGCCCAGGAGTGGCTATGTGCAGTGGGTGATCGGACTGGTCGAATGTAATGGCAGTCTGGGACCACTTCAAATAACTGGGTGTCACTGGAGCGAGCATGCTCACTTCTCTGTTGATGATTTTCAATCGACTTTACTCTCAACATCAGCAAAAATCATCAGAGTGGAATTCACGTGGGGATAACCATCATCATCTTCCTCCTCATCCTCAACCTTGTCTATTTGTTTCTCCTTTTCCTTGGGTTGTTTCTCTCGAAATTGTTGGATTAAGAGTCAACACTGTCGAGTGGTATGCTTCGGGTAAATGAAATTACCCTCTTCATCTTTTTTCGTGTGGATGAGGCATGGCAAATCCAGCACGTTGTTTCCATCTTGATCTTTTATTTTGTTGGGGTTCCACGGCCCTTTGGGCTTCCCCTTGAACTTTCCCTGAATCACGGCTAAGGCTTCGCCAGGAGCTGCTGGCTCGGCTTTGCGTTTCTGCTTCCGACTGGAGTTTCCCCCTCCGGCTTCATGGGCGACTGTTTTGTGCTTGCCACTCCGGAGTCGTTCTTCTTCTTCACTGTTGACATACTTGGTGGCAATCTCCATCATCCGAGTTAGAGTCATATTTCCTGTCTGACCGAATTTCAGATTCAACTCCCGATACTTGACGCCTTCCTTAAAGGCACAAATTGCCTGATTATCAGACACATCCTCCAGCGTGTGGTGCAGGGTGATCCATCTCTGGATATAATCCCTCAAAGTTTCATTCGGTTTCTGAACGCAACACTGCAATTCTGTCAAACTTGCCAGCCGTTTGCAAGTGCCCTCGAATGTTCTGACAAACACTCGGGCGAGATCTTCCCAAGTATAAATACTGCTAGGTGCCAACTCATTCAGCCATGCTCTAGCCGAACCCTCCAACATCAGAGGAAGGTGTTTCATGGCCACTTCATCATTGCCGCCCCCAATATGGACATCCACTCGGTAGTCTTCAAGCCAAGTGTCAGGCTTGGACTCACTAGTGAACTTACTGACTCCAGTTGCCAACCTGAAGTTGGGGGGAATCACTGCAGCCCTGATGGCTCTGCTGAAGCACTCTGGACCTGAGACATGCGCCCTCCTGCTGGTTTGCGGATCCCTGTCATTTCCCTCTCGGTGAGCTCTGTTTTTGTCGACCAAGCCCTGAATGAGAATAGATCTCGCATCAAAGCCTGGCTCCCTAGGGTCGACTGGAATCCCTCCCCAATACTGTGAGGGCGTCTATCATCATGTTGCCGAGGCACATACGACCCACTCCTTGGGGAAGGCGTGGGCACTCGACGATGATCATCGCGATCGACTCGGTGATCATACTGCTCATGGTTTCTGTACTAATCTCGTCGATCTCCATGTCCCTCACGCCTCGGGGGCGATCTTGGGCTCTGAGCCGACTAAACTGTGTCTGCAACCATGGATCTGCTATGGATCCTATTCCGCGACTGAGATACGGTTGTATTCTGTTCTCCCGCCGCCAGGAGCAAAGCTCGGATTTGCACCAGACCTCGGCCAGCTTCTGACTGGGAGGTTGGATCGACTCCGCTATCCCGGCAGCAGCTGCGAGATTCTGGATCGGAGTCCGGGATACCTGAGTCGGAGGTGGAAAAAGTTGACGTCGACTGGACTCAGGAGCACGCTGTCGAGCACGCTCGTCGAGCGCGCGCTGAAGATTCTCCAGTCGAGCGCGCTCCGCCAAGTTGGCCAGGCGCGCTGCCTCCAAGGCCTGGGCCTCAGCGGTTTCTCCTACGATAGGCGTGTGCAGTGCATCCATGTTTCGGCGGCGAAGTTCTTCTCTCTGCTGCGAAGAGAGGGATTCGGCGCGGTACTCTTCATGAACGCGCGATGGGTCGCCGTCCCCATCGCCCCCGTCTTCACGGGTGAAGCCAGGAGGACTGCGTGGTCCATTGACCATCAAAACTTTCGCCGCTAGCTCGTTGCTGTCGCACTCGGATGTAGTCTCTTCGGAGCCAGTCGACAGATCGAACAGGCCGTAGAGGGTTTCGTCGGGCTCGATCATCGCGACTTGAGGGGTGGCCGACTGGCGAGCCACCACATGCTTCACCCACCGCTGAAGCCTCGATCGACCGGAACGTTTGTTCCGGCGGGCCGCAGGGAGGGGGAAAGCTGCAGGAGCCAAGTGATAATGGGTCGACGACTGCTGCAGGAGGACGCCGCGGACGCACGCGCGAAAGTGCGTTGCCCCACGGGCAGGAAGTGCGTCGACGTCGAGTGGAGCCTCCTGAAGCCAAGCGGAATCGTCGGCGACAAACACGAGCGCGCCGATACGGAACTCGCGGCCCTCAGCCAAACCTCTGCCGGAAACCATGATGAAGGGGATCGGAAAAATTGCAACTTCTCCAACAAGTCGCTAAGACACCAGCCTCACGGTGGGCGCCAACTGTCGTGGTTCTAGATCTGACAGTAGAATAGGGGGGGTAGGTATATAGAGGCAAGATCCTAGCTATGGAGGAGTTGTACACGCGAGTTTTACGAGTTCAGGCCCTTCTTGGAGGAAATAACAGCCCTACGTCTCGGAGCCCGGAGGCGGTCGACTGGATATATGCGCGTGAATTACAGAGGGTCCGAACCCTTGTCCCAAAGGAGGGAGGTGGCTTATATAGAGTGCGTCAGGACCCCAGCTCCCCTCCGTTACGTAGGGTTCAATGTTCATAAAGGAGGAGCGTTACTGGTAACGTCCGAAGTAAAGTGCTATAAATGATTATTAAAGCTGCGACTTAACGCTCGACCGTTGCAAAATGAGTTGCTTCCCATCTTCTGGTAGTCGAGTGGTTGTTCGTATGGTCGAGTGTCTTCAAGACTGTCGAGTGAAACATGGCTTTATGGTCGAGTGGATGGTGATTTCTCTTTGACTGCTGCTGGTTTTTTTAGAGATGTGCTTGGGGAGGGTATTTTAAACAGATCCATAACCCTACCCTAGGTATATAGCTTCGTTAGTGAGGTCTGGCGACTCAAAGATGCAAACGTCAGTTGTTATTTTTGCATTTACTTTATCTATTAGAGATGCTCTTAGATATGGCGGTACCAGTACTTTTTCTTGACTAGCTTGCTGTATCTGTTACTATCGCTCATACGTGTATTTATTTTTTGCGAGATCAATAGTACCCACTACCTCTCATAAATGTATTTAGATCGTATTTACAGAGGGTATAATTTATTCTGTTAAGATAGTGTTACACTCCTACGTCAAAAAATACTCAATACATAAGGTTCTCTGTCAAGCCACACATCGGTAGCTAGCTAGCGCACGGCGGAAGAAAATTGGGCGTCTGCGAGCGAGACGTTTGGTTTTCCAGCACGCGCGCGCGCGGCCAGGTCTCGCGCTCTGCATGCCCCTGACCGGAACGGAGCGGTGCCGTACGGGACAAGGGGTGGTGGCCGGTGGGCGCGCGCAACCGATGGTCGAGTGGGACGTGCACACACGCGTCACGCGCATGCTCTATACGTGCCCCCCGCGCGACAGCGGCGACGAGTCATAGTTCGGGGTCCAAGAGTTGGGCGGGCGGTCAGCGGGCCGTGCTCGGCTCTCGTACGTAGAGTACCATGCATGCCTAGCATCTACGTACTGTATTCGTGTAGGCCAGCGTTAGGCTACCTACCCCTGTAGCCCGCCTGGGATATGCGCAAATCAGCTGGGTTGCTGATTTGATTGATGATGAGAACTGGACGTGGAAAACTATGTTGTCAGGCAATCTTTTATACCTTCGGATGCTGACACTAGTAGAAAAAAGGCCTATTGTCCCGATTCGTAAGGGCCTTTTGTCTCGGTTTCTGAACCGGGATTAAAGGGTCGGTATTAATGCTTTGTCCCTTTAGTCCCGGTTCAATCCAGAACCGAGACAGATAAGCTTTCACGTGGCCTGAGCGCGGAGCCCAAGCAGGAGGACCTTTGGTCCCGGTTGGTGGCACCAACCGGAACCAATAGGCATCCACACGTCAGCATTTCTGTGGCTGAGTTTTTTGTTTTTTTGGAAGGAAGGTGGGTTAATTTAGGTGTTTCATATATTGTGTTAGCTAGCTATAATTAATAGACAGAAGTGTCCTCTCTTATGTCCGTGCTTGGTCGACGCTACGTACTATATATACGTATAGAGAGGACTAGACACGCTAACTAGCTAGTAAGCAAACGAAGGAAACAGAAGATTGTCATGAACATATATGCATACAGAGAGAAGTGGTATCGACCACCTCTCCTTCTCCGAGAGATTGGTCGAACAACAAGTTCTTGTATATCTATCCGACACTACTGGCTACATATATACAATAATTATCTCTTACAAATATAATCTCCTAACATACGGACGCATGGTCCACATAGTATTCTCCGTCTTCCGCGATCACGTGGTCAAGAAAGAATGTCGTCAATTCCTATTGAATTGCTCGCATGCGAGCTGGTGCTAGGAGTTCATCCCGCTTCCGAAACATCTAATTTGAAGAAGGGGGTCAATACATATATATATGAATAAATGAAACTCAACGCAAATGATGGTAATAAAATAAAATTGTGAATGTTGTTATTTACGCACTTCATATTGTTCGTCAGAGTAGCCCCGCTCACAGCTCGTGTGGTGGATGGACTCGCAAACATAGTATCCATATAAATCATTCCATTGTTCCTGCCACAACCACTTTACAAGAAATAGAGGTCAATCAAACTGATAAGCAAGAATGCCAAATGGTATTGATGAAACTAGCGCTTGAATCAATAGGAGATGCGCGGAACATGCTACTATAGTACTTACATTCGGGTGTCTAAATTGCAGCTTCTTCGGGAGTCCCGGCGCTTTTTTGGTGAATTTTTTCTAAACTCTGCCAGACAAAGAAAACAATTACTTGATATATCAGGAAATGAACAAAGTTACTGATATGGTGGATAATGATCGGTTTAACTTACTTCTCGAGCATTTGAGTCATGTCCGCATAGTCCTGGGATCTTTTCGTCTTGAGTCTAAGACGGTTACTAGTCCCTGCTCAAGCTTAATCTCTAGGAGAATATAGTGGAAACTGCACACGCATGCATAACTCATCAATTACATTACTATAACCTTGACTAATATATAAGGGAAACCGAATATGCACAAGACAGTAACACTCACTTGAAGTTGTAAGAAAAGAGTATTATATCTTTCTTTTCATTTATTACCAACAATCGTAGCAAGTTGGCCTTGGTATCTGCGGCATGAAATTTAACCTGAGTTGCATCTATGAGATTTGTGTTAATGAACCCAATATCACCGATTTGTCTTTTCTTTAATTCAGCGATCTTCAATCTGCATAATATAGTGAGGATAATTATAAATACATGCAATGAAAGAGCTGAGCTATATAGAGAGACTTTATGACAGAAGTAGTACTACTTACAGACAGTAGCAGGTGACCGTTGCTTTATCGAGGGCCAATTGATTGAAAAACTGAAAGAACTCCTCAAATGGAACAGGCAACAGTTCAATTCCAACGAGGTCATGCTTCTTTTTAACTCTCACATACAAAGTACTCCTCCCCCCAGACTCTCTGCAGATTTTCAAGTACCAATCATGCAATCTTCACATCATCGTTGATAGAGATCTTTCATCTTTGACGAGAGGCTTCCCGTACTCGTATCTTTGTATCTGCACCTCCATGAAATCATAATGTACATCGTCGGGTAGGTAATCTCCAAGATTGCTATAACCGGGCACCATCCTCGGATCATTAGCATCGATGTCGCTAGGCACCTTGAGCGGGGGGCACGATTGCTTCGCTTGTTCGCCGAGCTGGGCAATTTGTTTCCCAGCTCGTCGTTCTTTCAGCCTTTGATCACTGACAGTACTTCCCGACCGCTCCACTTCGACAAATTCCTTTCCAATAATGCGCTCATAGTTGCCTTTCGGCAGAGACTTGGGTGGTTTTGTCAGGGCAGCAAGAGTGCGCTTCGCTTTTACCGGATCTACCTTCTCCTCCGGAGGTGGATGTTTCTTTGCTTTCACCCCTTCAAAGAAGTTCCTCACTTCTTCTCGCGCGATCTCGGCGTTATCCTCCGGGGTCCTCTCATATGGTAACTTCTCTGGAGTCTTTAAAGAAGGACCGAATCTGTATGTCCTCCCGCCTCTGGTTGTACTGCTAGACGCCGGCAGAGCAGACAGAGCGGTTGTCTTGTTTACTTTCTTACGAGGCGGAGGAGAAGGACTACGACGCGCTGGAGCAGCCGGAGCGGCGGCAGGTCTCTTTCGCCCTTGCTGAGGAGGCGGAGAAGAAGGAGGCTGGCTGCTCGGGCGCGCCGGCGCCGGCGGAGAAGGAGGCGGAGTGCCGCCACACACCGGAGAAGGAGCCGGCCGAGTGCCCTGATCGTCACTCGCCGGAGGAGGAGGCGGTGGAGGAGGCGGAGTGCCCTGACTCGCCGGAGGAGGAGGAGGAGGCGGAGGCGTCCAGTTCGGAAGGTTGATGAGCTCCTTCTGCCATAGGCATTGAGTCTTCAGAGCAGAACCCAGCCAAGTCTCCCCTTCACCGGTAGGGTGGTCAAGCTGGAGGTCCTCAAATCCCCCTAGCATATCCTTCTGGAATCAGACGGCAGTGAAAAGTTGCGCCGGGTTCAGTAGGAAAAACAGAGCCAACAGCCGCCTTGACCTTCAGGTGTATCTTTTGTCTTCCCATACACGCCCAAGAAGCTTAGCAGGTTCACGCAAAGGTTCTTCGTCACGTGCATCACGTCGATTGAAGAGCGGACCTCTAGGTCTTTCCAGTAGGGTAGGTCCCAAAATATAGATTTCTTCTTCCACATGGGTGTGTGTCCCTCAGCGTCATTCGGGACAGCTAGTCCAACGGAACCCTTTCCAAAGATTACGTGTAAATCATTGACCATAGCAAGTGCGTGATCACTGGTATGCATGGCGGGCTTCTTCCGGTGATCTGCCTCGCCTTTGAAATGCTTGCCTTTCTTTCTACATTGATGGTTGGTCGGAAGAAATCGATGATGTCCCAGGTACACATTCTTCCTGCATTTGTCCAGGTATATACTTTCAGTGTCATCTAAACAGTGCGTGTATGCGTGGTATCCTTTGTTTGTCTGTCCTGAAAGGTTACTGAGAGCGGGCCAATCGTTGATGGTCACGAACAGCAACGCCTTTAGGTTAAATTCCTCCTGTCTGTGCTCATCCCACATACGTACACCGTTTCCATTCCACAACTGTAAAAGTTCTTCAACTAATGGCCTTAGGTACACATCAATGTCGTTGCCGGGTTGCTTAGGGCCTTGGATGAGAACTGACATCATAATGTGAAGGAAATATGCCCTAGAGGCAATAATAATGTTATTATTTTATTTTCTTATATCATGCTAAATGTTTATTATTCATGCTAGAATTGTATTATCCGGAAACATAATACTTGTGTGAATACATAGACAAACTAAACGTCACTATATGCCTCTACTTGACTAGCTCGTTAATCAAAAATGGTTATGTTTCCTAACCATAGACATGTGTTGTCATTTGATTAATGGGATCACATTATTAGGAGAATGATGTGATTGACATGACCCATTGCATTAGCTTAGCACCCGATCGTTTAGTATATTGCTATTGCTTTCTTCATGACTTATACATGTTCCTATAACTATGAGATTATGCAACTCCCGTTTACCGGAGGAACACTTTGTGTGCTACCAAATGTCACAATGTAACTGGGTGATTATAAAGGAGCTCTACAGGTGTCTCCAAAGGTAAATGTTGGGTTGGCGTATTTCGAGATTAGGATTTGTCACTTCGATTGTCGGAGAGGTATCTCTGGGCCCTCTCGGTAATGCACATCACATAAGCCTTGCAAGCATTGCAACTAATGAGTTAGTTGTGAGATAATGTATTACGAAACGAGTAAAGAGACTTGCCGGTAACGAGATTGAACTAGGTATTGAGATACCAATGATCGAATCTCGGGCAAGTAACATACCGATGACAAAGGGAACAAAGTATGTTGTTATGCGGTCTGACCGATAAAGATCTTCGTAGAATATTTGGGAGCCAATATGAGCATCTAGGTTCCGCTATTGGTTATTGACCGGAGACATGTCTCGGTCATGTCTACATTGTTCTCGAACCCGTAGGGTCCGCACGCTTAAGGTTTCGATGACAGTTATATTATGAGTTTATGATTTTTAATGTACCGAAGTTAGTTCGGAGTCCCGGATGTGATCACGGACATGACGAGGAGTCTCGAAATGGTCGAGACATAAAGATTGATATATTGGATGGCTATATTCGGACACCGGAAGTGTTCCGGATGATTTCGGAGAAAACCGGAGTGCCGGAGGGTTACCGGAACC
>NC_041388.1:692821993-692822912 GCF_002162155.2 Triticum dicoccoides
TAAACGTCACTAGTATGCCTCTACTTGACTAGCTCATTAATCAAAGATGGTTATGTTTCCTAACCATAGACATGTGTTGTCATTTGATTAACGGGATCACATTATTAGGAGAATGATGTGATTGACATGACCCATTCCATTACCTTAGCACCCGATCATTTAGTATGTTGCTATTGCTTTCTTCATGACTTATACATGTTCCTATAACTATGAGATTATGCAACTCCCGTTTGCCGGAGGAACACTTTGTGTGCTACCAAACGTCACAACGTAACTGGGTGATTACAAAGGATCTCTACAGGTGTCTCCAAAGGTAAATGTTGGGTTGGCGTATTTCGAGATTAGGTTTTGTCACTCCGATTGTCGGAGAGGTATCTCTGGGCCCTCTCAGTAATGCACATCACATAAGCCTTGCAAGCATTGCAACTAATGAATTAGTTGCGAGATGATGTATTACGAAACGTGTAAAGAGACTTGCCGGTAATGAGATTGAACTAGGTATTGAGATACCGACGATCGAATCTCGGGCAAGTAACATACCGATGACAAAGGGAACAACGTATGTTTATGCGGTCTAACCGATAAATATCTTCGTAGAATATGTGGGAGCCAATATGAGCATCCAGGTTCCGCTATTGGCTATTGACCAGAGACATGTCTCGGTCATGTCTACATTGTTCTCGAACCTGTAGGGTCCGCACGCTTAAGGTTTCGATGACAGTTATATTATGAGTTTATGAGTTTTGATGTACCGAAGTTAGTTCGGAGTCCCGGATATGATAACGGACATGACGAGGAGTCTCGAAATGGTCGAGACATAAAGATTGATATATTGGATGGCTATATTCGGACACCGGAAGTGTTCCGGATGATTTCGGAGAAAACCGGAGTGCCGGAGGGTTACCGGAACCCCCCCCCC
>NC_041388.1:692822922-692848117 GCF_002162155.2 Triticum dicoccoides
ATGGGCCCTAGTGGAGAGAGAGAGAGGGGCGGCCAGGGTGGGCCGTGCGCCCCCTCCCCCTCTGGTCCGAATTGGACTAGGAGAGGGGGGGCGGCGCCCCCCTTTCCTTCTCCCTCTCTCCCTTCCTTTCCCCCTGCTAGTAGGAGTAGGAAAGAGGGGAGTCCTACTCCTACTAGGAGGAGGACTCCTCCTCCTTGGCGAGCCCTAGGGCCGGCCGGCCTCCTCCCCTTGCTCCTTTATATACGGGGGCAGGGGGCACCCCTAGACACACAAGTTGATCCACGTGATCGTTTTCTTAGCCGTGTGCGGTGCCCCCTTCCACCATATTCCTCGATAATATTGTAGCAGTGCTTAGGCGAAGCCCTGCGACGGTAGAACATCAAGATCGTCACCACACCGTCGTGCTGACGGAACTCTTCCCCGACACTTTGCTAGATCGGAGTACGGGGATCATCATCGAGCTGAACGTGTGCTAAAACTCGGAGGTGCCGCAGTTTCGGTGCTTGATCGGTCGGGCCGTGAAGACATACGACTACATCAACCGCGTTGTCATAACGCTTCCGATGTCGGTCTACGAGGGTACGTAGATCACACTCTCCCCTCTCGTTGCTATGCATCATCATGATCTTGCGTGTGCGTAGGAAAATTTTAAAATTACTACGTTCCCCAACATAATAAACTTCCGCTTCATGCACATCCAAGGAGGAAGGTTATACATACATAGAGTCACGGGCCAGGTGTTGTGATTTCTGCTCTGCTCCCCGAAAGGATTAATGCCATCCGTGCTTAAAGCAAACCGCTGTAGAGGATGCAGTCATTAGGGCATGCATGTATCTTCTCCACCTCCAATCCTAGAGGGCATACGACCTTCTTTGCGGCGTATGTACTGTCGGGCAATTCGTTATCCTTTGGAAGCTTCTTCTTCAATATTTTCAGTAGCTTCTCAAATCCTTTGTCAGCCACAGCATTCTCTGCCTTCCACTGCAACAATTCCAGTACGGTACCGAGCTTTGTGTTGCCATCTTCGCAATTGGGATACAACCCTTTTTTGTGATCCTCTAACATGCGATCGAACTTCAGCTTCTCCTTTTGACTTCCGCATTGCGTCCTTGCATCGACAATGACCCGGCGGAGATCATCATCATCGGGCACATCGTCTGGTTCCTCTTGATCTTCAGCAGCTTCACCCGTTGCAGCATCATTGGGCACATCGTCTGGTTCCTCTTGATCTTCACCAGCTCCCCCCGTTGCAGCATCACCGTATTCAGGGGGCACATAGTTGTCATCGTACTCTTCTTCTTCGCCATCTTCCATCATAACCCCTATTTCTCCGTGCGTCGTCCAAACATTATAGTGTGGCATGAAATCCTTGTAAAGCAGGTGGGAGTGAAGGATTTTCCGGTTAGAGTAAGACCTCGTATTCCCACATTCAGTGCATGGACAACACATAAAACCATTCTGCTTGTTTGCCTCAGCCGCATCGAGAAACTCATGCACGCCCTTAATATACTCGGAGGTGTGTCTGTCACCGTACATCCATTGCCGGTTCATCTGCATGCGTTATATATAATTAAGTGTCCAAATTAATAGAAGTTCATCATCACATTAAAACTAAAGTACATACATAGTTCTCATCTAACAACATATAGCTCTCGAGAGCATCTAATTAATTAAACCATATATTAAAACTATGTAAAACATTTCAATGCGAAAATAAATGCGATCATAATCGCAACCAAGGTAACAATTGATCCAACGGCATAATGATACCAAGCCTCGGTATGAATGGCATATTTTCTAATCTTTTTAATCTTCAAGCGCATTGCATCCATCTTGATCTTGTGATCATCGACGACATCCGCAACATGCAACTCCAATATCATCTTCTCCTCCTCAATTTTTTTTATTTTTTCCTTCAACAAATTATTTTCTTCTTCAACTAAATTTAACCTCTCGACAATAGGGTCGGTTGGAATTTCTGATTCACATACATCCTACATAAATAAAATCTATGTCACGTTGGTCGGCATAATTTTCATAAAAAATAAATGAACCAATAGTTATAAAGATAATATATATACCACATCCGAATCATAGACAGGACGAGGGCCGACGGGGGCGGATACCAAAACCACCGCACTATATAAGATGCAATAATAAAAGTAATAAAATAATACAAGTATCTATGTAAACATACAAGTAAGAATATTTTTTCCTTTCAAAAAGAAGATAAGAACAAGAGGCTCACCACGATGGTGCCGGCGATGAGCTCGGCGCGGGTGATCGACAGCGGTGAAGACGGGGACGGGGCGTGACGGACCGCTAAACCTAGACAAATATTAAGGAAAATGGAGCTTGAAGGTCGAGCTTGGAGAGGAGAAAGCTTAAATAGTGTGGCTCGAGCATTGCATCGAACACCTTGTGTGCATATGAGGTGAGCTAGAGCACCACCAAGCCCTCTCCCCCTCGGCCAGAAAAAAACAGAGCAGTGTGCTCTGCTCTTACGCGATGGGTATATATAGGCCCGGTTCATGCCACCAACTGGGACCAATGGTGGTGGGCCAGGAGCGAGGCCATTGGCCCCGGTTCGTCCCACCAACCGGGACCAAAAGGTCCAGACGAACCGGGACCAATGGACCACGTGGCCCGGCCGGCCCCCTGGGCTCACGAACCGGGTCCAATGCCCCCATGGGTCCCGGTTCTAGACTGAACCGGGACTAATGGGATGACCCGGCCTGGACCGTTGCCCCCTTTTCTATTATTGTGATGCAATTCTTAATATACCTTTGAGAACGGGAGATGGAGAAGATCTTATAGCTTGGGCACCTGAGAGGTCGGGGATATACACTGTAAAGTCAGCTTATCGCTCTCTTATGATTCAGAACGAGCAAAAAGCTCTAGAAGAAGGGACGATGACGGATACTTCAGAGAATGATAAACAGTTGTGGTCTCGGCCATGGAAACTCAAGGTTTTGCCCAAAGTTCGTGTCTTCTGGTGGCGTGTTTTACGTGGGATTTTGCCCGTAGAAAGCACTTTGAAATATCGACATATATCCACCGAGAGTAAGTGCAAAATCTGTTTGCACTCGGACGTGGATATGATGCATGCTTTATTGAATTGTTCCCATGCGAGTCGGTTCTGGAACGAAGCAACTGAATGGCTTGATATAAAGCGACCAGACTTGCATCCTCTCACCTGGGCAAAGGACATTCTTTGTGTCTCCTCATTTTCAGAGTCGGACAGAGCCAAGATGATCTCTGTCATGTGGTCTATCTGGACTTCACGCAACAATATTACACATGACAAAGATGGTTTTGATCCCGCTCAGGCTATGAAGTGAATACGGGAAGCTCTTGCTGTGTTGGAATTACCTCAAGCGCATGCATGTATCTTGCCCGGTCATGGGTGGAGACTGCTGATGCAGGATGGATAAAAATCAATACTTATGGTAGTATTGCTATGGAATCCCGTCGAGGAGGAGCTGGAGGGGTGGCTCGATCATCGTCTGAGCTTAAGGCTGCATGGTGTAAGCCCTATACGGGGATCACGGACCCCCTCCTAGCTGAAGCATCGGCTCTTCGAGATGGAGCAGTTTTTGCAAGGCTTCGAGGATATGATTAACTCATCTTGGAGACCGACAGTCTAGAGATGGTGAATCTCTGGCACTCATGCTCTGATCGTTCGGTGGTGGCGCCTATTCTTACTGAGATTGAGGAGCATGCCTCTTTTTTTAAGTCTTTTGTTATTCAACATGTTTCGAGATCAGCCAACTTTCCTGCTCACCTTTGTGCGAAGCAAGCTAGCACTTTGGATGTAACAGATTGTTGGTTAGACTCCACTCCTAGTTTTCTTGTAACTAGCCTCCTGGATGATTCGGCCGGGGTGGTTTCTGTTGAATAAAGCTCCGAATTTCCCCGCAAAAAAGGTCACCAATTACGGAAGACAGGCGTTCCTACCCTAGCCGCCGCCACCACCAGGCGTATAGGGTGAGGCGATCTATTTCCTGCGATCTCCACCGGCCGGGGCGCTGGCCCCCTCTCCCTTCGGCCATTGCTCCGGCGGCAGAAGGGAGGGGGACCCCGTTCCTCCGCTCTGTAGTTAGGGTTTGGATTTGTAGGTCGTGGTGCATCGTTGGGGTGGTGGAAGCGACGCCTGGACGAATAAATCTGCCTCAATTCCACTCTCACACCGGCGGTTTCTTTCATGGCGGCGTCTCGGAGTTGATAGCATCGTGTCTCTGTCGATCCCTCAGATCAGTAGTGTTAGGGTTCATGGATGGTGTTGGCGAGGCGGCGGCGGCGACTCCATCAGGTGGAGCAGGGAGGTTTTTTCATTCAGGAGCAGGGAGGTTTTTTCATTCCCGTTGCTGTGGCGTTGTCTCCGATGTCATGGTGAAGCAGGGAGGTTTTTTCGTTCAGGAGTACGCGCAGGCGGTTGTCTACACAAGTGACAGCTGTAAGATGGAGTATCTTGTGTTGGGTGTGTGGTCGAAGGCTAACAGTTCTGGTTTCCTCCTCCGACGTTGCCGTCATGCGGGGGTGTCAGTTCTGAAGTTCGATGGCGTGTCCAGGGACATGTTGCCCCGGTCTGGTTCTTTCAACGGCTATGATTTTGCTTCTAGCAAACTACTTTGGAGGTCCGTAAAGTTGTTGATCAGCGATAGAGCCGCATCAAGCTTGGATGAAGAGGTGATCTGTCGTTTTATTCTTTGATGGTCGCTTCAGTGGTGTTGAAGGCAGGGCCGACCCATAAGCCGGGGCAACGGGGCGACCGCCCTGGGCCCCTGGGAGGTAGAGGCCCCGGCCCAGGTAGGAGTACATTATACATATTAGGTCCAAAAAAATAAGAGGAAAAATAAGAAGGCCCAAGCCCACCACGGAGCTAGTACTCCGAGCCGAAAGAATCGATCGCTAGTTCGCTACACTGCTCCAGCACTCTATCGATCTCCTTTTGCCTCAAAAAATAAACAACTCCATCGATCTCCTCCACTCTCCTCGCCTCCTCCCCCAAATTCTCAAATCCCAAAGAACAGCACCACCGCTCCCGTGCACTTCCAAATTCGAGGTGCCGCTCCCGTGCATCCATTAATGGAGATTGATGGTGCTATTCCCTTTCCCAATCATCTCTCATTGCATCCTTAACGTTCCCCATCAATAGACGTTTGAGGCATCACCGCATCAGAGATGGTACATCTCCCTCCTTCGCCTAATTAAGTAGTCTTTTCATTCGCTATTAAACAGCCCGCCTCTCCGTCTCTGATTGCTCCATCTGACATCTGCAATTCTTCTCTTCCTAGTTTCTACTCTTCTCTTGGTCTGTTCTTCAAAGCTTCATTGGATCCAGGGATGAGAAGGGGGACGGGGAATGACTGTTGCAACCTTGCAGATCTTGGAAGCTACATAGACAATTTTACATCAAGCCATATGCCTATATTTAGGTGCTTTTGTTCCCTGTACTGACAGTTTTCTGCAATTGTTTGGTGATGTGCGTTCTAAAAACTGTTTATCCCTGAGAAAAGAAAGTGAAAAAAATACAAACGGTTCAAGTTGCTATGAGTTTTGAAAAGGTTTTCATACTTAGAAGAGCGAGATGATGGTTTCTTTGTGCCACTTAGAAGAGCGATCTTTTGTAAAACTATATTGTTTCCATACTATTATGATGTAGTTCTCCGAACCATCAATCTATGCTATGTACTGAATTGCTTTCGAAATACAACATGTTATAAATTTTTATTTGTCCACAAGGGCCCCATTTTGCCATCTCGCCCTACGGCCCCGAATATGCGGCGGTTGAAGAGGTTAATCAGGGAGGTAGCTTGGAGTTTAATCTTCATCGCCGCGCGCCTCGTACGGACGCGCGCATCTGCATGTGAAGTGCCTGGGGTTAATAACTCCGGCCGGCGACGTGTCATCGTATTAAGCTTGGGACGAGCCTGATTAAAAAGTTTGATTGCATGCACATGGTGTCATCCAAAGCTCAATTGTGGCAGCTTCACTTCACTTGGCCCCAACCTCACTGTTCATGTAGTTATTGTTGTCCACCTCGCCAGCCTCCGCTCATGAACATCCATGTGAGCGTGTCACACACCAATTAAACAACAGGTCAGTGGTATACACACACACCTGGCTCCTAGTTAATTCAGAATCACCGTCAACACCTAGCTAGAGTGGTAATCATATCAGCTATATAATCACTGTCAAAGCCTGCTAAACTAGCTTATGCAGGCATGCATCCAAACCTTGGAATATATATCGTTGCAAGTTTCCGGCCGGTTTCTCGACTCGATCGACAAAGAAAGGCCTACCTACCGACTGGACGCATGTTGTGCGACTAGTAGTATGCAAAGAACCTGATTAATCCAGGTGGATGCATCGATGACAATGACATGATATCAATCATCACCGCGCGCAGTGTTGCAGTGTACAAAACACGCACGAACGGCCGGTGCATCTTCGTTGTATGTATATATGGCAGGTGTTAGAACAAGACACCTTCTCCAATCATCGGCCAGGAGCAGATATACATAGAGCCAGCTAAACAGTGGCCTCCCACAGCTAGGAAACTAACGGCATCTCCAGCCGCGCCCCCAGAAAGCCCTTTCCAGACGATTTTTTCGCGCCGGCGCCAAAAAAACGGCCCAATCGTGTCACAGGAACCCGATTTTCGTCGGCGTGGGCCGAAAACAGCGCCGGTGGACCCAGGCCGAACCCGGCGCGCTGGGGGGCGCCCCGGGACGCCGGGGCGAACTATTTTGGCGCGAAACAGCCGCGGGCCCGCCGCGTCAGCGACACGGCGCCTCGTCTTCCCCCAACGGCCTCGGTTCCCGCGGGGAATCAATGCCAAGGCTGCCGCCGGTCAGCCTTGCCATTGATTCCTCACGGGCGGCGCGTCACGGGACGGCACGCCGACGCCTTCCCTCCCTCGCACGCGTACACACGGGTGCGACGCGGCTATATAGCCGGTGGCCTGCACTCGCCTGTGCCCACACCAGCCCCGCCCCTCGCCGCCGCCCAGCTCCTCCCTCTCCCTACCTCTCCCGAGCGCCGCCGCCCAACCCCTCCCTCTATCTCTCTACCTCTCCCGAGCCCGTCGCCATGGCGGAACGCTTCCCCGAAGACGAGGCGGCGGCCAACGGCTTCGGCAACCGTTCGCTCCGCGAACAGGAGTCCTGGCTCCTGTTCCAGGCGAACATCCCGGCGCCGCCGGACATGCGCGCCGGGCTGACGGGGTGGAGGCTCAGCGCCGGGGGAGTGCCGGTGACGACGGAGCTCGACGACGATGACGCGGCCCTGGAATGGGCGCGCAGGGACTCCATAGCGATGGAGAAGGAGCGCCAGCGCGCCGCCCTGCTTTGCTTCGCGGAGCGTCGATGCGGCCGCGACGAAGGCGGAGTCGTCGTCATCTTCGACAGCGACGACGACGACGATGATGCGCCGCCACCAGTCCGCCATGGCGACGCCGGGCAGGGGTCCAACAGGGGCGCGTCAAGGAGGAGAAGGCCGACGACGACGATGGCGGCGACGGCGGCGACTTCAGCCCGTTTTTCCTTTAGATTAGTTTATGTATATGTGCTATGTAATGAAAATCCGCGAACTTCGCCGAAATGTGCCGAAATTTATCGTGTTTGGCCGAAATTTATCGTGTTTGGCCGAATTTTATCGTGTTTAAGCCGAACTTCGCCGAACTTGTTTTATTTTAAAACATGCCTGGGGGCGGCCCTGGGGCGACGGCTGGGGACCAACTCGCCCCCAGGCCCAATTTTTGCGCCGGCTTACCCCCAGGCGGCGATTTTAGGCGCGTCTTGGGGGCCAACGACTAAAGATGCCCTAAGGCCCTATTTGGTTCAGCTTTTATCAACGGATTCCGCTGCCGCGCAGCAGAATCTGAACCAAAGGGCGAACCCAGCAGAATCCGATTCCAGAAATCCACTGCCAAAATCTGAACCAAAAGGAGAAGCAGCCCAGGACGTGCTTTACAAAATCTGATTCCACTGCGGGCCAAAATCTGAAAATGCTGTATCAGTTGGTTTGCCAAATGACCTACATCATTTTCATATCGGATTTTTCACAGATGTTTTTTTACAGCAGATTTTTTCACAGCTGCTTTTAGAAATCCACAGCCGAACCAAACAGGGTCTAAAGCGCACACATCAACCGTGTACAGCACGTACACATTCGCCCATCCATCCATACACCTTTTCGTAGGTGTCACCATTGTTTAAAGCAGGCGTTGTGTGGCTTGGAGCTCGGGCACATGCATGATAACGCATGCAGGACACCGGCCATTAGGCATTAGATACTACGTACATCAGATGATGAATCATGGGTGAGGGAGAGAGGGTGCATGTATGGACGATCGTCGACTAACTAGCTAGTGGGTAGTGGCTGGCTGCCTCCATGGACCATAGGCGCATGTGTCCGTACCTACGTACTGGTATTGTACTACCAGGGATATGCTTTTCTGTGATTGGTGTTGGAATCTACTAGTGTTCGAGTGAACGGAAATATCCGAAGGTCGATGCCGCCATGACGAGTGAAGCCCCATGCATGATCACATCCCACGGTACGTGGTCATTTCCTCACTCTTCGTTCTCTCAATTTTCAAACATCCCTCTCTCAATCAACGCCGACCAGCAATTTGAAAGCGATATAGTACATATATACTGCAACTTGAGTTCAACACCTATTGCACCTAAAGTAGCTAGCTAGGGAGAAGAATGCGCTCGGCCACGCAATCGTGATGGTCGATCAGGCGCTTAGCAGCAGCAGGGCTACCGTACAGTGTTTGGCTCACGATCGACGACGTGTTACCGTCCGTGGCCGCACCCCGGGAGGGGAAGGGAAAGCGCACCAGGTTTCTTTCTTTGGCATACGTACGTATCTGATTAGAAGTAGTCGTTGTGTTCGTTGCATCTGAATATACAGCAAAACAACATGCTATCCGTGTCCAAGTGATCGCTGACAAAAAGGAGAGCGAATGCATGAAAAGGATGGACACTGTTTGGGCAGCTTCGGTGTACCTTGTACGAAATGGCTGGTGCGTGCCTACGTAGAAGATCCGCCTGTCCAGGATTAAAGCATCTCCAACGCGGATCATTAAAATGCCCGTAAATGTCCAGGCATGACCATTTGGACATTTTTAGGCTTCCACCACAGGTCATGAAATTGGACCGGACAGTCGGCACATATGAAATCCCACGAATCGGCCCCAAACCAGGGAAGCCATGGGAGAGTCCAGACGTCCGCCGTGTCGGACTCTGACCTATCCAAACCCCTCTCCGATCGCCCAACTCTAAAACATTCGCCCATTCACACTGGCTGGCCGGCACGCCGCCTACCCGCATTCAAAATGATGCGGCGAACAAGAATCTTATTACGGCTTTTAAAACTTTCCATCGTTCTTCATGCAAACCCTATCTGCACAGTCCTCCTCTACCACACCTATATCGTCGTCGTACACCACCAAACCTCCGATCGCCACGATGGGCAAGAAGGCAGGCATCGAGAGGACCTGGGCATGGTATCTGCTCAGTGGCTACCCTCCGCCAAGCACTGAATCCGGGGGGTGCTCCCAGTCGAGTTCGCACCCCCCCCCCCAGTCGTCGGGCTTGTTGTTATCCATGACTTCGTCCACTACGAAACAAAATAGCACAACGATGAGCAGCAGAAGCCACCCCTGCTCGCCGTGGCTACGTCAAAGAACGACAAGTTTGCCCCGCAGATGGCGGAGGCGATACACCATTTTTTTCTGGCACCGTTGTCCCTTCACGCAACCACGAGGTCCAAATCGGACGTTGCCGCATGAAGGTGGATCCGTTGTCCCCACGGGGCAACCGCGGAGTCCAGATCGAACGCAGTGTGAAGGAGGAGGCACCCTCCCCACCGCGTCGTCAGTAGGGGCCAGTGGCGCACAGTCACCCCGACACCAAGAAGGAGGAGCTGTCCTCCCCGCCATCGTCCAAGCCGCTCCCGCGCCTCAACTACTACCTCAGGAAAAAAGTGAGTTATGGTAGAGATGGAAATGAGAACCCAATTTATTTGTTTTGGAATGAAGTTATTGACGTTTACTTGCCTTAAAAACGGGCTTAACCACAGCATGCATACATTTTTGCTATGTTTCCCCTCTCTTGAAGTTAAGTACTAGGTTATTATAAAGAGAACTTCTTCCTCCACATATTTGTACTAGCATGTCCTTCAGAGACATGCAGGGACAACATAATCAAAATTATATTTTTTTCAATATTATAATAGTCCACAAATGTTGCCATGGAAGCAGTGCATGTTTTCTTGTCCCACTCGATAAACTAATGAACACATATCCCGTAATCCATGGAAAGCTGGTCCATTCCAAACCAACGGGAGCAGAGTAATTGTTGAATAAAAAGTTGGTCAGAATGTTATTTTTCTACTCCCTATTTTGGACGGAGAGAGTATTTCGTAGAACTTGGGAACAGAAAGGCCCCCCAATTCCAATTTCTTGAAACTGATAAGTCACAGCATTCTTGTTTCTTTTTGTATGGTTTTTCTGTCCATGAGTTGTAGTGCAGGTACCGTGGTCCAAATAATGCAACCTTCATATAAACGGATAATGACGGCACTTTTTGTTGTTATAAATTTCTCCAACTGCACTGGGAGGTGTCAACCAATTAATACTACCAGTGTAGGGAGGATGTATTTGCTAGGTGTCAACCTACACTCTAAACACTAAAATATATCTATATACATTCATATCTCTTTTTTTTTGAACCAGGCATAACCCTTTTCCATTACTTTGACATAACGGAAATACAAAGTTTTCACCATTGCAGTTACTAAGGAGGCGAGAAAGGGGAAAGCGAGTTCAACGCATCCTTGGAAAACCCACTGCAAGCACTCGTCCTCAAGCAGCTTACCGTAGGGTGAAAACCCAAAAACACCCAAACACAGAACTAGCCCTAAACGATATCATCCAGCGAGGTTTTGATACAGCAAAAGAGCTCACGCAGGAGCAGAATGAGAGTGCTCCGTTTGGCATTTTTGCATATGTAGTTTATATTAAACTTATATTTAGAAACGAAGGAAGTAGATAGGTGTACCGCTCTTAGTACTTTTCCTTGACCAAAATAGCTAGACTGATGTACGTTGCTATCATTCAACGCTCATACATATAGGTGTAGGTTCTTTCCTGATGCAAGCCGGCGCAAAAGCACAACGGAATTGTCTTTTTTAGAAGAAAGCACAAGAGAATTGTGCACGCATATAGCAGGCCCAACCATATCGATGTGCTGGCACACCCTAAACTTCTTTTTTTGATAAAGGGCGATTTTATTATCTCAGAATGTAGCATCAAGGGGATACAAAACATTATGAATAACACCCGGATTCTACATAATTAAGATGCACACAGCCAAATCCAAAAATCTGACAAAAAACAAGAAATATAAACCGATATATTGGCAACAGTAAAGTCTAAACTTCTTGTGCTCTTGGTCGACGACCAGGCAGACTCTAATCGATGGATCCACCGATGCTACCTAGGACGGCGACGCAGCAGCCTTATCTGCCTGCGCCGGGGACGAGATATCGCGGCCGATCCGGGGTACGCGCCGTGGCACGGAAGCTTAGCTAGTAGCTCGCGGCGGCGGGACAAAAGTTGGGCGTCCGCGAGCGACACGTCTGTTTTCCGGAACGGGGCGGTGGCGTACGGGAGACGTAAAGGGGCCGTGGGCGCGCGGAACCGGTCGCCGATCGGGATGTGCACGCACGCGCGTGGCATGCTCTGTCCGTGCCGCGCGCGGCGGCGAGGAGTCAGCGTGCATGCAGGTCAGCGGAGCTTGTATACGTGCCTAGCTAGCAGCTAACCAGCTACCGCATGGAGTTGGGTAACGTTAGGCCACCACTATGCATGTAAACTCCGGCCGGCGCCCGTGGATGGATGGCCGGCAAGGGCTCGAAGAGCAGCGGCGGCGCCGACGACGACGCGACAGGGATCACGCGTCCGCGTGCGCGCACGCACGCAAAGCAGCTTTGCCTCGTCACATGGTCCGTCGCAGGTACCGTCCCGTTCGTAATCATCTCTCCGTCGGGTTAAATGGCACTCTGAATTCCCGTCGTTCTCGTTCACGAGATCACTAACTAGCCGATCAGATCGACCGAAAGAAGTACTGTACCACCGGAAGGAATGAAAAAGGGGATCGAGTGCGCACATCATATCCTGAGGCGCATGCATGTTGCGACAAGAGCGGCGCAGGATCGGGATCGGCCTCTGAGCGTGCTGCATGCTATGCTTGGATAAAAAAAGGAAGGAGGGCCGGAGGGTGTTGTCTGATCGATCGGTGGAAGAGTTCGAGACTGCTCTCCGTTTCATTTTGGATGCACGCACGCTGGAGGGAGACCTGATGAACGGGACGGACGACTTAGGGGTCAAACGAAATCACATTGTTATGTCTACACGTAGAGCCTAGAGATAAGCTTGATTCGCCTAGCGATAGACTCAAGATATCTTTGTCTGGTAGCGACTGTGTTTCAACAGGGCGATTTTTTTTAAAAAAAAGCCGAAGTCACAGCTGCTTGGTCGGACTCAGCCGTCCGTTCAAACGGTGTGAAACCACTGGCTAGCTAAGCTACGATAGAGGTCGGTCTTGTGAAATGCTAAGGCCAATTACTTCTGCTGTTATTAGCAGCATGGACTCTCTGGAATATTAATCACTGCTCCTACTAGTACTACCAAACAGAGAGGTAGTCACGGGTTAGCTTTGACCGGACCATCGATCGCTTCCTCGGAAATCCAGGAAGGATTTGACTTGACGTGTCATGGCGGCTCTTAATTAAGTTGACCGTTCGTTCATGCGGGCACGAGACTGCTCACAGTGGGAAGTAACATAAAATAGTAACTTGCTGATGTTACTACTCTATGTTACTACCTTTATAGTGAGTAGTAACTTATGAATAGTATCATGAAAGAGTTCATTTATTAGGTTATAGACTCATTATGTCTTAAAATGTGTGATGTTACAGTAACTACTCCCTCCGTCCGGGTGTATAAGTCATTCGCGTAGTTCTAGGTCATCGATTTGAGAAATTAAATATGTGTTATATGTCATGAAAAATATACCACTAGATTTCCACACGAATGTAGTTTCTAAATATATATTTTTTGTCACATATAATACATATTTAGATAGTTAAATTATTGACCTAGAACTACGCGAATGACTTATACACCGGGACGGAGGTAGTAGTTAAGTTACCACAAACCTCTCTCTCCTCATTAATTAGCTGCCACATAAGCAATTTTGTATTGAAATGTGTGATGTTACTAGTCAAGTTACTCCCACTGTGACTAGTCTGAGCCTGGTTTCGCCGTCGATGTTTCCCTTGCTTCACGGTGTACATGTATTAAGAGTGTCACATAAACAGAAAAATAATGTGACAAAGTAATTAAGAACCAATGCTAAACACGTGAATCTAGGCAAAAAAACTATCAACCAATACATGAAAAAGTTTTATTACTAAACAATTAAATAGAGAAGGCTTAGCTATAAAACCTAAGCATCGATGCATTATGGACATTAGTTGCTAAGCATTTTAATGCACTTAGCATTCCATCTTAGCACCAAAACATTGGGAGAGGTCTTAACTTAGCCTTCCTTGCAGGAACAATGACTGCTTCAGTAATGAAATGATTCAGCTAGCTGCGTTTCTTCAATTCCTCTCTCTTTTTTTTTGGCTTAAATCCTTGCCGCCACTAGCTTGTTCATTAATCTCTTGTTTTAACTCCACCGCATGCTTTCAGTAGTGTCGGCTGTTATCGATCGACCGGCGATGTAACCGGCCAACAACTTACTTAATCGTGCTAGCTTTTGCACCACACACGGCCGTACTGCAATAATGCATGTTCCGAGTTCAAACTAATGCTTTTCTAAGCTTCTACATAAGCTAATGGTTCCACTAATTAATGTTACCTTCGCGCTTGCATTGTTAGAATAAATTCGAGGCGCTTTTTCGATCTACCGAGGACCAAGCAATCACACAAGCACGACACCGAGATTTGTTAACGAGATTCACCGATATGACTACATCCCTGGGGCATGACTACGGGCGCTCCTCCCCATGACACCGTCACAATACCGAACCCCGGCCGCCCGGGTGCCGGCACACGCCGCCGGCTCCCCCGCGTGACCGTGCTATTATGTTGGCATGAGTTACATCGTGTGTCTACCCCGATATATATGAGAGGCCTAGGATACAAGTGTCCTACTAGGACACAACTCCTACCCTGTCTACACACAGTCCAAAACCAAGTCCAACTGTAACCTACCTTGTACAATAATATTCGACACAATTCTAACAAACTCCACCTTGACGAATATTCTCCACCACCTTGGATTCATCCATGCGTCGAACCTCCATGTACATTGGACTTGAGATACGCCATGAGCACCCCTGTTACTCCCAGACTCCATGTGACTCCACCTGCAACTGTAGTCCCTTCTCGTCTTCGTCACAGTCAACACTCGAGCAAAAATTAAGTTCCTCGTTACTCTACTTTGTGCTTCCAACTTCCGGAGTATCCGTTCAACGACATCACACACCGACCACTGTCTGCGTGAAAAATGAACAACTCACATATTGAACGCCACATATAAGAGTTACCTGAACTCAACGTCACCGCTCTTTCTTGACTGCTTGTGTGAAACTTGAAGGAATTTCACCGTCGCCCTGTGTCACTTTGAGTCAAATTCACAGTTGTCTCACCCTTTTCCCCGGATAGTCTCTGACATGTCCCACAGCTATAGCACTCCACCTCCTTCTGTACTTGTCATCCGCACTTTGCCATGTGCACCGAACACCACAGAATATACGGCCATGTACTCTCTCTGTTTTTGACAATTTCAGACTTTCCGTCACTTTCTCAGATTCTCCATGGTCAACTTCTGTCCATCAACCGGCACCGATAGACCAAGTCACCAACTTGAATCCGGTATTCGTCAACACTGCGTCATCACCCCCTGCTCAATTTGTCTGACCATCAATGCCTTGGCCTGTCGCTGTGTCCCGTGCTTACCGCACGCCTCGTCGCTATCATCGCGTCGAGTCTCTGCTGTCCTAGTAGAGTCTCTGCTGTCCTGGTCGAGTCTCTCGGGTAGCTAGGCCACACTGCCTCAACCCCCACTGCAGAGAACCACCGATCATCACCGACCGATGCCGAGTATCATGTCTCCATCAGACCATTGGTACCAAGTCTGATCCACGTGTCTCTCGCTATCCCACTGAAATAGTCTTCGATTCTCCGATATCTTACACCGTAGCCCCTCCATCAGTACAGAGTGAAGTCTTCCGTCAAACTCCAGCTCCACCTTCAACATGACTCCATGTAGCTGCGCCATGCTACCCCGCGCCCTGTTGATTTCAATCTCTCATGTGTACACTGCCTTGAATCAACCCCGCGCCATAGTCTTGTCGAAGCCGCACAAGCCCTCAGGCCTGCACCACGTGTTTCCACGCCCCAGAAGTCGTCCACCATCAGCATCACGCTCCTATGTCGTCATCGCTGAAATCACCACCGTCTTCTGCTTTGACCAACATCCACGTCGATCCGCCAGACTGTCTAGTCCGACCCAGCCGAAATTATCCGACTGCAACCATGCTCCACCCGCGGCGTGTCCGCCCGCACATCTGTGCATTGCCTTGACGCCCTGTGTATGCATGATCCTGCCACGACACACTCCGGACTCCTCCGAGCCTTATACGCTTGTCGCTGTCTTCGGTTCCCTTTTGACTTAGCTGAACAACATCACTACTGCCATGCCGTCTCCAATCCATCTACAAAGCAAAGAATCCCAAGTAGTCTCTCGTAGCCTTGTGCCCGTGTAACAACTAGCTCAAACTCTCAGCTCAACAGTAAACAATACACGTGCTTGACCACCTTTGCAATCTTCCTTGTTCTTTCCTTTCTCATGATCTAAACTCGATATGGGCAGCTATTTTCATGTTCTGACACACTGCAAAGCCTCCCGGAACCAGACTTTTTCCTTAAACAAATCTCTTCACGTAGCTTCACGTTCCTGTGTTCTCACGTACCTCCAACCTGCACTGAAACCAGCCCTATAGCTCTCCACGGATTCATGTGTGCTCCGCTGCGCATCGATCCATTGCCCGCCGCCTAGCGCACCACGTCCAGACTCGGCGTTCCGCTCAGCCAAACAGCTAGGATAGTAGCCTCCGCTGCACGCCTCACACGCCAGCCTGTAGATGCCTCGGGCCGACCGGATGCCATCCGCCTGCGCTGCTGCTGCCTCGGCCGCTACTGGGATTGCAGCCGCCATCACACCATGGCCTTGGACTTCTCTCGCACGCTGCCCTGGTTTTGATCGGATCGAATGATCCGATTTGACATGCTGCTTGCGCTATACGCCGCGCCGCCGCTGAGAACTCCACCTGCTTCCAAACTCGTCGAGATGTCAAACCCAACGACGCTGCCTGCCATACATGAGTTCGCCGCCGCCTTTGATCTGAGGCTCGATCTCGCTGATGCCGCCTGCTACTGCATACGCTGTCTTGCTTCATTCAATTGCTTCCCAAGTACCGATGTATCCCGGTCGATCGCTCGTCTGCAATCCTGGGATCACCTCGCTGTCTCGACTCTATCCAATCTACTGCTGAACTCTCCCGAGCGATCAACTTTTTGACGCCATCTTCTAAATCAATAATCCACAGCCTCCGAATAACCTAGCTCATGATACCACTTGTTAGAATAAATTCGAGGCACTTCGTCGATTTACCGAGGATCAAACAATCACACAAGCACGACACTGAGATTTGTTAACGAGGTTCACCGATATGGCTATATCCCCGGGCATGACTATGGGCGCTCCTCCCCATGACACCGTCACAATACCGCACTCCGGCCGCCCGGGTGGGTTATATCGTGTGTCTACCCCCGATATATATGAGAGGCCTAGGATACAGGTGTCCTACTAGGACACAACTCCTACCCTGTCTACACACAGTCTAAAACCAAGTCCAACTATAACCTAACTTGTATAATAATATTCGACACAATTCTAACAGAGTACACAACTGATGAAGATCGGGTAAAAGCAAGGAAGCAAGCAAGCGGTCCTGAGTGTCACCGACAGGCAGGCACGTTTTCATGGTGCTCTCTTCTACTATTCTGATCGACAAAATTCATTTCCCAAGATCGATCCAGCAATCATGCATCCATCCATCCATCACATGATACTATTATAATCACTGTGGTGTAAGTGTGTGTCGCGCTCTAACTATGTAGCTAGAGTGCGAGATGATTCTTTAATGATAATTAGACGACGAAAAAGTAGCGTGTCTGATGGAACATGGCACCTTCCTCGATCGGTGCAAGATAAAAATTTAGCAGCACAAAGACAAAGGCGTGCTTGGTGGGAACACAACTACACCCTTGTCATCTTGCTTTGGTTCCTATGCATCGTCCCTGTTATCCTTGTGCTAGCCAGGCCCATTTTAATTAACTCAGTAGATTCCACTTTTTACCTCCATGTTACACTTATGTGACAGATTTTATCCATTTTGCAAAAAAAACATAAATTATACCCCAATTGATGCACTTTGTGCCACATTTTACCTCATTGTAACCGAATTTAGGGCATTTCTAACTGATCCCCTAAAAGTTAAGGGAGTAAAAGGGCTAGTGCAGTATATATACTTCACTAAAATTTCGACGGACCGAGCCGATCCTCTATATTTAATGGAGTATTTTTTTCATTTTTGGCCACTGAAACACATTTTTTGCATCTTTATTTCATTCAACGATATTGGAGTACATAATAATTCACCAATTATTTGCTACGAGAGTAAGACCAAAGAAAACAAGAACCACAATTAGACATTTTAGATCGATGTATTCTTACTTGCATCCATCATCCTACACGCATAGATGAGCAAACAATGAGCTTGAGAAGAACCGAATCCGGTGAAGAACCAAATCAAAATGAGCACATACCCCATCATTTGTGCATTTGAAGAACACCCATCTGGAATATTGCGGCGTGGTAGAAACTCGGTGCACCAGCTGCCACGTGCAGTCGTCGCACTGTATGACCGGCAGCGGCGAGGCGCTGCGCCAGCGCCCAGTCCGGGCGACGGCCGGATGTGTATTTGCTGGCGAACCTCCGACGGGAGAGATTTGAGTGGCTAGAGGAGAAGTCGGTACCTGCATGCGGCGCGGAGGCGTTGCAGGGGCTATGCGGTCCGCTTCCCGGCCAATCCATGGCAAGGAGCAGCCATTGACGTCCGAAAATGCCAAATCCGGCGCCGGGGGGAGCGGCCGCAGATCCACCGCTTTTTCGTTGGTGACGGGACGAGGAGGCACAAATCAAAGTGGTAGAGGACAGCGGCGGAGCCTACGGAGCATCGGCGGTGGCGGGCGGGTGCCGCGAGGGGTGGGAGGGGCGGCGTTGCCGCTGATGCGGCACGGGAGGGGAGGGAGGGAGGCAGTGAAGGAGAGGCGCGGCTTTTACTCAGCCGCCGCGGGATGGAGTAAATATAAGGAGAATTTTGGAGAGCGAGTAAATAAAAATTTACTCGGGATCGGCCAGCTGCTTGTTAGAGGAGTAAAACCGCATTTTTACTCCTCTAACCGGTTATAATGGATTGGTTAGAAATGCCTTTACCCTCAATTTATTTTTTCACCAATTTGGTGTTGAGTTGGGATGCCACGCAGGTTGTTTTTTGTTTTTCGCTGGTTTGATTCTAGTTAGTTTTTGAAGAGTGAACCGATCAAGCGCACTAAACATGATTGGTTTTTTGTGATTTGCTCTCGAGGTAAGTCACACCTGTCAGCTGCAGGAATTTTTCGAAAAAGAGTCAAATCTGTCACAAAAGTGAAACATGGGGATAAAAAGTGGAATAATTAATTTGGCGTGTTGCCCATGCTAAAAAGTTAGCCTGCAAGCAAGCTGTTAAAAAAAGGAAGCTAAATAAAGTCTGTCCAACAATTTTTGTTTTAAACTACGCAAAAGATTTGTCATTTTTACTAATTAAAAAGAGGGTATGGTTACACAAGTGCCGTGAAAACGGTAATAAGATTCTGCCCAAGAAGTAACACGAAGGAGAACCGAGCGTGGCTGCATGCTGGCGAGTCCAAATCAGACTGCTAATGAAATTGATCATTTCCAGTGTTTTGATTGTTTTCCTCTTTTTTTATTCTAGAGTTGTGCGTCCATGTAAAGCACTGGTTTTTTTGTGTGTGCCTGAAATGATATGCAGATCAGCAGATACACGTGTTTTAGAGAAATACACAATTCTATTGAGGAGTCTTTTTTCTTTTGCGGAAATTCTATTTCTATTGAGGAGTCAAAGTTGAACTTATGATTTTGTTGTTAGAAAGTTAGGAGGAGCGACCAAACAAGAGCAATTGCACCGTAAGCGTATAATGCTTTTCCCAGTAGCTAGAGCCTAGCTTGGCAAGTGCGTAATGCTCCAGCACCTTTCGGGACGTTTTTTAACATCACGAAACTGCAAACATGAATTTTTGCGGGTTTAATCGTTTTTGCGAGGTCTGCTAGAGATGCTTCACTTCACTTGGCCCCAACCTCACTGCTCATGTACTCACTATTGTCCAGCTCTCCAGCTTCCGCTCATAAACAGGCATGTGAGCGTGTCGGACACTGATTGATTAGAAACAGATCAGTGATATATACACCTGGCTGCTTGTTAATTCAGCGTCACCTTGTGAGGTAATTACTGTATCAACTATGTACCCATAGTTTCTTTCAGATCAACCGTGCAAAATGTCCATGCATGCCTGTACGTCTGTACGTACGTACCCCTTACACCTAGTAATCCAGAATCACTGTACCTCCTCTAGCTAGTGTGGCAACTACACCAACTATGCAAAGTTTTGCAGCCCAAGTTCAGCCGAGGAAGATATATATTCACCAGTGCTGCTGCTAGTCTGTGGATGAACATTCGTTGGTTCGTACGCTGTGGCAACCGTGCAAAAAGTGCACGCGTGCACTTACCTTAACGCTAGTTGGCCTGGCAATACGAGCTAATTTGAATGCTGTCAAAGCCGGTTAAACCTAGGCAAGCATATCTAAAACTTGGAACATCGATCTTTGCAGGTTTCTGGCCGGTGTCTCGACTCTCGATTCGATCGACCGATCAACTGCATGCATGCACTAGTAGAAAACAGGGTTTTGGTCCAGGCCGTGTCAGCCCATTAGTCCCGGTTCGTGAGCCCAGGGTGTCGCTCGGGCCACGTGGGCCATTGTTCCCGGTTCATCTGGACCTTTTGGTCCCGATTGGTGGGATGAACCGGGACCAATGGGCCTCGCTCCTGGCCCACCATCATTGGTCCTGGTTGGTGGCTTGAACCGGGACCAAAGGCTCCCCTTTAGTCCCGGCTCATGTCACCAACCGGGACCAATGTGGTGCCTATATATACCCCTCACTCGCGAGCAGAGCATCCCAGTGCTCTGTTTTTCTCTGGCCGAGGGCGAGAGGGCTTGGTGGTGCTCTAGCTCACCTCCTATGCACACAATGTGTTCGATGGAATGCCCGAACCACACTACTTAAGCTTTCTCCTCTCCAAGCTCGACCTCCAAGCTCCATTTTTCATAATATTTGTCTAGATTTAGCGGTCCGTCACGTCCCGTCCCCGTCTTCACCGCCATCGATCACCCGCGCCGAGCTCATCACCGGCACCACCGTGGTGAGCCTCTTGTTTTTATCTTCTTTCTGAAAGAAAAAATATTCTTACTTGTATGTTTACATAGATACTTGTATTATTTTCTTACTTTTATTGTTGCATCTTATATAGTGCGATGGTTTTGGTATCCGCCCCCGTCGGCCCTCGTCCTGTCTATGATTCGGATGTGGTATATATATTATCTTTATAACTATTGGTTCATTTATTGTTTATGAAAATTATGCCGACCAACGTGACATAGATTTTATTTATGTAGGATGTATGTGAATCGGAAATGCCAACCGACCCTATTGTCGAGAGGTTAAATTTAGTTGAAGAAGAAAACCATTTGTTGAAGGAAAAAATAAAAAAAATTGAGGAGGAGAAGATGATATTGGAGTTGCATGTTGCGGATGTCATCGATGATCACAAGATCAAGAAGGATGCAATGCGCTTGAAGATTAGAAAGATTAGAAAATATGCCATACATACCGAGGCTTGGTATCATTATGCTGTTGGATCAATTGTTACCTTGGTTGCGATTATGATCGCATTTGTTTTCGCATTGAAATGTTTTACATAGTTTCAATGTATGGTTTAATTAATTAGATGCTCTGGAGAGCTATATGTTGTTAGATGAGAACTATGTATGCACTTTGGTTTAATGTGATGATGAACTTCTATTAATTTGGACACTTAATTATATATAATGCACGCAGATGAACCGGCAATGGATGTACGGTGACAGACACACCCGCGAGTACATTAAGGGCGTGCATGAGTTTCTCGATGCGGCTGAGGCAAACAAGCAGAATGGTTTTATGTGTTGTCCATGCACTCAATGTGGGAATACGAAGTCTTACTCTAACCGGAAAATCCTTCACTCCCACCTACTTTACAAGGGTTTCATGCCACACTATAATGTTTGGACGAGGCACGAAGAAATAGGGGTTATGATGGAAGACGACGAAGAAGAAGAGTACGATGACAACTATGTGCCCCCTGAATACGGTGATGCTGCAACGGGGGGAGCTGGTGAAGATCAAGAGGAACCAGACAATGTGCCCAATGATGCTGCAACGGGTGAAGCTGCTGAAGATCAAGAGGAACCAGACGATGTGCCCGATGATGATGATCTCCGCCGGGTCATTGTCGATGCAAGGACGCAATGCGAAAGTCAAAAGGAGAAGCTGAAGTTCGATCGCATGTTAGAGGATCACAAAAAAGTGTTATACCCCAATTGCGAAGATGGCAACACAAAGCTCGGTACCGTACTGGAATTGCTGCAGTGGAAGGCAGAGAATGCTGTGGCTGACAAAGGATTTGAGAAGTTACTGAAAATATTGAAGAAGAAGCTTCCAAAGGATAACGAATTGCCCGACAGTATATATGCATCAAAGAAGGTCGTATTCCCTCTAGGATTGGAGGTGGAGAAAATATATGCATGCCCTAATGGCTGCATCCTCTACCGCGGTGCATACAAGGATCTGAACGCATGCCCGGTATGCGGTGCATTGCAGTATAAGATCAGACGAGATGACCCTGGTGATGTTGACGGCGAGCCCCTCAGGAAGAGGGTTCCTGCGAAGGTGATGTGGTATGCTCCTATAATACCACGGTTGAAACGTTTGTTCAAAAACGAAGAGCATGCCAAGTTGATGCGATGGCACAGTGAGAACCGAAAGAAAGATGGGAAGTTAAGATCACCCGCTGACGGGTCGCAGTGGAGAAAAATCGAGAGAAAGTACTGAGATGAGTTTGCAAAGGACCCAAGGAATGTATGGTTTGTTTTAAGTGCGGATGGCATTAATCCTTTCGGGGAGCAGAGCAGCAAACACAGCACCTGGCCCGTGACTCTATGTATGTATAACCTTCCTCCTTGGAAGTGCATGAAGCGGAAGTTCATTATGATGCCAGTTCTCATCCAAGGCCCTAAGCAACCCGGCAACGAAATTGATGTGTACCTAAGGCCATTAGTTGAAGAACTTTTACAACTGTGGAATGGAAACGGTGTACATACGTGGGATGAGCACAGACAAGAGGAATTTAACCTTAAGGCGTTGCTGTTCGTGACCATCAACGATTGGCCCGCTCTCAGTAACCTTTCAGGACAGACAAACAAAGGATACCACGCATGCACGCACTGTTTAGATGACACTAAAAGTATATACCTGGACAAATGCAGGAAGAATGTGTACCTGGGCCATCATCGATTTCTCCCGACCAACCATCAATGTCGAAAGAAAGGCAAGCATTTCAAAGGCGAGGCAGATCACCGGAAGAAGCCCGCCATGCGCACCGGTGATCACATGCTTGCTATGGTCAATGATTTACACTACGTAATCTTCGGAAAGGGTCCCGGTGGACTAGCTGTTCCGAATGACGCTGAGGGACACGCACCCATGTGGAAGAAGAAATCTATATTTTGGGACCTACCCTACTGGAAAGACCTAGAGGTCCGCTCCTCAATCGACGTGATGCACGTGACGAAGAACCTTTGCGTGAACCTGCTAGGCTTCTTGGGCGTGTATGGGAAGACAAAAGATACACCTGAGGCATGGGAGGACCTCCAACGTTTGCACGAAAAAGACGGCATGCCTCCGAAGTAGTATAAAGGTCCTGCTATCTACGCTCTTACGAAAGAAGAGAAGGAATCTTCTTCGAATGCCTGCTTAGTATGAAGGTCACGACTGGCTTCTCGTCGAATATAAAGGGAATAATAAATATGTCAGAGAAAAAGTTTCAGAACCTAAAGTCTCATGACTGCCACGTGATTATGACGCAACTGCTTCCGGTTGCATTGAGGGGGCTTCTACCGGAAAACGTCCGATTAGCCATTGTGAAGCTATATGCATTCCTCAATGCAATCTTTTAGAAGGTGATCGATCCAGAAATCGTACCAAGCCTAAGGAGTGATGTGGCGCAATGTCTTGTCAGTTTCGAGCTGGTGTTCCCACCATCCTTCTTCAATATCATGACGCACGTCCTAGTTCATCTAGTCGACGAGATTGTCATCCTGGGGCCCGTATTTTTACACAATATGTTCCCCTTTGAGAGGTTCATGGGAGTCCTAAAGAAATATGTCCGTAACCGTGCTAGGCCAGAAGGAAGCATCTCCATGGGCCATCAAACAGAGGATATTATGGGGTTTTGTGTTGACTTCATTTCTGGCCTTAAGAAGATAGGTCTCCCTAAATCGCGGTATGAGGGGAGACTGACTGGAAAAGGCACTCTTGGAAGAGACTCAATAATATGCAGGGACGGATATTCTTGGTCTCAAGCAAACTACACAGTTCTACAGAACTCTACCTTGGTGACCCCGTATGTCGATGAACACAAGAACAGTCTGCGCTCCAAACACCCGGAGTAGTGCGACGACTGGATTACATGTGAACACATCAGGACTTTCAGCAGTTGGTTGGAACATGTCTCAGAGGTGACAACACTGTTTGTGATGAGTTGTACTTGTTGTCCAGGGGACCATCTTTGACTGTATTGACTTACAAAGGAATTTAAGTTGAATTTTCTCTATAAGCGCATCTATTTTCATTTTTTTAGTAAGTTAATCACAAACTTGTGATTCAAACAATTTTCAAAGAATTCAAATTTTAACTATTCAAATTTGAAAACTAATGGCACTAACAGAAAGTTTATAATTTTTCTAAAACTAATGGCACTAACAGAAAGTTTATAATTTTGCTAACCTAAAAGCAAACAGAATTAAAAATTAAAGCAAAAAACAAAACAAAATAAATAATGCAAAAAACAAATAAAAAAACAGGAAAAAACTATTTTTATAGTAAAGTTAATCAGAAAACAAAATAAATAAAGCAACAAAAAAAACAAAAAAAATAAAAAAGTGTTTTCAAATTTGAAAACTAATGGCACTAACAGAAAGTTTATAATTTTTCTAAAACTAATGGCACTAACAGAAAGTTCATAATTTTGCTAACCTAAAAGCAAACAGAATTAAAAATTAAAGCAAAAAACAAAAGAAAATAAATAATGCAAAAAACAAATCAAAAAAACAGGAAAAAACTATTTTTATAGTAAAGTTAATCACAAAATAAAATAAATAAAGCAACAAAGAAAACAAAAAATCTAAAAAAGTGTTTTCAAATTTAAAAACTAATGGCATTAACAAAAAGTTTATAATTTTTCTAAAACTAAAAGCATAAAGAATTAAAAAATAAAGCAAAAAACAAAAGAAAATAAATAAAGCAACAAAAAAACAAAAAAAATGCCACCTACTGGGCCACCACGGCCTGAATACGACTAGAAACCCTACCATGGGCCTGGATTCAGGCCCGCAGTAGGCCCAGTAGGCCCACAGGCATTGCAGTGACAGATTAGGCTCGAAAGCCTGAAGTTGAGAGGAGTTCGGGAGGGTGGGCGCAGCAGCGCTTATAAACCACTCCCGAGCCGTCTCAACTAGCGAGGTGGGACTAAACTTTTGGGTGCGGGGCAGCACAAGGCCATTGGTCCCGGTTGGTGGCACCAACCGGGACTAAAGGGGGCATTGGTCAC
>NC_041388.1:692848321-692862814 GCF_002162155.2 Triticum dicoccoides
GCCGCCCCGGCCCGCCCTCGCCGTCGCCTGCACCCCTGCCCGCCTCCTCAGCTTGGTCCGGCCGCCGGCGCCCTCCCTTTGCAATTTTTTTCATATATATGCTTGTTTTATATATATATATGCTTGTTATATATATATATATATATATATATGCTTGTTTATATATATATATGTAATGATTTTTTTATAGAATAGGATGTTTATTCATAGATGATCACATATATGATGTATGCACAAATGTGGATGAAATATGATGTTTTTTTGTTCATAGAACATGATGTTTTTTTAATTCACATTTTTTTTGTTCATGAGAGAGGCGGGGATGTTGAGGGATCATAGATGTATTTTTTCAGAATTTTCTATCGTGCATAGACGGGTTTTAGACCACGGGAGCACCCCCTCTCTATCGTTGCAAAATTTGCTAAGTGATATTAAGAAGGAAGGAAAAGAAGTATAGGAAAGAAAGAAAATAAGAAGAGGAAAGAAAGAAGAATAGAAGAGGAAGAAGAGGAGAAATAAATAAGAAGAAGAAAAAGAAGAAAAAGAAGAGGAGAAGAAGAAAGGAATAGTGGAGAAGAAGAGAAAATAGAATATATTCTATTTTTTCTTCTTCTGCACTATTCCTTTCTTCTTCTCCTCTTTTTTTTCTTTTTTTTCTTCGATCTTCTCCTACAGCTATTCCTTTCTTCTTCTCCTCTTTCTTCTTCTTCTTCTTCTTCTTCTTCTTCTTCTTCTTCTTCTTCTTCTTCTTCTTCTTCTTCTTCTTCTTCTTCTTCTTAATTTTTATCAGGAACGAGGGTGTCGAGGATCGCCGAGGGGTCGAGGGTCGGGAACTAGGGTAGAGGGTCGAGGGTCGTTAAGGGGTCAAGGGTCGAGGGTTTCAGGGTCGAGGGTTCGAGGGTTCTATAGGGTCGAGGGATCGAGGGTCGAGGGTTTCAGGGTCGTCTAGGGGTCGAGGGTTCCAGGATCGTCGAGGGTTCGAGGGGTCGAGGATCGCCGAGGGGTCGAGAGAGGTTTCCTAGTGTCAAAGTATTGAAGAAATCCATGGCTTCATCATTAGCCGGAAGTAACCAGGGCATGACGAAGTCCTTCAAAGTTATTTTGGAATGGTATCCCGGATAGGATAATTTGCCTTTTTGTATGAATTTCAGCAAAGGCCTTCCAAATAACGATATTTGGAAGGTTCTTGCTGAACTTTGTACCAAAAAGCGAATTATCCTGTCTAGGACTCCGTTCCAAAATAACTTTGGATAGCTTCGTACCATCATGCACCTGTTACTTTCGCCTAATGATGAAGACATGGTTTTGTTGAATCCTTTGACACTAGGCAACCTCCCGACCCCTCGGCGATCCTCTCGAACATTAGAGGAAGGAGAGGATCGCCGAGGGGTCGAGGGTTCCAGGGTCGTCGAGGGTTCGAGGGGTCGAGGATCGCCGAGGGGTCGAGACAGAGATTTCCTAGTGTCAAAGTATTGAAGAAATCCATGGCTTCATCATTAGCCAAAAGTAACCAGGGCATGACGAAGTCCTCCAAAGTTATTTTGGAATGGTGTCTCGGATAGGATAATTTGCCTTTTTGTATGAATTTCAGCAAAGGCCTTCCAAATAACGATATTTGGAAGGTTCTTGCTGAACTTTGTACCAAAAAGCGAATTATCCTATCTAGGACTCCGTTCCAAAATAACTTTGGAGAGCTTCGTACCATCATGCACCTGTTACTTTCGCCTAATGATGAAGACATGGTTTTGTTGAATCCTTTGACACTAGGCAACCTCCCGGCCCCTCGGCGATCCTCTCGAACATGAGAGGAAGAAGAGGATAAAAAAAGAAGAGGAAGAAGAAAAAAAAGAGGAGAAGAAAGAATAGAGGAGTTCTTCCTCTTTTTTTTATCGGGAACGAGGGTCATCGAGGGACATAGATGTAGTGTCGTCGTTGTCGATATATACCCTCTCCCGATAGCTTCAACACGTGGGGGGGGGGTCGATATTACCCCCTCCTTGAAGTGTTCTCGAGGCCACCCCAAACCCTTGAAGCATTGTCGAGGCCACCCCAAACCCTAGAGAAGCAGCGTCGAGGCCACTAATTAATATATATGATTCCTTACTATGATTAGGTAGCTAGTTCTACGTTTGCCACTAATATATCCATCTGTCATGTTTGAATAATAATTGCCATGTTGTAAATATTTGTAGAAACTATGGACACCGCCCGAGACGAAGCAAAAGAAGCGTTGTTGAGGGACATAATCGCAGAAGGAAGTGATGCCATCTCGTTGTTTCTCAACGACACCGATGGTCTGGAAGGAGAGGGTGAAGAAGCTGGCTACGGTGACCTAATGCCGGTGCAAGAAGAAGAACATGAGGACGGCTCCGGTGACCCAATGCCGGTGCAAGAAGGAGACCATGATGACGGCTCCGGTGACCGAACCGAGTCCGGCCAGGTATATATATTAGTTAAGCCTGTGCTGACTAGCTGATTGATGCATTCATTATTTTGGTATGTACACATATTAATTAAGTCTTTGTTCTTTTTTCTAGCCCTCTGGATCGAGCACAACTTCGGTAAAGAGACGAGGCCCGAAGAAAAAGTTGAGCTCGGATGAAAGGTTTGAGATCATAGCAATCGCGCCCGACGGCCAACCGATTGAACCCATCCGAACAAAGAACGCATTTGTTGCTCAGTGCGGGGTTCTGGTTAGGGACAAGATCCCGATAAGCATCCAGCAATGGTTTAAGCCGGCTACAGAAGACCCTGAAGTGTCTTATGTTAATGATATGCAGAAAAATGATCTTTGGACTGAGCTGAAGTCAAATTTCACCCTACCGCCAGAGGATAATCCAGAGAACCCAGTTAAAGAGCAATTAATCAAGTCTTTTGCTCTTAAGAGGATGGCAGAACTATTCAGGAGGTGGAAGAAAGAGCTGAATAAGTTTGTCGAAAATGATGAGACACCAGAATTCAAGGGCAGATATGAGAAGATCAGAGATCACTGGCCCGCATTTGTGGCCCACAAGACATCAAAAAAGAGTAAGAAGATGTCGGCGACAAACAAGCAAAATGCTGCGAAGAAGAAGCATCACCATCGCACGGGGTCAGGTGGCTACCTCGTAGCCCTGCCTAAGTGGGCCAAGACTGAGAATGATCTGGTGGATAAAGGGATCGAACCAGAGACAATTAACTGGCCAGACCGTTGCCGGACTTGGTTCTTCGGGGCTGGCGGAACCTTGTGTTGGGTTTCGTAGTAATTTCAAAAAAATTCCTACGCACACGCAAGATCATGTGATGCATAGCAACGAGGGGAGAGTATTGTCTACGTACCCAACGCAGACCGACTGCGGAAGCGATGACACGACGTAGAGGAAGTAGTCGTACGTCTTCTCGATCCAACCGATCAAGCACCGAAACTACGGCACCTCCGAGTTCGAGCACACGTTCAGCTCGATGACGATCCCCGGACTCCGATCCAGCAAAGTGTCGGGGAAGAGTTTCGTCAGCACGACGGCGTGGTGACGATCTTGATGAACTACAGCAGCAGGGCTTCGCCTAAACTCCGCTACAGTATTATCGAGGAATATGGTGGCAGGGGGCACCGCACACGGCTAAGGAATCGATCACGTGGATCAATCTTGTGTCAACTTGTGTGTCTTTGGGGTGCCTCTACCTCAGTATATAAAGGAGCCAAGGGGGGAGGGGGCGCCGGCCAAGAGAGAGAGGCGCAGGAGGAGTCCTACTCCTACCGGGAGTAGGACTCCCCCCCCCCAATCCTATTCGAACTAGGATTCCCAAGGGGGAAAGAGGGAGAGGGGTGGCCGGCCACCTCTCCTAGTCCTAATAGGACTAGGGGAAGGGGGGAGGCGCGCAGCCCTCTTGGGCTGCCCCTTTCTCCTTTCCACTAAGGCCCATGAAGGCCCATATGGCTCCCGGGGGGTTCCGGTAACCTCTCGGTAACCCGGTAAAATCCCGATTTCACCCGGAACACTTCCGATGTCCAAACATAGGCTTCCAATATATCAATCTTTATGTCTCGACCATTTCGAGACTCCTCGTCATGTCCGTGATCACATCCGGGACTCCGAACAACCTTCGGTACATCAAAATGCATAAACTCATAATATAACTGTCATCGTAACCTTAAGCGTGCGGACCCTACGGGTTCGAGAACAATGTAGACATGACCGAGACACGTCTCCGGTCAATAACCAATAGCGGGACCTGGATGCCCATATTGGCTCCTACATATTCTACGAAGATCTTTATGGGTCAGACCGCATAACAACATACGTTGTTCCCTTTGTCATCGGTATGTTACTTGCCCGCGATTCGATCGTCGGTATCCAATACCTAGTTCAATCTCATTACCGGCAAGTCTCTTTACTCGTTCCGCAATACATCATCTCACAACTAACATATTAGTCGTAATGCTTGCAAGGCTTATGTGATGTGTTTTACCGAGAGGGCCCAGAGATACCTCTCCGACAATCGGAGTGACAAATCCTAATCTCGAAATACGCCAACCCAACATCGACCATTGGAGACACCTGTAGTACTCCTTTATAATCACCCAGTTACGTTGTGACGTTTGGTAGTACCCAAAGTGTTCCTCCGGTAAACGGGAGTTGCATAATCTCATAGTCATAGGAACATGTATAAGTCATGAAGAAAGCAATAGCAACATACTAAACGATCGTGTGCTAAGCTAATGGAATGGGTCATGTCAATCAGATCATTCAACTAATGATGTGACCTCGTTAATCAAATAACAACTCATTGTTCATGGTTAGGAAACATAACCATCTTTGATTAACGAGCTAGTCAAGTAGAGGCATACTAGTGACACTTTGTTTGTCTATGTATTCACACATGTATTATGTTTCCGGTTAATACAATTCTAGCATGAATAATAAACATTTATCATGAAATAAGGAAATAAATAATAACTTTATTATTGCCTCTAGGGCATATTTCCTTCAGTCTCCCACTTGCACTAGAGTCAATAATCTAGTTCACATCGCCATGTGATTTAATAGCAATAGTTCACATCACCATGTGATTAACACCCATAGTTCACATCGATATGTGATCAACACCCAAAGGGTTTACTAGAGTCAGTAATCTAGTTCACATCGCTATGTGATTAACACCCAAAGAGTGCTAAGGTGTGATCATGTTTTGCTTGTGAGATAATTTTAGTCAACGGGTCTGTCACATACAGATCTGTAAGTATTTTGCGAATTTCTATGTCAACAATGCTCTGCACGGAGCTATTCTAGATAATTGCTCCCACTTTCAATATGTATCCAGATTGAGACTTAGAATCATCTAGATCAGTGTCAAAAACTTGCATCGACGTAACCCTTTACGACGAACCTTTTTGTTACGTCCATAATCGAGAAACATATCCTTATTCCACTAAGGATAATTTTGACCGCTGTCCAGTGATCTACTCCTAGATCACTATTGTACTCCCTTGCCAAGCTCAGTGGTAGGGCATACAATAGATCTGGTATACAGCATGGCATATTTTATAGAACCTAAGACTGAGGCATAGGGAATGACTTTCATTCTCTTTCTATCTTCTGTCGTGGTCAGGCTTTGAGTTTTACTCAACTTCACACCTTGTAACACAGGCAAGAAACCTTTTTCTTTGACTGTTCCATTTTGAACTACTTCAAAATCTTGTCAAGGTATGTACTCATTGAAAACTTATCAAGTGTCTTGATCTATCTCTATAGATCTTGATACTTAGTATGTAAGCAGCTTCACCGAGGTCTTTCTTTGAAAAACTCCTTTCAAACACTCCTTTATGCTTTGCAGAATAATTCTACATTATTTCCGATCAACAATATGTCATTCACATATATTTATCAGAAATGTTGTAGTGCTCCCACTCACTTTCTTGTAAATACAGGCTTCACCGCAAGTCTGTATAAAACCATATGCTTTGATCAACTCATCAAAGCGTATATTCCAACTCCGAGATGCTTGCACCAGTCCACAGATGGATCGCTGGAGCTTGCATATTTTGTTAGCACCTTTAGGATTGGCAAAACCTTCTGGTTGTATCATATACAACTCTTCTTTAATAAATCCATTTAAGGAATGCAGTTTTGTTTATCCATTTGCCGGATTTCATAAAATGCAGCACTTGCTAACATGATTCCGACAGACTTAAGCATAGATACGAGTGAGAAACTCTCATCGTAGTCAATACCTTGAACTTGCCGAAAACCTTTTTGCGACAAGTCGAGCTTTGTAGACAGTAACATTACCATCAACGTCAGTCTTCTTCTTAAAGATCCATTTATTCTCAATTGCTTGCCGATCATCGGTCAAGTCAACCAAAGTCCATACTTTGTTCTCATACATGGATCCCATCTCAGATTTCATGGCTTCAAGCCACTTTGCGGAATCTGGGCTCACCATCGCTTCTTCATAGTTCGTAGGTTCATCATGATCTAGTAGCATGACTTCCAGAAAAGGATTATCGTACCACTCTGGCGCGGATCTTACTCTGGTTGATCTACGAGGTTCAGTAGTATCTTGTTCTGAAGTTTCATGATCATCATCATTGGCTTCCTCACTAACTGGTGTAGGTGTCACAGAAACAGTTTTCTGTGATGAACTACTTTCCAGTAAGGGAGCAGGTACAGTTACCTCGTCAAGTTCTACTTTCCTCCCACTCACTTCTTTCGAGAGAAACTCCTTCTCTAGAAATGATCCATTCTTAGCGACGAATGTCTTGCCTTCGGATCTGTGATAGAAGGTGTACCCAACAGTTTCCTTTGGGTATCATATGACGACATATTTCTCTGATTTGGGTTCGAGTTTATCAGGTTGAAGCTTTTTCACATAAGCATCGCAGCCCCAAACTTTAAGAAACGACAACTTTGGTTTCTTGCCAAACCACAGTTCATAAGGCGTCGTCTCAACGGATTTTGATGGTGCCCTATTTAACGTGAATGCAGCTGTCTTTAATGCATAACCCCAAAACGATAGTGGTAAATCGGTAAGAAACATCATAGGTTGCACCATATCCAATAAAGTACAATTATGACGTTCGGACACACCATTGTGGTGTTCCAGGTGGCATGAGTAGTGAAACTATTTCACATTGTTTTTTAACTGAAGGCCAAACTCGTAACTCAAATACTCTTCTCTACGATCAGATCGTAGAAACTTTATTTTCTTGTTACAATGATTTTTCACTTCACTCTGAAATTCTTTGAACTTTTCAAATGTTTCAGACTTGTGTTTCATTAAGTAGATATACTCATATCTGCTCAAATCATCTGTGAAGATCAGAAAATAATGATACTTGCCACGAGCATCAACACTCATTGGATTGCATACATCGGTATGTATTATTTCCAATAAGTCATTAGCACGTTCCATTGTTCTGGAGAACGGAGTTTTAGTCATCTTGCCCAAAAGGCACGGTTCGCAAGCATCAAATGATTCATAACCAAGTGATTCCGAAAATCCATCTTTATGGAGTATCTTCATGCGCTTTACACCGATATGACCCAAACGACAGTGCCACAAATAAGTTGCACTATCATTATTAACTTTGTATCTTTTGGTTTCAATATTATGAATATGTGTATCACTACGATCGAGATCCAATGAACCATTTTTCATTGGGTGTGTAACCATATAAGGTTTTATTCATGTAAACAGAACAACAGTTTATTCTCTTACTTAAATGAATAACCGTATTGCAATAAACATGATCAAATCATATTCATGCTCAACGCCAACACCAAATAACACTTATTTAGTTTCAACACTAATCCCGAAAGTATGGGAGTGTGCGATGATGATCATATTAATCTTGGAACTACTTCCAACACTCATCGTCACTTCCCCTTCAACTAGTCTTTGTTTATTCTGCAACTCCCGTTTCGAGTTACTAATCTTAGCAACTGAACTAGTACCTAATACTAAGGGGTTTGCTATAAACACTAGTAAAGTACACATCAATAACATGTATATCAAATATACTTATGTTCACTTTGCCATCCTTCTTATCCGCCAATCACTTGGGGTAGTTCCGCTTCCAGTGACCAATCCCTTTGTAGTAGAAGCACTTAGTCTCAGGCTTAGGACCAGACTTGGGCTTCTTCACTTGAGCAGCAACTCGCTTGCTGTTCTTCTTGAAGTTCCCCTTCTTCCCTTTGCCCTTTTCTTGAAACTAGTGGTCTTGTCTACCATCAACACTTGATGTTTTTCTTGATTTCTACCTTCGTCGATTTTAGCATCACGAAGAGCTCGGGAATTGTTTACGTCATCCCTTGCATTATAGTTCATCACGAAGTTCTACTAACTTGGTGGTGGTGACTAGAGAATTCTATCAATCACTATCTTATCTGGAAGATTATCTCCCACTTGATTCAAGCGATTGAAGTACCCAGACAATCTTAGTACATGCTCACTAGTTGAGCGATTCTCCTCCATCTTTTAGCTATAGAACTTGTTGGAGACTTCATATCTCTCAACTCAGGTATTTGCTTGAAATATTAACTTCAACTCCAGGAACATCTCATATGGTCCATGACGTTCAAAACGTCTTTGAAGTCCCGATTCTAAGCCGTTTAAGCATGGTGCACTAAACTATCAAGTAGTCATCATATTGAGCCAGCCAAACGTTCATAACGTCTGCATCTGCTCCTGCAATAGGTCTGTCACCTAGCGGTGCATCAAGGACATAATTCTTCTGTGCAGCAATGAGGATTTAACCTCAGATCACGGATCAAATCCGCAACATTGCTACTAACATTTTTCAACACAATTTTCTCTAGGAACATATCAAAATAAACACAGGGAAGCAACAACGCGAGCTATTGATCTACAACATGATTTGCAAAATACTACCAGGACTTAGTTCATGATAAATTTAAGTTCAATTTAATCATATTACTTAAGAACTCCCACTTAGATAGACATCCCTCTAATCCTCTAAGTGATCACGTGATCCAAATCAACTAAACCATGTCCGATCATCACGTGAGATGGAGTAGTTTCATTGGTGAACATCATTATGTTGATCATATCTACTATATGATTCACGCTTGACCTTTCGGTCTCCGTGTTCCGAGGCCATATCTGCATATGCTAGGCTCGTCAAGTTTAACCTGAGTATTCTGCGTGTGCAAAACTGGCTTGTACCCGTTGTAGATGGACGTAGAGCTTACCACACCCGATCATCACGTGGTGTCTGGGCACGACGAACTTTGGCAACGGTGCATACTCAGGGAGAACACTTCTTGATAATTTACTGAGAGATCATCTTATAATGCTACCGTCAATCAAAGCAAGATAAGATGCATAAAAGGATAAACATCACATGCAATCAATATAAGTGATATGATATGGCCATCATCATCTTGTGCTTGTGATCTCCATCTCCGAAGCACCGTCATGATCACCATCGTCACCGGCGCGACACCTTGATCTCCATCGTAGCATCGTTGTCGTCTCGCCAATCTTATGCTTCCACGACTATCACTACCGTTTAGTAATAAAGTAAAGCATTACATCGCGATTGCATTGCATACAATAAAGCGACAACCATATGGCTCCTGCCAGTTGCCGATAACTCGGTTACAAAACATGATCATCTCATACAATAAAATTCAGCATCATGCCTTGACCATATCACATCACAACATGCCCTGCAAAAACAAGTTAGACGTCCTCTACTTTGTTGTTGCATGTTTTATGTGGCTGCTACGGGCTTAAGTAAGAACCAATCTCACCTACGCATCAAAACCACAACGATAGTTTGTCAAATAGACTCCGTTTTAACCTTCGCAAGGACCGGGCGTAGCCATACTTGGTTCAACTAAAGTTGGAGAGGCAGTCGCCCGCAAGCCATCTCTGTGCAAAGCACGTCGAGGGAACCGGTCTCGCGTAAGCGTACGCGTAAGGTTGGTCCGGGTCGTCTCGTCCAACAATACCGCCGAACCAAAATATGACATGCTGGTAGGCAGTATGACTTGTATCGTCCACAACTCACTTGTGTTCTACTCGTGCATATAACATCAACATCAATAACCTAGGCTCGGATGCCACTGTTGGGTTTCGTAGTAATTTCAAAAAATTTCCTACGCACACGCAAGATCATGTGATGCATAGCAACGAGGGGAGAGTATTGTCTACGTACCCAACGCAGACCGACTGCGGAAGCGATGACACGACGTAGAGGAAGTAGTCGTACGTCTTCTCGATCCAACCGATCAAGCACCGAAACTACGGCACCTCCGAGTTCGAGCACACGTTCAGCTCGATGACGATCCCCGGACTCCGATCCAGCAAAGTGTCGGGGAAGAGTTTCGTTAGCACGACGGCGTGGTGACGATCTTGATGAACTACAGCAGCAGGGCTTCGCCTAAACTCCGCTACAGTATTATCGAGGAATATGGTGGCAGGGGGCACCGCACACGGCTAAGGAATCGATCACGTGGATCAATCTTGTGTCAACTTGTGTGTCTTTGGGGTGCCTCTACCTCAGTATATAAAGGAGCCAAGGGGGGAGGGGGCGCCGGCCAAGAGAGAGAGGCGCAGGAGGAGTCCTACTCCTACCGGGAGTAGGACTCCCCCCCCCCCCAATCCTATTCCAACTAGGATTCCCAAGGGGGAAAGAGGGAGAGGGGTGGCCGGCCACCTCTCCTAGTCCTAATAGGACTAGGGGAAGGGGGGAGGCGCGCAGCCCTCTTGGTCTGCCCCTTTCTCCTTTCCACTAAGGCCCATGAAGGCCCATATGGCTCCCGGGGGGTTCCGGTAACCTCTCGGTAACCCGGTAAAATCCTGATTTCACCCGGAACACTTCCGATGTCCAAACATAGGCTTCCAATATATCAATCTTTATGTCTCGACCATTTCGAGACTCCTCGTCATGTCCGTGATCACATCCGGGACTCCGAACAACCTTCGGTACATCAAAATGCATAAACTCATAATATAACTGTCATCGTAACCTTAAGCGTGCGGACCCTACGGGTTCGAGAACAATGTAGACATGACCGAGACACGTCTCCGGTCAATAACCAATAGCGGGACCTGGATGCCCATATTGGCTCCTACATATTCTACGAAGATCTTTATCGGTCAGACCGCATAACAACATACGTTGTTCCCTTTGTCATCGGTATGTTACTTGCCCGCGATTCGATCGTCGGTATCCAATACCTAGTTCAATCTCGTTACCAGCAAGTCTCTTTACTCGTTCCGCAATACATCATCTCACAACTAACATATTAGTCGTAATGCTTGCAAGGCTTATGTGATGTGTTTTACCGAGAGGGCCCAGAGATACCTCTCCGACAATCGGAGTGACAAATCCTAATCTCGAAATACGCCAACCCAACATCGACCATTGGAGACACCTGTAGTACTCCTTTATAATCACCCAGTTACGTTGTGACGTTTGGTAGTACCCAAAGTATTCCTCCGGTAAACGGGAGTTGCATAATCTCATAGTCATAGGAACATGTATAAGTCATGAAGAAAGCAATAGCAACATACTAAACGATCGTGTGCTAAGCTAATGGAATGGGTCATGTCAATCAGATCATTCAACTAATGATGTGACCTCGTTAATCAAATAACAACTCATTGTTCATGGTTAGGAAACATAACCATCTTTGATTAACGAGCTAGTCAAGTAGAGGCATACTAGTGACACTTTGTTTGTCTATGTATTCACACATGTATTATGTTTCCGGTTAATACAATTCTAGCATGAATAATAAACATTTATCATGAAATAAGGAAATAAATAATAACTTTATTATTGCCTCTAGGGCATATTTCCTTCACCTTGGACCCTGTAATAGGGAAGTGCATTTGGACGAACGATCAAATGGACATACCAGTCAGGAAGCTTAAGCAGTATATCGAAGCAGCGCAGCAAGGGACGTTCTTTCCAGATAGAGAGAACGACGAGCTCACAATGGCCCTCGGGAATCCTGAGCATCCTGGACGGACACGAGGCACGCCAGGCTCCATTCCGTGGAAGGTTGGGTTTCCGGACGCAGACGGTTACAAATCCCATGAGAGGAGGAAAAAAGTGCAGCAGACCTAAATGCAGGTGTTGCAAGCAAGGGTAGACACGATAGAGGAACGAGAAGCAAATCGCAACAAATGTACTGCCGAAGATTCCCCCGAAGCTACCCCGCCATCTCAGCGCAGAAGCAGCGTGGCTTCCATCGAGCTGCTTCAGCCGGAGCATGCCTTGACGGCTCCTGCCAGCTATCCCGTGGATGCTATCACGGAGTCTCAAAATTGCCACCTTATGACGCAATGGATGAATTTGAAGGTCAAGGCGGCTGTTGACTCTGTTTATCCTACTGAACCCGACGCAACTTTTCACTGCTGGCCGATTCCAGAAGGATATGCTAGGGTGATGGTGGATGAAATAACGGAGGGATTTGAGGACCTCCAGCTTGACCACCCTACCGGTGAAGGGGAGACTAGGCTGGGGTCTGCTCTCAAGACTCCATGCCTATGGCGGAAGGAGCTCATCAACCTTCCGAACTGGACGCCTCCTCCACCGCCTCCTTCTCCGGCGAGTCAGGGCACTCCGCCTCCTCCACCGCCTCCTCCTCCGGCGAGTGACGATCAGGGCACTCGACCGGCTCCTTCTCCAGCGCGTGGCGGCACTCCGCCTCCTTCTCCGCCTGCGCCGACGCGTCCGAGCAGCCAGCCTCCTCCTTCTCCGCCTCGTCAGCAAGGGCGGAAGAGACCTGCCGCCGCTCCGGCTGCTCCGACGCGTCATAGTCATTCTCCTCCGCCTCGTAAGCAAGTAAAGAAGACAACCGCTCTGTCTGCTCGGTCGGCGTCTAGCAGTACAACCAGAGGCGGGAGGACATACAGATTCGGTCCTTCTCTGAAGACTCCAGAGAAGTTACCATACGAGAGGACCCCGGAGGAGAACGCCGAGATCGCATGAACCGAAGTGGATGACTGGTTTCAAGGGTTGAAAGCAAATAGACATCCACTTCCGGAGGAGAAGGTAAATCCGATGAAAGCGAAGCGCACTCTGGCTGCCCTGACAAAACCACCGAAGTCTCCGCCGAAAGGAAACTATGAGCGCATTATTGGAAAGGAATATACCGAAGCGGAGCGGTCGGGAAGTACTGTCAGTGATCAAAGGCTGAAAGAACGACGAGCTGGGAAACAAATTGCCCAGCTCGGCGAACAAGCGAAGAAATCGTGCCCCCCGCTCAAGGTTCCTAGCCACGACGTCGCTAATGATCCGAGGATGGTGCCCGGTTATAGCAATCTTGCAGATTACCTGCCCGACGATGTACATTATGAACCCATGGACGTGCAGATACAAAGATACGAGTACGGGAAGCCTCTCGTCAAAGATGAAATATCTCTATCAACGATAATGCGAAGATTGCATGATTGGTACTTGAAAATCTGCAGAGACTCTGGGGGGAGGAGTACTTTGTATGTGAAAGTTAAAAAGGAGCATGACCTCGTTGGAATTGAACTGTTGCCTGTTCCATTTGAGGAGTTCTATCAGTTTTTCAATCAATTGGCCCTCGATAAAACAACGGTCGCATGCTACTGTCTGTAAGTAGTACTACTTCTGTCATTAAGTTTCTCTATATAGCTCAGCTCTTTCATTGCATGTATTTATAATCATCCTCACTATATTATGCAGATTGAAGATCGCCGAATTGAAGAAAAGACAAGTCGGTGATATTGGGTTCATTAACACATATCTCATAGATGCAACTCATGTTAAATTTCATGCCGCAGCTACCAAGGCCAACTTGCTACGATCGTTTGTAATAAATGAAAACAAAGATATAATACTCTTTCCTTACAACTTCAAGTGAGTGTTACTGTCTTGTGCGTATTCGGTTTCCCTTATATATTAGTCAAGGTTATAGTAATGTAATTGATGAGTTATGCATGCGTGTGCAGTTTCCACTATATTCTCCTAGAGATTAAGCTTGAGCAGGGACTAGTAACCGTCTTAGACTCAAGACGAAAATATCCCCAGGACTATGCAGACATGACTCAAATACTCGAGAAGTAAGTTAAATCGATCATTATCCACCATATCAACAACTTTGTTCATTTCCTGATATATCAAGTAATTGTTTTCTTTGTCCGGCAGGGTTTGGAGAAAATTCACCAGAAAAGCTCCGGGACTGTCGAAGGAGCTGCAATTTAGACACCCGAAAGTAAGTACTATAGTAGCATGTTCCGCGCATCTAGTAGTCATTCAAGCGCTAGTTTCATCCATACCATTTGGCATTCTTGCTTATCAGTTTGATTGACCTCTATTTCTTGTAAAGTGGTTGTGGCAGGAACAAGGGAATGATTTCTGTGGATACTACGTTTGCGAGTCCATCCGCCACATGACCTGTGAGCGGGGCTACACTGACGAACAATATGAAGTACGTAAATAACAACATTCACAATTTTATTTTATTACCATCATTTGTGTTGAGTTTCATTCATTCATATATATAT
>NC_041388.1:692863140-692881139 GCF_002162155.2 Triticum dicoccoides
CTTCTTTAAATTAGATGTTTCGTAAGCGGGATGAACTCCTAGCACCAGCTCGCATGCGAGTAATTCAAGAGGAATTGGCGGCATTCTTTCTTGACCACGTGATCCCTGAAGACGGAGAATTCTATGTGGACCCTGAGTCCGTATGATTATATTTGTAAGAGATAATTATTGTATATATGTAGCCGGTAATGTCGGATAGATATACGAGAACTTGTTGTTCGACCAATCTCTCGGAGAAGGAAAGATGGTCGATATCACTTCTCTCTGTATGCATATATGTTCATGATGATCTTCTGTTTCCTTCGTTTGCTTACTAGCTAGCTAGCATGTCTAGTCCTCTCTATACGTATGTATAGTACGTAGCGTCGACCAAGCACGGACATAGGAGAGGACACTTTTCTCTATTAATTATAGCTAGCTAACACAATATATGAAACACCTAAATTAACCCCCAAAACCTTCAACCCCCTTTTAAAAAAACAAAAACCCCAGCCACAGAAATGCTGACGCGTGGATGCCTATTGCTCCCGGTTGGTGCCACCAACCAGGACCAAAGGGTCTCCTGCTTGGGCTCCGCGCACAGGCCACGTGGAGACCCATCTGTCCCGGTTCTGGATTGAACCGGAATTAAAGGAACAGGGCATTAGTATCGACCTTTTAGTTCCGGTTCCCAAACCGGGACAAAAGGCCCTTACGAATATAGGCCCTTTTTCTATCAGTGATGTTCTGCGACTCGCATGTGAAGAGCCTGATTATGCCAACTGGGTTGGGTGATACGATATCAATCATCGGAGTATGTGAGTAGTGCAGTGTACGTGTTACTTTTGGTTTTGGATACACTACAAAACACACACGTACGGCCTGAGTATGCATGCCAGGTGTTAGCACAAAGACTCCTCCTCCTCCAATCATCGGCCAGGAGCAGATATATGTACAGTGGCCACAACGAGGAAATTAAGGGGCAAACTTGCCTTAGGTGTGGCTAGAACCAGACACCTATCTAACTTGGTCAAATTTGCATAAGATTAGGCGTGACAAAATGTGATAAGATGTGGCTGAGAACCAAACAGCCCCTAAAGCGTTAAAGCGCACACACCAACTGTGTACAACACGTAGTACAATGTCGTCCACATACATACCAACGCCTTTTTTCTCATCTGTTACACGGTGGTCCGGCCGTGCCATGCATTGTTCAATTATTATAAACCAGGCGTTGTGTGGCCTGGACTGGAGCTTGGGCACATGATCTGGCCGCTAGATTAGATATTTGTACAACATCAGATGATCATCATCGGAGAGAGAACGTGCATGGACTATTGTTTAGTTGGAGTAATCAGTCGCCGTCTCCATGGACGCATGTGTGAAGGTCGATTCTGGGAATTTGGAGCCATGACGATCGAGTGAGCCATAGGTGGCTAGCTAAGCTAGTAGGGGCCGGCGCGAGTGAGCGCCATGCACGAGACGATCACATTTCCATGACCCCATCCGACAAGACGGACGTGGCCGTTTCCACACTCTTCGATCTCTCAATTTTCAAACACCCCTTTCTGAGCCAGAAGAATGAGCGGCCATGCATGTGTACGTACGTACGAACGTACGCACTACAAGGAAGGCCGCACAGTCGTGATGGTCCATCAGGAGCAGGACTACCGTACAGTGTTTGGCTCACTCGCCGCCGGACCACGTGATGTGAAGGACGCCGATGGCGGTGACGGTGAGCATGTCTCGATGAGGTGGTTTGGATGGCATGTCACCACCGCCGCATGCACTGCCGGCGAGAGAAGAGCCAAAGAAAGAAACAAGAGCGGCAGAACAAGAAAAAGGAACCGCCACCGCCAATCTTTTCTTTCTCCATGGATTTAACGAACAGGCGAGCATCAACTCCGAGGTTGCCGGCGAGCTACTCGGCGCCGCGGACAGCCTGCCGGATGTCAATCACGCCGGTGGACGACTGAAGCCCGTACGGCGGCGAGGCGCTGCGGCGCAAGAACCGTGGATGGCCTGATGGGGAAGATGAGATTCAGTAGCATTCAGTTGATTGCTTTGAGATTCAGGAATCCAGGTGTCGTTCAATCGATAGGGTCGTACGATCGATACGTGTATAGGATTATTTTCCGCTACCTCGCGGTTGGAGAAAGTTGGCTACCTCGTGGCATGCATGCTCTGTCCGTGCGTGGACCGGCTCGCCCAGCGCACCCCCGGTCGCGGCAGCGACGAGTCAGCGCCCGTGCAAGTCGAAGAGTTGGGCGGTGTTTAGGCTACCTAGCTAGGCCGGCAGTTACGTATGTAAACTCCGGCCGGCCCCCGTGGATTCCGGCCGGCAAATAAAACCCAATAACGGTGGCGTCAATGGCGGCTCCTCACGCGTGCCACGTTGACAGAGGCGCACTGTGCGGCGCAGCCAATGATGAGAGAGGGCAACGCTCAGTCCTTTCCTCCTCGTTGGCGCACGACCCGATTGGATCGTTTCCTTTCCAACGAAGGCAGGTCCGCAATGTCACACGCGCACGTCTTTCTCTCCCCCACACGCCGTCGGCCGCAGCTGCCTCCTCCTCTTCCCGCTTGTCTCACTCCTCTCGCTCAAGAAGATCCGCGGGACACTGCTCTGCCACTTCTCTCTGCCCGCGGTGCATCCCCTCTCCTCTCATCCTCCCAGCCAGGGTTGTCGCCGCCGCCCCCATCCATGAATCCGGACTCGCCGAGGTGGCTAGCAGGGGCCCTAAGGTCGATGGCGCCGAGGAGGTGCAGAGCGATTTTATCGTGCTGGGTCGAGGGGCGGCCGAAGCGGGTTGGCCATGGATATGGCCGTCTACGGCGCCGTCGTCAAACAGAGAAGGGGAGGGAGGGTGAGATGAAGAGAGGAGGGAGACGGAGACGAAGAGCCCATGGAGAAACTCCACCAAGAGCAGATCTGGCCATCGGTGATAAGGCGGCGACGCCCCCCTCCACCTCCGTGCAGTCACCCAGGTACGCATCCATCTTCCTTCTCCCCTATGCATTTGTTGTTTCTTGCTAATTTATTGTACACTGCTCTGTCTCTCTGACCCTCTCAATTTGGCCTTGCCTTGTGCTTGCTTGTACCTATTCGACTGAAAAGGCTGAAGAGTTCAATGGCAATACATTTTACTCCAATATCAATACTTGTTCTGCAGTTAATTTTGGAGTTTTGCTAATCAGGAGGTGTTTCAGGAAATTGATATTGGCCATCCAGCAAATGTATTTTGCACAAAATTTATCTAGGAAGCATCTGATGAAGTATTAGTTTGAGAAGCAGGAGATGATGAGGTACAGCCAGTATATGTTTTCACTTATCTTTCCCAGTTATTCTTAGGCATCCTTTTAGGAGAGGTTCATTTTTATTTTTGAGGTTCGTGTTATTAATTTGTCTCATTTAAGTGGCATAGGGTGCATGGAAATTTCTATGGAACTAGCTGCAATCTATTAATGTCACTCAAAGAGGGCCAAGCAAAGGTTTGAGTGACAATGTGCAACCCCTTCCTGCTAATTTCAACTGTGTCATGAATTCTTGTGTTGCTGCTATTCTGAAGGGCGACATGTCGTTATTGTTGATGATTTAGTGCATTCTAGTGGAACTCTTAGAAAATGCCAGATTACAATTCTGTTACAATCGCTGATGGGTACAGTCTTGTGCCATCATTTCAAGTTGTCGGACCAAAAACTTAATGCCCTTCAGAATTCAAATTTTACCCGAGTCCACATTTGATAGTATTACCAGCAGGCTTAGTCATGTAAAGTTAAGACGTTCAATTTCATTCCTTCTCCAAACCTGGTAATAGAGTATGTGGCATGCGAATTTTCATGTTGTGGGTCAATTTGGTGTGATATATTTACTTCGTATCATTGTTCAGTGAAATGGAAGTAATACATTTCAAGTGTCAATTATGATGCTACATGTGACTTATAGTTGCATATACTGTGTTGTTCCTTTTTGCCCCATGAGTATTTATGTTCTGTTCATTCTGCAGAAAGTTTTGGCTGCTTATGTTGTCGCAAAAGTTACTGCCCATGTCACTCAAACTGTGTTCCCCAGTCAGTCGTATGAACAGTTCATGACCGTGAATTCTGGTAATTGGTGATTTCTCAATGTTCCCTATTTTTCAGCTGGGCAAACTTCACTTTGCTCATTCTTTCTCTTAATTCCAGCTGGGCCAGGTGAGCAGTTTGATTACTTCTGGATCACGTATTCATGCCCTCAGACAGTGAAAGCCATCAGTCAACCCTCCATTTGAGGTGTTCAGCCTTGCTAGCTCAATTGTTGTTGCCCTTCAGATATGAATGTGGACTGTGAAATGCGCTGCTCCCATACGTAGAGCTTTCATTTCCAACTTGAGCAAAACAAATAATGTGGAGAGAGTCATCTAATTGTGTCGAATCTTTGCTCCATGGTTTTTTTTCGCTGAGATCTCTTCATGGTTTTTTTTAGGGGATCTTCATGGGTTTATTGATACACATGGTTGGGAAACTGTGCCCTCGAGTTGGTGGGGGCCTGGTGGGGATTCATTGGGCCTCACAGGGCCACGGTCTTGGGAGTTGGTAATTTTTGCTTCATCAATTGTTGGCTCGTAGCATTATCCATGAGCAGCCCATGGTTTCATATTAAAACAAGGCATTAGATGTTCATCTGTGCGCTTCTCTATATCGGCTTCCACAGCAAGGATTGAACCTCATTCAAGTGTTACTTTCCTGCTTATGTCATATACATGTATTAGTGTTTCTCGGGTTCAGTGCAGCTTGCTGCTTTGTTGAGATTTCTCAGTACAATTAGAAAACTTAAGTTTGGGTCTGCACCACGATTTCTAAAAGGTAAGAAAGCACTTGCTTGACTGGTTTTGTGCAGCTTGCCATTTTTTTAGATTTGTTAGTTCAGTTATAAAACTTCAGTTTGGGTCTGCACCACAATTTCTTATAATCCAATGGAGGTTTGACTTAGTTTTATCATTTTATGTTGCTTCATCGGCATTGAGTTCCAAGATATATTTGATGTGGGCTGCTTCATATATAGCATCACTGAGAGGAGATTTGAATGCAGAAAGAGTTGTCTTCATTCGCCCGTCAGTTTGTATTACCAATTTACCATAATACGATTTGCTTGCATCTCTGAATTGTATGCACACCCAGATAAGGATTGTTGGTGTTATTTTGGAGAAAATAGATTTACAAGGTATCGACTAGATAATAATTTGTCTTTCCATGTACATGCTTTCCATGTGCATACTATTGTTGAATGGGATTTTTTCTACGCATGATATATACTGCTTTTTGGTTTCATACTCAATATCTATAAGCCACTCGGAATTACAGGAGTACCTATGAACAAATGGTCATTTTAAAGGTTAAACTACTGCATACTGTAATGTCAAGATCTTACTTTCCATCATGTACTGAACTTAGAAATCGGAAAGTCAAAAAAATGGAAATTAATGCTATTGACCTGAATTAGACCATTTTGTTGAAGATTCAAAGAATCTAGACTAGCCATCACCGATGAAAGCTCTCCTCTTTGGTCGTCGACATGAGGAGAACGGGTGCCCGACTGCCCGGGACGACAACAACGACGAGCCATAGGAGATACCGTGGATTCGTTGTCCGCGCTACTGATCCTTTAGTGCCATGCTCACACTGCATGTGAAAATCACAACTTTGATTTGCCATGTCTATCTGTAAGGCTAATCTTCTTTCGCCACCACCCTTTCTGACTCTAATACTCACAGGTGAAATGTTTGAGAAGCAGTCTTGCCATGAACTGACTGCTTTTCTTTATCTTGACAGTACTTTCAAGTGGAGTACACACAAGACAACCTGCAGAATACATTCATGAAGATGATGACACCCTCAAGCTTGGAGACGGCACCGTGAGCTGCGACACTCGCTTCATGCTTCGAACTGACAAGCGGGCCACCCATGAAGACGAACTGGTCGTGTTTCGCCACCATGCCAACATCCAGGAAGGCGACATCTGCACCTTCCATTTCAAGCGCAAGGAAAGGTGTTGCCTCTCCCTCATCATCCATTCTCTCTAGATGTAACGCCCTCAGTAGCACATATGTGTATATATATGAACCATCTATCGTCTTTAGCTTATCTCTAACACTTAATAATCCTGCATTGTGGCCGGATGAAATTTGCTTTTTTTTGGAGACCGCTTGTTTTCTGGAGCATCTTAGACTTTGATTTCAATTCAATGTTGTGCTCTACCATCGATCTTATAAGACAGTCACTTATCTGATAATATGAACCTATTACCTTGCTATGCTTGTTATGCCTGATGATTGAATACTTTTCTGCCAAGCTTGTCTTAACTCTATTCATATTTTAACAACTGAGCTAATCTGACATGCATACATGCATGTTTACAACTGCGCCATTAAGACAAGTGCGCAACGGACCGCATAGGAGGCGTGCCCCAGCCACTAGTACTCAGAAAGCGCAGCGGCGACGCCGAAGACGACTGGACGCGGATCACACATCACCTCACGCAAAGCAGCTCGGCCTCGTCGCATCATCCATCGCAATTGGTTAGGCCGTGAATTTCTGTCGTTTTCGACTAGCTAGCAGGATCGTGATCAGCCTTTGAGGTCTCGGTTATTATGTTTTCACGTACGTTACCGATGCACACATGCATGCTTGGATAAAAATGGGAAGCGCGCACCGATCCTGATCGGTCGGTCGGTCGATCCTGCTTTACCTAGACTAGACTGGAGGGTGGGTGATGTCGGACCGAGACACTTCGGCTGCTGTGTTCGGATGCAAATGCACGCACGCACTGGGGGTCACACAAACTACAAGGAGACGATTTATAGGGGTCAAACGAAATCACACTCTTATCTCCTCTCTCTCTCTCTATATATATATATTAGAGCCTAGACTAGAGATATGCTTTGCGTGATTCGCCTGAGCCTAGCTAGACCTACGACGCACGATATCTTGGCCTTCTTCATTGTTTTGACCTTCTCAGCAAATCTTAGCACAAAATAAACTCCTTCAAAAACTATTTCACGATCTAACCTTTTTAATAAACGCCACAAGCCGTGGTGTTTCTTCTTTCTTTAAAAACGCCGACCTAGCTAGCATTGCACCCCTATATAAATAAGTGGCAAACGTAAAAAGCTACTTGCAACGCCACCAATATTGGCGTTTCATAGTTGGGCACCAACGTCACACCCTTTGGCGTTTTCAGGAACGCCAGACACTTAGGCGTTTCTGCACTACCACGTAGCGCCTCGACCAAGCCAGCAACGCGAGCTAGTTTAGCGTTTCATATAGTGCAGCAACGCCACGACCTGTGGCGTTTCTGAAAAAGGTCAGATCGTGAAATAGTTTTGTACAGAGTTTATTTTGTGCTAAGATTTGTTGAGAAGGTCAAAACAGTAAAAAAGGGCGCCGCTGTCAACTTAATTAACATTTCTCTGTGAGTGTGTGTGTGTGAAACCACTGGGCTAGCTAGGAGGTCGGTCCTGAAAGGCTAGGCCAATTAGGTCAACTCTGCCGCGCGCGACCTTATCCTGTCCGTTCCCGTCCATTTGGCGTAAAACGGATGAATATCGCGGCTCAGCGAACGGTCTCAAACGGACAAATGTCCGGATTCCGTTCGTTTTCGATCCATCCCCGGTTCAAATTTACACTCGGTTTGGGGTGAAATGGACGCGCGCGGACTGCCTGGACGCACGCCCTTGCCCCCTTCCCGCCCTGTGGCCCGCCTGTCGGGGACACTAACAGTCCCTCCGCTCCCAACGCTTCCACCCTCTCTCTCTCGCCCCGCCCCGCCGCCGGTATTCTCCGGCCGCCTCCTCACCGCGCCATCACGATCGTCCCTATCAAACCACTTCTCGACATGGGCGCCACCACGCCCGTGCTGTGGCCGTAGTTTTGGCCGTCGATCGGAGGTTTGGCCGTCGCCGTCTTTGCCGGCCGCAGAGGGGACAGGACCGCCGGCGACGCACCACGGCTTCCTCGGCAGCTTCCGACGAGAGCTCCACAGCGGCCAGTAGCCGGCCGGCAACCACCCCTGCTGCGTCGAGGTGATCATCGCGGCCTCTTCGCCACCACGCCCGCAAGGTGTTCGGCATTTTGCCCACAGAGGTATGGACAGTGGAGACGAGTTTTTCTTCCATCACTTCCTTTGTTCATTGGACGATTCGTCGTCGAATGATGAAGATATTGTGGTGGTTGCACTGGTCGTTCACGTCCACATTCAACGGCAGCTTCCTCGGTACAGGGGGTCACTCCCTGGCCGTGCTCCCAACCTGAACCGCAACAGGGAGAGAGATCACGCCCTGCTCTATGCTGATTACTTTGCCAACACCCCTCTCTTCAAGCCGGATAAATTCCGTCGCCGTTTTCAAATGGCTAGGCATGTGTTCAATCGTATCCGAGAGGGAGTGGTTGCTCATGACCATACTTCGAGTGCAAGACGGATGCCCTTGGCAAGCTTGGATTCTCCTCTTACCAGAAATGCACCGCGGCCATCCGCATGCTTGCATATGGAATTCCAGGCGATCTGGTGGATGAGTATGTGCGTATGAGTGAGACAACATGTCTAATGTCAATGTACAAGTTTGGCCAGGCTGTGATCGCGGTGTTTGGCCCAGAGTACTTGAGGCAGCCAACTGCCGCTGATACAGAGAGATTGTTAGCGACCAACGCAGCTAGAGACTTTCCAGGCATGCTTGGCAGCATAGATTGTATGCACTGGGAGTGGAAGAACTATCCATTTGCTTGGCAGGGCTAGTACAAAGGGCATGTCAAGTCGTGCACTGTCATATTAGAAGCGGTGGCATCACAGGATCTTTGGATATGGCATTCTTTCTTCGGCATGGCAGGTTCTCACAATGATATCAACGTGCTGCAGCGTTCTCCAGTCTTCGCCAGGCTTGGAGAAGGCCACTCCCCACCTGTCAACTTTGAGATCAACAGCCACCACTACAACAAGGGATACTATCTAGCAGATGGTATATATCCTCAGTGGTCAACTTTTGTGAAGACAATCTCGAAACCCCAAGGTGAGAAGAGAAAGAGATTTGCCCAAATGCAAGAGAGTGTTAGAAAGGATGTGGAATGTGTTTTTGGTGTGCTTCAATCCCGATGGGGTATCGTTCGAAACCCTGCACTGTCATGGGATGAAAGGAAGCTTTGGGAGGTGATGACTGCTTGTGTGATCATGCACAGCATGATCGTCGAGGACGAGCGTGATGAGAGTATCTTCGACCAAGGATTTGACTATCAAGGTGAAAATATTGAGCCCCTGCACCAAGACCCTGCCGCATTTGAACAGTTTGCCCAATTCCACCGTGAGATGCGTGATTGGCACACTCATTTAAATCTTCAAAATGACTTGGTTGAGCACGTGTGGGATCACATTGGCAACCAATAGATGTATTGGTTCATTTTATGTTTAGTCAAGACAATTTCGATTTGGTTGTAAAACTATTTTATTAAAGACAATTTCAATTGGGTTGTAAAACTATTTTAATTTTCAGACAAATATTTGGGTTGGAAACTAGTTTTGATGAAAATTTGGGCATTTTTGGCCCTGACGGACAGAATGGGGCAAAAGGATGCGTCCGCGCGCTGGGCGCACGGCCACCGCATCTCAGGACATGCCCGGACACGACCCCAAATCCCTACTCAAACGGACAGAATCCGGACAAAACGGACAATCCGTTTGGGGTCGCGCGGTGGAGTTGGCATTAGTTATGCTCAATTACTAGCATGGACTCACTGCAAAATTAACAGAGGATGTAGGGGTTAGCTTTGACCGGACCATCACGTCTTCGTAAATCCAGGAAGGGTTTGACTTGAAGTATCGTGGGCGGCTCTTAATTAGCTTGACCGTGCCTGCATGCGTTTGGTGTCCCTGTCGTCGACGCGTCCTTCAAAGGAAGAACGACTGCTTCTTCTGGAATGACACGCTTCAGCTTTGCCGGCACTAGCTGGTTTCATCTCTTATTTTTACTCGATCGGATGCTTCAGTATCCACAATCAGCGATCGACCGTCGATGTAACCGGCCAACAACTTAGCTAATTGCCGGAACTTCTTGGCGCTTTTGCACCACACACGGCCGTACTGCAATCATGCATGTTCCTCTAATTAACTAATAATGCTCTTTTTAACATTCTACCAAAGCTAATCTAATCACGAGTGTCACCGACAGGCAGGCACGCTTTCACGGTGCCCTCTTCTCTTCTGCTCCACAAAATTCATTCATTCCCTAGATCGATCGATACTCCTACACAAGATTATCCTAATCACTGTGGTGCGCTAATAACTACTCCCTCCGTTTCGAATTACTTGTTTTAGATTTGTCTAGATACGAAGGTATCTAGACAAATCTAAAACAAGTAATTCGAAACGGAAGGAGTAGCAGAGTGCGATGGAAGACTAACTAATGATCAATTAGACGACGAAAGCATATCGTGCGTGATGGAACATGGCACCTTCCCCGATAGGTCCAAGATTAAAAGAAAACATCGAGCACAAAGATAAAGCCGTGCTTGGTGGGCTAGTCGGCAATAATATCATTAAATCTACCACCACTATAAAAGCACGAGAGGGCGGAGAACCGGATCATCTCCACCATTCAGACCATCGAATCCTACGCTCCATGTTGCTTGGATGTTTAACACCAACCATGTTTAGCCACGCTTAATTAATTACCCCGCTGCCATCAGCCACGTCACAGAAAAGCAACAACCGCGGCCCACGCGCACACGTTCGCACGTCTCTCACCCAACCTTCTCGCTCCCGATCCAACTCCCTCCCGAGCAAATTCATCCCCTCCGGCCTCGACTCGGCCTCCTCTCCTATGCCACTCGCCTTCTCCACAGCCGCCCGCCACACGCCGCCCGCCCACAGGTTGTCCGCCGCCGCTTCGAGGGCTAGCATCCCCGCGTGCCTCCTTCGTTCCAGTACCCGATTGGACTGCACGAGTGCCCCCACCGCACCATCAGGGGGCACCGCGGGAGTACAGCCACCGCACCACCAGGGCACTACCACCGCGTGTGCCGGCGATGCGTGAGCCGCCGCTTGTGCGGCACCGATTGCCGCTTCCAACGATGCAGGAGCCACTCAATCCGGCGAGGATGCCGGGCGCTGTCACCACTGATTCTCAGGGTGTGCGTGCCGCATCCGAAACTCCCCTAATGTGCTCCTCCACTCCGCTTATAACATGTCGTTCATCCATGGCTCTCTGTTGCTATGCGCCGTTGAGCTCTGGAGCCGTTGCCGTCGAAGCCCATCGCCAGCCGTCCTCGGGTGGGCCGACGCCCAAACTCGGCTCCAGTGACATCCCCGCTAGAGGTCCTCCTCCACCTCTTCTTCTATTAGAGTAAGAGTTCTTCCATCTCAGGTTTGTTTTGTTTATCGTATTTCCTCAGTGATGTGCTGCTTCGACTTTTGTTCCAGTACTCCTCAAATTGATTTAACCAACAGTATGTCCTGAATCACCGTTTTAGATTCTGAAGATTATTGCCATCTACCCGTGGTTTTGAACTTCATTTGTAATTTTTCAGTGACGCACATTTTTACTGTCAAGTCTATAGTCATCAAGCAGTCCTTAATTTTAAGATGATATCAACATTTATATTTCTTTTCCCGCAAAAAAACATTTATATTCTTAATTACAGGGTGTTGTCAAGAATTTCATCGCACCCACTGCTTTCCCTCCGAGGTAGTTGCCGCCTGCAGCCATGCACAAGTGTCATCACCTGCATCTCCTCTGTGTGTTCCCGTCTCTCCATGCCGCACGAGGATGCAGTCATCATATCTGTGAGTAGGTAATTCATCAATTGATAGCTTTTCTCCCTGCTGTGACTTAGATCTTTCTACCTTGCTTCAAATTTAATTTGATTGTGACTCTTTGATTGATGTCAAATAAAGATCAACTTTATCTCTGATCGATTCATGGAAGTGCAAGCTTGAATATATTCTGAATATTCTGATTATTACTGGCAAGTTATATTCTAACACACTGTATTTTGTTTAACAACTTGGAAGTGTTTCTTGTAGTGATGTTAACCCCATAAAAAGGACCGCAGGTGGACATCTGCTATAAATAATCAGGTACTTCTTTCTCATTATCAAAGTGAAATGCTCAGTGAAACTATCCAATGGATGGACTGGTTATTTAACACTGAATGATCAGAGCTTTATTCTCTTCTTTTCTCCTCTTCCATCCACTAAAACATCTGCATTGCATGCTTCTTACTTCTCTGAGTGCTTAAACATAAATAAGAAAACCGAATTCTCTATGGGCATGAATAATCTTTCGATTCAAACAGAAAAATCAAAATGTGGTTCCAGTTCCGGGAGGTATGGCGTGGTTTCTTTGCTGGCATGTGCATGTGTTGTTTGTCTGTTGCCGGGTGGATTGCACAGTGGTGGTGCCGGGAGCCAGGGGTCATCAGAGAAGAGAGATGCTGACGTCACGCAAAACGAGCCTTGCTTGGCATTGACTGAATCCTCCACACATTATTTGTTGGCAATTGAGCCTTGCTTGGCACGTGCTTGGCATTGACTGAATCATACAGTGGCGAGCTTGTATCCCGGCCAACCTCTTCATCTTGATTTTTTAGAAGCTAAATCACTTCAAAAGGAGGCCTGGATTACCTTATATTCAGCATTGATCACACAGACTAGATTTTTTGAAGATGGAAAAGTCTGACAATTGAAAACCTATCCGAGAATCATGCTTGTTTGTGTGCTGCAATTTGCACCTAGAGAGGTCTCCTGCCATATACGCTCGCCAAGATCTTTGTCGTAGTCATTAGGACGCGGGATGGCATTGTCGGGATACACGCTCGCCAAGGTCTCCTGCCATATAGGCCCGTGAGAAATCCAGGGCGTGTTACTCTGCAGCATCATGACCACAATGGTGCCTTGGTTTTGAAAATACAATTTGAATGGCATCACAACATTTAGTAGACATTTTTTTCAACAGTTGCTTTATTTTTTATACCGTGTGAATCTCCCTTGGTTAACGCTTGAGACGTGTGTTACACATGATTAATTTTTCGCGACTTATTGTTGTTGCTGTTGCCCGTGAGGTACTTGAAAAAATTCTCGGCATGTGGCGCTCTTCAATGACGTGTTCTCTTTTGAAGAGCAAGCAGACAAAGCATGAGAGCGCTATGATCCTACAAATTCTTGACTGCTTCTATACCCGTGTATTTGTTTTATCTTTTATTTTTGACTTATTTTATTCTCTTGAGTACTCCCTCCGTTCCGAATTACTTGTCTTAGATTTGTCTAGATACGGAGGTATCTAGCACTAAAATGAGTCTAGATACATCCGTATCTAGACAAATCCAAGACAAGTAATTCGGAACGAAGGGAGTACTACATAAGAGGTGTCTTTGCAGAGCTTAAGAACGATTTATGGGTTGGAGCACACTAATACTGTATTGAAAAGGGATAGACAGCCAACCAGGTATGCAGTTATGCGCCTTTTGTTCCATGTGGTTATCAAAGTAATTGATGCCATTTATTACCGTAATCCTATCACATGATATATTCTTAACAAAGGATTTGATGCCATTTTTTTACCTTAATCCTATAATAAGACAATCTTATTTTCTGGTCATGGAATGAGAGCTTGCAGCTTATACATGATGTCTTGCAAGCCTTGCAATTTTTATGGACATGTTTTATAAGTGGTTGGAATTTTTACTGACATGTTCTAAAGATATTCATATTGCGCTCTTGCTGCCTCTTGATTTTATATGTTTAGAGTAATGCCCACCCATCATGTTAAAGGAATTTCTCTGGTGCTAAATCAATCCCAAATAAATGTTACCAATGTGTAAAAAAAATCTGATTATGTTCTTTTAAGTTTCTTTTGAATATGATTGTTATCCCCATTTCTAGACTGTTGACACTGCCCTATTACATGTACAGTGGTAGACTTCCCTTTTTGATTGACTCTGGATCTAAAGAAGTATAAGCATGTAGAGGAACTGGTGGTCCACCTTGCTACTACAAATGGACAGCCTGATTTTATCCATGTGTTGGACTAAATGATATTTGATGATTTGAGCCTTGCACCGATAGGGTTTCCACAACACTAGGTATGATCTAAACAATGGCTGAAAATATTTATTGGAGCATTTGTTTCAAACAAATTTGTTGAAAGACATTTCAAATATTTTAGTGCTTGTGATATATTTTAGATAGTACCGCTTTAATGTGGCGTGGTACAGTTTGCCTTCTATCATGAACTTCGAACACTTCTAAAAAATATGCAAGATAATTTCCCTTTCAGCTGGCAATTGGGTTAAATTCATGTACACATCAGCACTCGGTATCTCTAAAAACTATATGTGTGGGAACTCTTGAAGTAAAATACGATATTGTCAGCTCGATTGTTATTTTAGTCAACAAAATATTTAAAATTTTAATGAAAATGTGCAACATCCAATAATATAGTAGGTATTAATTAACATTTATAGTGATTATCAACATCTTCGTTAAATACGATGTTTTTGCATTGCGGAGGTCCAATGATTCTGGCTATATGCACTGGAGTTTAATCCATCCACGTGAACTAATTAGATATCTATCTATGTGAATTTAGAGATACATATGTGTTTGAGATGATTTCAGAGTACCATTACCGGCCCTGTAGGTCCATCGTAATTCGATTGTTCTGATTTTTTTTCATTTTTTTACTTAACGAAGATGTATTTTCACTATGAAGTTTAATAATTAATAACTATTGGGTGTGTTCCGCAACGCAATACACAATGAATTGGATTCTCCTTGGCATGAGGCGACATGCCTTTGAATTACCAAGTTTTATTTGGTTGTTTGTTTCATGTGTTAATTCTGTAATTGTACCAATGTCCATTCATACGAAAATGCAGGGTACTACAATGATGAATGTATGATTTTGGTAGTTCCATAAAATAAATAAAATATAGGACATTGAAATGTAGGGGTTGAGGTTTACAAGTCTACTGGAGTTAAAAAATATTTAGGTGAGGATCTTTATAGATGAGTCCCTATACATAGATTGATGGGAGATATTTTAGGGGACATGTTAAGTTTCTCTAACTCCGGTTCACGATTCCTCGGAAATCCTCCCATGGAAATCCTCCCAACCATAACCATTTACGGTAAACAACATATTTTGTTACTATTTTAGTTATCTTTTTATCAAATTTTCTTTAGTGAAAGCAATTTCATCATAAAATCGAGTTCTACATCGAGAACTCCCATGATGGCCACACGTCAAGAGCCCGTAAGGAGGTAGAGTTCGTGAAGTACATGTTCGACCGCGACAACCCCCAAGCATGTGTCCCCGTACCTGATGATGGGAAGAGGATAAGTAGAACACTTATTAGTTGTTAGAGGGTGCAAGGATTTTGTTTCTCCCGTTGCAACACACGAGCATATTTACTCGATTAAACATATATAGAATTCAGAAGGCATCTTTTATATTTGAGAGACGTGCGTTGCACATGCACGCTTACTAGTATGTCCTAAATGTATATGTTTTGTTCCGGTATATATGAGAATTATCCGGCTTGCATGTAATTCGTCGGGTTTGTTGAAATGTGGCTTGAATTGTATGCGGCTATGATTGGATGGCCGGTTTATGCATCGGAGTCCATAGACTGGGCCTCATTGGTTCATGGACAGATGCGGTATTTGCTTTAGGGTATTGGAGATGCCCTAACGCTTCAGCACCTTTCGGTCCCTTCTTCCACCTAAACAACTAAACAAATGTCGCGCACGGCCCATGTCAGATCAGTCATCACCTCCCAAGCAGTTTTCTCCATCACGCCTCTCATTGTGCCACAAGGTACCCTCATAATCTCAACAAGATTGAGAGGGCCTTTCATTGGTCGGGTTCTGACAAGACGACCGGTGCAAAATGTAAGGTCAATTGGGATGTGGTTTGCCGGCCTAACGCTTTCGGAGGCCTTGGGGTCCTCAACACCGACAGATTCGCTAGAGCTTTGCGCCTACGATGGCCATGGTATGAATGGAAGGAACCCAACAAACTTTGGGTCGGGCTGGAAAACCCGTGTACCGTCGAAGATCTGGACTTCTTCTATGCTTCTACCACCATCACCGTTAGGAATGGGGCTAAAACGCCTTTCTGGGACTCCCCATGGTTGTTTGGCTGCAAGCCCAAGGATGTTGCTCCTCTGATCCATGAGGCCTCCACAAGAAAGAATTGGAAAGTACGAGAGGCCCTTCATGGGAATGCTTGGATGGTAAAAATCAAACCCCAAACCATCGTCTCCGGAGGCCACATTCAGGAGCTTTTCTCCTTATGGATGCTTGTGAATGACTTTCAACTTGATGACTGTGCCGAGGATGACATCGTTTGGAAGCATGCAGTGGACGGGATATACACGATGGCAACTGCATACATGGCTCAATTTCTTGGCTTGACGCTCTCTCCCATGGACTTCATGGTTTGGAAAGCGTGGGCTCCTTCAAAGGTAAAATTCTTCGCGTGGCTTGCTTTGCAAGATCGGATATGGACCGCCGATCGGCTGGAGGGGCGTGGATGGGATAATTGTGGTCTATGTCCTCTTTGCAAGAGACAGCAAGAAACGGGCATCCACCTCTTCGTCCAATGCCGCTTCTCTATTAGATTGTGGCGCTTGATCATTGAGAAGTTTGTGCTCGCACACATGGACACCTCCAGCTGGCAGCTTGAGGACTCACTCGTGAGATGGTGGGATCAGAGAATTGACATGCGTAACCCCAACAGGCGAGCTATGGCCTCCCTCACCATGCTTGTCTCTTGGTCTATTTGGAACGCGAGAAACACCCGAATTTTCCGACACAAGAGTGCCCCGCCGCCAATCATCCTCAATAACATAGTTGTTGAGGCCAACCTTTGGATTACCGCGGGTGCTAAGAAACTAGGGCTTGTTGTTGTACGCGAGTAATCGCCATGCTGTGATCGTGGGTTACTTGTAAAACTCTTTTCTCCTCTTATTTAATGAATGAGGCAAATATTTTACCTTCGTTTCGAAAAAAAATGTTGCTCGACCAGGTGGTGACTGGTGACGGATCATGCGCACATGCGATCGTGACCAGCAAGGCTACCCTCAGGACGCTAATCACGACAACTAAGCCTATCTATACTCTACTAGCTGAGGTTCTTTAACTTGGATGGGATCTGCGATTCGATTCCGCGTACGCCGGAATATTGGTGGATGCATGAGTGGACGGACATACGCGGCGGGAGGTTAACTAGGGAGGTGGCCCGCGCTCCTGTTTAATCTTCGTCGCCGCGCGCCTCGTACGGCCGCATCTGCATGCATGTGATGTGCTGGGGTTGGTATCTCCGGCCAACGTCGTGTGATTTAAAAACTTTGGTTGCAGGGATGCGTGTCATCCAAAGCTTGACTGCGGCAGCTTCACTTCACTTTGCCACAACCCAGCTGTGTGTGTGTGCTGTTCATTGTTCGTGTTTTTTTAGTAGTTTTAGATATATTTCTTTTTGTCTATTTTGATGACAAGTATTTTTAGACGGAAAAAATACATAAATATGTCCAACTCGCTAGCTTCCGTTCATAAACATTAATGTGAGCGTGTCAGACACTAATTAAACAACAGATCACAAGCCTTCCCTGGTTAATTCAGCATCACCAACAACACCTAGCTGGAGTGGTAATGATATCAGCTATGTATGCACAAAATTTTCAGATCAAGTTGAGCAAGGGGGATATTGGTCTATGATAAACCTTTGCTTGTTCGTCGTGGCAACCGTGAAAATGCTTTGATTAGTGTTGCATGCTCAGTTTTTCAGCTCAAGTTCAGCCCAGGGACATACTGATTGTGCTGATCGGCCTGCGGCTGGCCTGTGGATGCATGCATATGAACCTTCGTTGATTCGTTCTGACAATTGACCACCGTGCAGCAAAAAGTGCATGCATATACGTACCTTAAAGGTGACGAATTGAATCAACTACGTAGTACATGCATTGCTGTCAGAGCCTGCTAAAACTAGCTTATTTTT
>NC_041388.1:692881774-692895697 GCF_002162155.2 Triticum dicoccoides
CGAGGTCGAAGGGCAGCGCGTCGTCGAGGCCACCCCAGGATGTCCAAGCAAGCTCCACTCGAGTCGCCAAGGACAATGGCCAGCCAGGGATCGAAGCCGAGGTGGAGAGGAAGCAGCAAGAGGCGAGTCCACCCGAAGCAGAAGAAATCCAAGAAGATGCCCCCAAGGAGGAAACGGCGTAGAGACGTCGACACCATCCGACACGGGGAACCCCGGGTCCGAGATTTCTCTCGGGATCTGAGTGCTTGGGGGGGAGGGAAACAATGCCAAACTCGACGCCTTCAAGAAGGAAAAATGGCGGCTGCAGCCGTCATCGTCGATGAAGTTTTCACCCGGCAGTGCCTCCTCCACCTCGCAACCGGAGCAAGTCGGCCAACCACCGCCGTAGCCCAACAATCTAGGCAGCCATGAGCTGCGAAGCGAGCTACGGAGGGCCAAAGAAGCAGCAACACGCCGGGGCGCCGCACCCAACAAGGAGAGGTTGAGGTGCACCGCGGCCAGCGCGAGGCCGCAACGAGAGAGCACGGGGAGCCGGCGGCGACGCGGGGGTGGCCGGGAGGAGGGGCGGCGGTCGGTGGCGGCTGGGGTTCCCCTCAAGTCGCCCGGTGTGGGCGACGCGAGGGTCGGGCTCCTCTCTGCAAGAGGAAAGTCCTTTTCCTCCACCGCACGGTTTATGGTCAGCAGCAACGCCGACCCCGTCGCCAGCCAAGCCGCCTCCTGACCCCCAGCCGCCAGATCCGGCCGGCTCGCCAGATCCGACCGCGTCCAAGCCAGGGGCCGTCCTCCAAGGGGAGCCCGCGTCCTCCCGCAGCATCTCACGGCAGCGACTCGCGCGGCCGCGCCGCCACGCTGCCACTAGCGCTCGCAAGCCGCACGGGCCGCGCCGCCCCTGCGCCCACAAGCCGCGCGGGCTATGCCCAGCAACTCCACCGCGCAGCCGCGCGCACACGAGCAGCCCGATGGGCGCCCGGCCAGCCGCCTCCATCTCCCCGTCGCGGATGCGCACCGACCAGATCTGGGCCGCGCAGAGCTCCCCGACGCGACACGCCGCCGTCCTCCTCGTCGTGCTGCACCGGCAAGGGCTAGCGCCCCGCCGCCGCCTTCCTTGGGGCCGGCCCGGACTTTGCCGGTGGGCGCCCTCTGGCGGCGGCGCGGCTAGAGGGAGGAAGGGGGGAGAAGGTGGCGGCGCTAGGTTTTCTCCCCCCGTGTCGCCAGAGCGAGGCGACGCGGGGGGTCTGCTCCCTTCTCCTTCACAAAACTAGCTTATTTGTGCCGGCATCAAATGTCTTTGCAAGTTTCCGGCCGGTGTCTCGCCTGGATCGACCAGGCAGGAAGGCCTACCCACCGACTGCACGCATGTTCTGCGACCAGTATGCAAAGAACCTAATTAAGCCAGATGGACGGATGATAGGATATCAATCATGCAAGCATCGCCGTAGTAGTGCAGTGCACGTGTTGCTTTTGGATATAGTAGTACAAAGCAGACACGGCCGGTCCATCTTTGTTGTATGTATGCATGCCAGGTGGCAGCACAAGACCCCTTCTTCTCCAATCATCGGCAAGCAGCAGATAGAGAGCCAGTTAAACAGTGGCCAAAGGTAGGAACTAAAGCGCGGGCTACAACACCAATGGCGGAGGTTGATAAAGATTGTGAAGCAGGTTAATCAGAGTTGAGGGGGTGAAGAACATAAGGGCCTATTTGGTTTCAAATAAGTCATCAATTTATAAATCGAAAAATAAAAAAAGTGACTTATTTTGCCAAACAGACCCAACTTATAAGTCATAAGTTGCTCCACCCCAATTTAGAACTTATAAGTCACCCCCTTTTGCGTGGGTCCAATCATCTTTACATAAAAAAACAAGGTGGTAAGGTGTAGTCAGGTGACTTATAAGTCAGGTGACAACCAAACAGGCGTGACTTATAAGTCACTGGTTTTAAGTCACCTGACTTATAAGTCAGGTGACTTATTGAAACCAAACAAGCTCTAAGTTATGCATGAAGTCTGAGAAATCTTTGATATTCAAGCATACACTTCAAAAAAAATCTAAAGTAGGGGGCAATAGTCCCCTCTGCCCATGAAGCTCCGCCACTGTACAACACGTACACATTCGTCCACACACACCTTTTTTCAGGTGTAACCATTGTTTAAAGCAAGCGTTGGGTGGCCTAGAGATCGTGCAACAATCAGACGTGTTAGCGTCCGTGTCCAGGCCCCGGCCCGTGGAAAGCGCACAGCTGTTTTTGGCACTTACGTACTGTAGTATACGTGATTAGGAGTGGCTAGCTGTTGCGTTCGTTCGTTGGATCTGTACAGCAAAACAACAAAAGGACAGCGAACGCCTGAAAAGGATGGACACTATTCGGTGCACCGGCTGGTGCGCGGCTACGTGGAACAAGACGGAGCCGCTGCCTAGGATAAGGAAACCAGGATGAGAATAGGCTCCAGCCTTGTGAGAAACGGTCACTAAATTCGAAAGCGATATGCCGATATACAAACAGGTGATACTACAATTTAGAACGCCGCCAATACGCCTAGAATCAATGTGCCGTACGTGCCTGTGCTGTCTGTACAAGGATGGTACAGGACTAGTACATGTGTTTATAGTCGCGATGATTATTAGGACCAGGATTCGATGGAGTTGCTGTTTGCCTCGCGCGCGACGTGTTACCTTCCATGCCCGGACCCCGGACACGAGAGCAGCAGCTACCTGTTGAGGCCGCTGTGACCAGGAGTAGCTAGTAGCTGAAGAGTTCGCCTTGATGCTACGCCGCCTCCTAGGTTGCCGCCGCGCCGCCGCCTGCTAGGTCGCCGCTGCCACTGCCTTCTAGGTCGCCGCCAAGCCCCTGATGCGCGACATCGCAGGTGAGAGATGACGGGGAGGAGAGGGAAGCCGTGCTGGAGACGTGCGTGAGGTGCGAGGCTGAGAGAGGTAGGCGGGAGAGGATAGGGCTTGGGTTCGTGCGAGGGGAACGAGGCCCGTTCCCTGTCGTCCGCTCGAATCGGAGGTATGCCTCAGTTCTGCATATAGAGCGAATATGCTCTTTTCTGGGACCGGTGCTAACTGAACGTGGGAACAGGCTCTCGGGACGGGACGGACCCATGCCATTCCATCCGGTGACAGCAACTGAACACACCCTAAGGCCTCGTTTGATTGCAGGGAATCCCTCCGGGATCCCCGCCGATTCCCCGGGTGAGCCAGATCGAACCGGGGAAATCCACAACGACATTTGGACGCATTCGTTGGGGAGGTATCCATCCCCGACCCGCGTCGTTTCCCTGGGAAAATGCTCCACGCCTCCAGGGGTCGGGGAGAAAAGACACGGCTCGAGACCGCGAGCTCGACCAAGATCCACGTTTCGGTTCCGACCTTCTCCGCCGGTGACTGGAGAGACGGCCCGGCCCCTCTCGTTCCGGTGCTCCACCACCACACTCCGTCTCTCCGATGACCGCGACGTCCCTGGTCCTTACGCTGCTCCTTCCCCGGATCTCCCCTCCGCCTCGAATTTCCTTTCCCCTCCGGCGACGGCGACGGCGACGGTTCCACGGTCAAATTCCACTAATGTCGACCTAAGGTTAGCCCCCCTCCTCTTCCACCTCATTCTTTTTTACCAGTCGATGCACCCAACGTCCATGCACTGATGCTTGAACATACAGATTCAAGAACCTGAGCACTTATCTTATTTTAACTAATTTTATAGGCTGGATGCAAAATTTACTCACAGGTTATACATCTCATACATTCCTGTGTTATGCCTTTCTTCTGAAATTAAAAAGCAATAGTGGGAGAGAGACATTGCTGTACTGGTTAAGACAACTGATTTTCATACAATGGCAGCAGTGCACAAACAGTGTCAGTGGTGTGTACTTATTTCAGAGATGATTGGTGTCGGCTCAGCAGCTGCCATTTAATCAAATCACAATTCATAGACTAGTAGGCAAACATATTGGATAGCTAGTGTCAGATCAATTCATTAGGAGCATGTATGGACACACAATTATCAGTATCATAATGCATGGTTGTATCACAATTAGTAGACTATAATCATGAATTTCACTTGCATGCAGACAAAGCGCTCCACACCTAGCATTTTAGAAAGTTTAAATTCATATACTGATCTGTATATAATTGCCTAGAATTTGCATCATGGTTTGTTCTTTCAACTCTTGATTCCTCAACTACTGGATCTTGCATCTGTGTTTAGCTAGTAGAGTATAAAATCCAAATTCTTATGACCAGACCTATGAACGGTTGTTTTAATGTTGCTCTCTGTTAATACCGGAGGAGAATAATATGTCACTGAATCTGATGCAATGATAATCTAAGCTCAAAACAGTAATCATTATCGTTTCTTTATTTAGCATATACATATGGAATTTGTTGCCCTGACATTATAGTTTAAGCTCAAAAATATAGATGATGTACATAATTTATTTTCCGTTGGCAAATCATGATTGTCCAAATTAAAAATAACATTGTTGGATAATGATTTGTGGTTTGTCTGAATCTGATAGGTGACGATATGTCATTCTTCGTGTTGCGAGATAGTCTTGTCTTTGCAAAGGAACGAACTGCTTCTAGACTATCTAATCCTGTTTGGAGTGAAGGTATTTTCCCTCATTACACTTAGAACAAGTGAACCTTCATGATTTAATCTTCCAAGGCTTGTTTTCTCGCCCAAGTTTTTTTAAGGCTTAGGCATAGTAGGGCTCTTGGTTGAACTGAACTTTCTGATTATTGAATTGAACTACTGGTGGAAGTCATTAGATTTGAGCAGAAGTTGGATCTTGGTTGAAACTAATTTGGCAAAATATATATTACACATACTTTTTTCTTTGCCTTTATTTTTATAAAGTATATACCTTTTACTTTCCGCAATGAAGAGAACTACATTGCGTATAGTGCGAAAATGCCTGCCCAATAATGCTTTATTTGTTAACTTACATTAATCTATTCACAATTCTTATCTGAAAAGGATAATTGAACTGGTAGGTGGATCAGTGATAGGATAAACTAATTACGTTTTTGTATGCTCGATCAACCTTGTACAGTTCTATGTGTGCCTTTCTTTAATTACATCCAGTACTCGTGCGAGAACTTATTACCCATATCTTTCTTTAATTACATCCAGTGGAAATGTGAATAGATTGTCTTCCGAATAAATTGTCTTCTGAATAAATTGTAAGATATGGGTAAGAAGTTCTCGCACGAGTACTACTCAAAAGGGTGAGCCTTTTTTTTTCATTAGTCTTGCCACCTGTTGCTGATCTATTTATGCTTGAAAATAGTGCAATGAAACCGTGTCGTACTAGTATTGAACGATTTACTATTTACTAAACTGTTGTATTCTGAAACAGTTGCTGACTTCCAAAAGAAAATGTTCGAATTCAGTCAACGTCGAGCTGCTGTGTGATTCCGAGGGTAGAACGATTCAGTTTCCCTCTGCCCACCTGTTACCAAATGGCAAGGGTCATACCCCGTGGTGGGAGGGGGGATCCCACCTACCAGGGAAATCCCTCGGTTGGGGTTTTCATGCCCTGGGTTTGCTCCCCGTTGCAGCCAAATGAGGCCTAAGGCCTTCTTTGGATTGGAGGATTTTCACAGGATTTTCATGGGATATCAATCCTCAGGATTGTTTCCTATGAAACACATTTGGATCAAAGGATTGGGCCATTAAAATTCCTCAGGATTGGGTCTCCAAGGTGCTGATTCCAAAGGAATTTACACATGAGGTCTGACCTCTGAAAAAAATCCACAGGATTGGCTATGTCATGTCAATCAAATCCTCCATTTTTCCTATTCATTTGTTTTGCAAATCCTGTGATCCAAAGAAGCCCTAAATGACTTCTCGAAGGCGTTGTTGAAGAGCTTCCTCCTCTATCCATCCCGGCTCAATTTGACCCTCGGACGTCGGCTTGCGTTTGGTGGCAGAGTCTGGTTTCCTTTAAGGAGTGCTTGTGTTCGTCGTTGGTTTTTTTTTGGCACGGTTGTTCTCTGATCAACCATGTTGTATGATTTTTCATCTCTGTGTTTTCTCTTCCTGTTAATAAAATCACAGGAGCACGCTCCCTGCTGACTAGATTCGTAAAAACTAAAGGAATAGCTAGTAGCCGGGGAAGTAGTTTGTGGCTTTGTGCTACGTGGTATGGTTTGCGTCATGGGAAAGAAAGAATGCTGCGATATTAATGGACCGAGACAAGGAACCAGGCTGCTCTGCTCGTCGGACAAAAACAACACCGATCCAGGGACAACGAAGGCCTGAAAAGGACCGGCAATGGGCAGCTTCCATGTACTGCCAGCGTAGGATGGAGATGGAGCCCCTGCCCAAGATTAGGTGATCATCGGTAAAATTGACTACTTATAGTTTTTTTTTGTTTCTCAAATAGATAGTTTAAGATACCTTGACCAATTTGATCAACGCCGGTTGTCTCACACGCTGAACCGAGACATCTTGGCATCGAGGAAACAAAGACGGTTCACGAACAAACTGCAATTCGGAGACAGCGCCAATGCCACCATGGAGTGTGCCATCCCCTCCCCATCCACCCCAATTGCTCGACGTTGATAAAAAATAATTAGAGCATCTACGGCCGTGGACTTTAGGTACAGCACCAGTGGGGATCCTATGGAGCCAGAACACGATGCAAACGGAATACAAAATATTTCTCGCAGCGCATCGAAGCATCGAGAACCACGAAGTTCATGCCGAGCTCCAAGATCTTGTTGAGCATCAGTGGCTACTCGATGCACTAGTTGATTGTTGTCTATAGCATGCTCTTTACTTCATTTGGACTCTTTCATGTGTTTGAATCTAAATAATTTGAATTGGAAACTTTAAATTTGTAATATTCGTGGATTGTGTGAACATTGATTAGTAAGTTTAAATTTAATACAAGTGCAAATATGTAGCTGAAATATAATAAGTACACAAAACTTAGCAAAGTGGAGGAACATATTTTTTAGGGAGTTATAAGTTTTAGCGGTTCAGCTAGGAACCCTTTTTTTAGAGGACCAAGTACTAGGACTTAAGGTGCCGGCTAGGAACCATTGTTCGAGGAGTTAAATTATAAGGGGTCGGCTAGAGATGCTCGACAGAGAGTTCCCCAATTTCAAAAATTTCAAGCTATAAGACATAAAATTCTTATTTTGTATGGTTTTCAGGCCATGAGTTGCAGTGCATGTACCGTCGTCCAAATAATGCAACCAACCTTTAGATTACTATCTAACAGTGGCATTTTTTGTTATTATAATTTTCTCCAACTGCAAGTGCCAACTGATTAAGCTAGCAGTGGCCACGTAAGACGTACTTGCTTTTTTTTTTTTTGAGGGTCGTAAGACGTACTTGCTGTTGCTGGTTGCGAGTGATACGAGATCTTGGGTAGATGCCTTTCTGAGCAACTCGTGTTAGTTGACAGTGAGCGCTTTTGTTTGTGGAAGCCATATATGATCGATCGCTACGCAAAGACTGAGCTTTTTGGTAATCAACCAGGGTTTAACTAGGTTTTTTTCATGACAATACATGTCTTTTTAAGAAAATAAAATTTTAATTACAAGCCACATAAACACCAACATTATAGGACTGAAAAGATAGGAAAATCCTACACAAAAAAACAGCCTATCCCTCTCCACCAAGGAAAAGATGACAGATCACCTCTTCACCCGAACTCAACACAACTCCATCGCTGATACGCAGCTTTACGGACCTCCAAAACAGTTATCAACAAGCAAACCATTGCCGTTGAAAGAATCAGACCGGGGCAACGTGTCCCCGGTCATACCATCGAATTTTAGAACTGACACTCCTGCACGACTACAACATCGGTGAAGGAAATCGTAAATGTCAGCCTCCAACTACCAACCCAACACATGATATATACACCTTCTTTCAGCTGTCACCTGTGTAGATAATCGTCCGCGCGTACTCCCGGATGACAAAACTACCCTGCTCCACCGTGACATCAGAGACAATGCCGCAGCAACGAAGACAAAACAGAAGGATAGACACACATGAAGGGGTCACCGCCGTCTCCTCGCCGACACCATCCATGAACCCTAACATCGTGGATCGATCTGAAGGATCGGCAAACACACGATGCCATCAACTCCGAGACGCCATCATGTAGGACACCGCCGGTGAGGGAGTGGAACTGAAGCAGATTTATTCATCCGAGCGCCGCTCCCACCACCACAACGGTGCACCACGACTTAGTAAACAAAACCCTAACTACAGAGCAGAGGAACGGGGTCCCCCCTCCTCCCGCTGCCGGAGCAGTAGTCGGAGGGAGCGGGGACCAGCCGTGGAGGTAGAGGATCGCCTCCCTAGTTGCCTTCATGTGGCGGCGGCTAGGTTAGGGAAAACGTTTGCTAGCTTATACCTACATGGTATTTTAGGGTTTAACTAGCTAGCTAGGAGAGTATGTGATACGACTGTTGGCCGGCTATTTTGGCACTGTTTTTTTTTGGCGGGAAATATTGTTGGCACTGGAGTGAATTCTGACTTTTGTTTTCCGTAAATTATTAGGCAGTTTTGAAAATTATTAAACAGTTGTTTGGCGTGAGCGTGCGTGTGTGCATACGTGGATGATTATTGGGGTCGACCAACCAAGAGCCTGGATGAAACAGGCAATCCGCATGGCTGATCGACAAATCGTGGCCGGGTTAGGGTTATATTAGTTGGTGACGCTGAACTGATTTAATCCTTCTTGCACAAATGGATAGCCATCTATCTATCAGATACTTTTATTTGGGACATCTATCTATCCGTAGATATTAGGTGCGCCGCTACTAGTACTGTACTTTTCCCTGACCAGATAGATAGATAGCTAGATGTACGTTACTGTCGCTCAACGCTCATATATATATGTGCAGTGCAGGTTCTTTTCTGGAGCAAGAAGGCGCAAATGTACAACAGAAGTTGCAAGCATATATATAGCCGGCGATGAGTGCCAAAGCATATCTCCCGGTCGGCCTGCTCGATCATCTCGAAATCACAACGATGTTCCTGTGTCAAGCCGATCGATCCTACGACGGCGACGCTGTGGCCTTTTCAGCGCCAGGGCCGGCGGTGCCATACAGGAGAAGGGGTGTCGCGGCGACGAGTCAGCGTGCGGGTGGGCCTTTGGTGGTACTAGTAATTATAGTAATTATGTACGTGCAATACATGTTGGATATTAGATAATATATATTAATTACATGTAAATATTAAGTAGGATATTATTCGAGTATTAATTTTATGATTAGCATTGACATTAATATTTTTTGGTATGATATTAGCTGCACACTAAACGTGTTGAGCACTCATCATTGAAGCAGTCTGAGTCGTTGGATTGATCTGATTTGATGGTCAGGATTTGTTGAATCTGCCTCTTTAAATCTTTTTATGTTGATATAGATATAGATACATGCCTAGCAGCCACGAAGCTACCACGTCCGGTCGGGCAGCGTTAGGTTAGGCTACCAGTTATGTATATGCAAACTCATGCCGGCCGGCGCCCATGGATTCCGGCCGGCAAAGACTCGAAAGCAGCGGCGGCGGGTCGCCGATCACGCATCACCTCACGCCCCGTGTGCGCACCCAGGCAAAGCAGATTCGCCTCGTCACAGTTACCGTCCCGTTCATCGTCATCTCTTCCGTCTGGTTAATTGGCACTCTCAATTGCCATCGTTGTCGTACAGAGTTCACTGAATAGCCGTTCACATCGCTGGACCGAAAGTATTTTCTACGGTCTCAGTCGGTCGATCGCGCTTTCCGTCACGCTTTACCTAGAATGAAGGGTGATGTGTGGACCGAGATACAGTCACGCTTTATCTAGAAAGAACCCATCTTTTATTTTTGAAAGATCGTAGGAGAACTGCTATTGTTCATTAAGAGGAAGCGGTAAGGAAACCGATGCTCGGTTAATTGAGGAAAATCAAACTAAAACCTTTACAAAGAGCAGGAGTACAACAGGACATATAGGAGCGCCGCCTAATGGCCGACACAACACGAACTGAAAGACAGAACCACTCAGTCGTCTTGGACAAGGCCGCCGCAAGCATGTTTGACGACAACACCATCACTGAAGAGAGACAAGATGTCCGACAGAAGAGGAGCGAACATGTGCCTCGCCGATCACAAGAGGACGCCCAACATTACTAGCCTGATCCTGCAAGCATGTCAAGTGTGTTCCAATCACCCAACACCGCCGGCCAACTGCCAGCCCCTGCACTAGTAAAAAAGGGGGCAACGGTCCAAGCCGGGTCAGCCCATTAGTCCCGGTTCAGTCTAGAACCGGGACCCATGGGGGCATTGGACCCGGTTCGTGAGCCCAGAGAACCGGCCGGGCCATGTGGGCCATTGGCCCCGGTTCGTCTGGACTTTTTGGTCCCGGTTGATGTGATGAATCGAAACCAATGGGCCTCGCTCCTGGCCCACCACCATTGGTCCCGGTTGGTGGCTTGAACCGGGACCAAAGGCTCCCCTTTAGTCCTGGTTCATGCCACCAACCGGGACCAATGAGGTGCCTATATATACCCCCTCGCGTAAGAGCAGAGCACACTGCTCTGTTTTTTCTGGCCGAGGGGGAGAGGGCTTGGTGGTACACTAGCTCACCTCCTATGCACACAAGGTGTTCGATGGAATGCGCGAGCCATACTACTTAAGCTTTCTCCTCTCCAAGCTCGACCTCCAAGCTCCATTTTCCTTAATATTTGTCTAGGTTTAGCGGTCCGTCACGCCCCCGTCTTCACCGCCGTCGATCACCCGCGCCGAGCTCATCGCCGGCACCACCGTGGTGAGCCTCTTGTTCTTATCTTCTTTCTGAAAGGAAAAAATATTCTTACTTGTATGTTTACATAGATACTTGTATTATTTCATCTTATATAGTGCGATGGTTTTGGTATCCGCCTCCGTCGGCCCTCATCCTGTCTATGATTCGGATGTGGTATATATATTATTTTTATAACTATTGGTTCATTTATTGTTTATGAAAATTATGCCGACCAACGTGACATAGATTTTATTTATCTAGGATGTATGTGAACCGGAAATTCCAACCGACCCTATTGTCGAGAGGTTAAATTTATTTGAAGAAGAAAACAATTTCTTGAAGGAAAAAATAAAAAAAATTGAGGAGGAGAAGATGATATTGGAGTTGCATGTTGCGGATGTCATCGATGATCACAAGATCAAGATGGATGCAATGCGCCTGAAGATGAGAAAGGTTAGAAAATATGCCATTCATACCGAGGCTTGGTATCATTATGCCGTTGGATCAATTGTTACCTTGGTTGCTATTATGATCGCATTTGTTTTCGCATTGAAATGTTTTATATAGTTTCAATGTATGGTTTAATTAATTAGATGCTCTGGAGAGCTATATGTTGTTAGATGAGAACTATGTATATACTTTGGTTTTAATGTGATGATGAACTTCTATTAATTTGGACACTTAATTATATATAATGCACGCAGATGAACCGGCAATGGATGTACGGTGACAGACACACCTCCGAGTACATTAAGGGCGTGCATGAGTTTCTCGATGCGGCTGAGGCAAACAAGCAGAATGGTTTTATGTGTTGTCCATGCACTGAATGTGGGAATACGATGTCTTACTCTAACAGGAAAATCCTTCACTCCCACCTGCTTTACAAGGGTTTCATGCCACACTATAGCGTGGCTTCCACCGAGCTGCTTCAGCCGGAGCATGTCTTGACGGCTCCTACCAGCTATCCCGTGGATACTATCACGGAGTCTCAAAATTGCCACCTTATGACGCAATAGATTAATATGAAGGTCAAGGCGTCTATTAGCTCTGTTTTTCCTACTGAACCCGGCGCAACTTTTCACTGCCGGCCGATTCCAGAAGGATATGCTAGGGTGATGGTGGATGAAATAACGGAGGGATTTGAGTCTCTCCAGCTTGACCACCCTACCGGTGAAGGGGAGACTCGGTTGGGTTCTGCTCTGAAGACTCCATGCCTATGGCGGAAGGAGCTCATCAACCTTCCGAACTGGACGCCTCCGCCTCCTCCTCCTCCTCCGGCGAGTCAGGGCACTCCGCCTCCTCCACCGCCTCCTCCTCCGGCGAGTGACGATCAGGGCACTCGGCCGGCTCCTTCTCCGGCGCGTGGCGGCACTCCGCCTCCTTCTCCGCCAGCGCCGACGGGCCCGAGCAGCCAGCCTCCTCCTTATCTGCCTCGTCAGCAAGGGCGAAGAGACCCGCCGCCGCTCCGGCTGCTCCAGCGCGTCATAGTCCTTCTCCTCCGCCTCGTAAGCAAGTAAAGAAGACAACCGCTCTGTCTGCTCTGCCGGCGTCTAGCAGTACAGCCAGAGACGGAAGGACATACAGATTCGGTCCTTCTCTGAAGACTCTAGAGAAGTTACCATACGAGAGGACCCCGGAGGAGAATGCCGAGATCGCCCGAGAATAAGTGAGGAACTTCTTTGAAGGGGTGAAAGCAAAGAAACATCCACCGCCGGAGGAGAAGGTAGATCCGGTGAAAGTGAAGCGCACTCTGGCTGCCCTGACAAAACCACCCAAATCTCCGCCGAAAGGCAACTATGGTCGCATTATTGGAAAGGCATTTGCCGAAGCGGAGTGGTCGGGAAGTACTGTCAGTGATCAAAGGATGAAAGAACGACGAGCTGGGAAACAAATTGCCCAGCTCGGCGAACAAGCAAAGCAATCGTGCCCCCGCTCAAGGTATGGTAATGATCCGAGGATGGTGCCCGGTTATAGCAATCTTGGAGATTACCTGCCCGACGATGTACATTATGATTTCTTGGAGGTGCAGATACAAAGATACGAGTACGGGAAGCCTCTCGTTAAAGATGAAAGATCTCTATCAACGATGATGCGAATATTGCATGATTGATACTTGAAAATCTGCAGAGAGTCTGGGGGTGGAATACTTTGTATGTGAGAGTTAAAAAGGAGCATGACCTCGTTGGAATTGACATGTTGCCTGTTCCATTTGAGGAGTTCTTTCAGTTTTTCAATCAATTGGCCCTCGACAAAGCAACTGTCACCTGCTATTGTCTGTAAGTAGTATTACTTCTGTCATTAAGTCTCTCTATATAGCTCTGCTCTTTCATTACATGTATTTATAATTATCCTCACTATATTATGCAGATTGAAGATCGTCGAATTGAAGAAAAGACAAATCGGTGATATTGGGTTCATTAACACAAATCTCATAGATGCAACTGAGGTTAAATTTCATGCCGCAGATACCGAGGCCAACTTGCTACGATCGTTGGTAATAAATGAAAACAAAGATATAATACTCTTTCCTTACAACTTCAAGTGAGTGTTACTGTCTTGTGCATATTCGGCTTCCCTTATATATTAGTCAAGGTTACAATAATGTAATTGATGAGTTATGCATGCGTGCGCAGGTTCCACTATATTCTCCTAGAGATTAAGCTTGAGCAGGGAGTAGTAACTGTTTTGGACTCTAAACGAAAAGATCCCCAGGAGTATGCGGACATGACTCAAATGCTCGAAAAGTAAGTTAAATCGATCATTATCCACCATATCAGCAACTTTGTTCATTTCTGATATCAAGTAATTGTTTTCTTTGTCTAACAGGGTTTGGAGAAAATTCACCAAAAAAGCTCCGGGACTGCCGAAGAAGCTGGAATTTAGACACCCGAAAATAAGTACTATAGTAGCATGTTCCGCGCATCTCCTAGTGATTCAAGCGCTAGTTTCATCAATACCAGTTGGCATTCTTGCTTATCAGTTTGATTGACCTCTATTTCTTGTAAAGTGGTTGTGACAGGAATAAGGGAATGATTTCTGTGGATACCACGTTTGCGAGTCCATCCGCCACATGACCTGTGAGCGGGGCTACTCTGACGAACAATATGAATTGCGTAAATAACAATATTCATAATTTTATTTTATTACCATCATTTGTGTTGAGTTTCATTCATAT
>NC_041388.1:692896653-692897457 GCF_002162155.2 Triticum dicoccoides
CTTTCAAAAAAAAACCCCAGCCACAGAAATACTGACGCGTGGATGCCTATTGGTCCCGGTTGGTGCCACCAACCAGGACCAAAGGCCCTCCTGCCTGGGCTCCGCGCACAGGCCACGTGGAGGCCCATCTGTCCCGGTTCTGGACTGAACCGGGACTAAAGGAACAGGGCATTAGTACCGACCCTTTAGTCCCGGTTCAGGAACCGGGACAAAAGACCCTTACGAACCGGGACAATAGGCTCGTTTTCTACTAGTGCTGACGGACGCGCCGCCGTAGATACCAGCTCACCTCGTCGCCGCCAGCATTCGACCAACCACTACACCGCAAACTACGTGCTCCTACTGAGAGGTCAACTCTCCAATGGCGATGCTTCCATCGAAGAAACGACGCCAAGAGCGCCGCCATCGCCGATCCAACAAGGTAGATCTTGGTTTTCGCCCAGAGAGTATGGCTCAAGGATAGGAGAGGGGCCGAATCTCCTCGGTGATGCCTCCAACAAGGAAACAACACCCACAAGCATTGTCATCACCGGCCATGAGCATGACTTTCGTCCTGAGATACTGCACACCTACGCCGGGATGAAGCCCCACGCACCCCACCTTTAGATTTGGAGCCTAGCTCCTCACATCCTGGCCGGAGCATAGCCGCAGAGGAACGCTCATCGAAGACCTGGCAGCAGCCCCCGCCTGGGGCTCCACCGCACAGCCCCGACGACGCAGATCCGCCACCCCAGCCTCACGAGCCCGCGGCAGGCCCGGGTGAGCCCATCTCAGGCCTGCCCCGCCCACAGCCGCAACCGTGCG
>NC_041388.1:692897467-692898711 GCF_002162155.2 Triticum dicoccoides
TGAAGACTGGGAGAAGGCCTGGATGCATGCAGGCTGGGAGAAGGCTTGGATGTCAGAGGTTAGGAGACAGTTTAAGGGTCAAGCGAAATCACACTGTTATCTCTATACATAGGGCCTAGAGATTTGCTTTGCTTGATTCGCCATGCTAGACCTATGACGCATGATATCTTTGGCTTTTCCATGTTTTCTGATCGAACGATCGGCAGCAACTGTGTTTCAACGATTAAGATGGGATCTGCGATTCGATTCTGCGTACGACGGCCGGAATATTGGGTTTGGGTACGTACGCCGTACGCGGCGGAAGAGGTTAATCAGGGAGGAGCCAGCTAGCTGTTTAATCTTCATCCATCGCCGCGCGCCTCGATCGTACGGCTGCATGCATGTGAGGTGCCGCGACGAGCTGTTCCTGGGGCCTGGGTCTCCGGCCGGCGACGTGTCATGCTATTAGCTTGGGAGGGGCCTGATTAAAAGGTTGTTTGATTGCATGCATGCGGTGTCATCGTCCAAGGCTCAAATGTGGCAGCTTCACTTCACTTCTCTTGGCACCAACCTCACTGTTCATGTACTTAGTAGTCCAGCTCTCTCCGGCTTCCGCCTCAAAAACATGCATGTGAGCGTGTCAGACACTAATTAAACAACAGATCAGTGGTACATGCATACACTGTGTACATCCGGCTCCTAGTTAATTCAGCATCACCAACAATACCGGCTAGCTAGTGGTGATGGTCAGCTATGTATGCATGCACAGTTTTGTCAGATCCAAGTTCAGCAGAGGGAGACATATTGGCCTGTAATAAACCTTCATTCGCCGACCGTACGAAATGCCCACGTCTGTATGCACCGTTTTTCAGCTAAAGTTCAGCCAAGGAAGATAGCATTGTTTACTGCTGATCGATCTGCTCTGTGCATGCATGGTCTGTGGATGAACCTTCGTTGTGACAAGCGTGCAAAAGGTGCATGCATGCATGTACGTACCTTGAAGCTGACAAATTGAGCCAAATACGTACATTGCTGTCAAAGCTAGTTAAACAAGCTTATTAATTAGGCAGGCATCTAAAACTTCTTTGCAAGTTTCCGGCCGGTGTCTCGACCCGGTCGACCAGGCAGGAAGGCCTGCCCACCGACTGCACGCATGTTCTGCGACCAGTATGCAAAGAACCTAATTAAGCCAGGCCAGGTGGATGGATGACACCGTGACAGGATATCAATCATCACCGCGCGCAGTAGTGCAATGTACGTGGGTG
>NC_041388.1:692899007-692914709 GCF_002162155.2 Triticum dicoccoides
ATTGTATGTATGCATGCCAGGTGTTAGCAATTGCAAGGCTCCTTCTTCTCCAATCATCGTCCAGGAGGAGCAGATATATATATAGAGCCAGCTAAACAGCGGCCATAGCAAGGAGCTTAAAGCGCACACATCCACTGTATACAGCACGTACATATTCGTCCATACACATAGGTAGCAGGGCCGGGCCCACAGTGGTGCCAAAGATGCGGCCCGCACAGGGCCCAAAATTCTGAGGGGCCCCATATTTTTTTATATAGGTGTATAGTAACAGTAAACATAACTGGGCCGAGCGGCGACCGACTAGGCCCATCGAGCGAGAGCGAGCGGACGAAGCGCTAGGACTCCTCCAGATCGCTACGAGATCAGGCGACGAGGCAACACTCAGAAAAAAAAAGGCGACGAGGGCATCGCTAATTAGTTACGTTATATCTAAAAATACTAGATCGCTAGCATAAAAAAAAGGAAACATTAGATCGCTACAGCCTGCAGGGATCGGATCGCTGGAGCCCTCGACGGCTGGACGCCTCACGCCTGGAGCCCTTGACGTCGTCACGTCGACGCCTCATTCCGCCTCCTTCCTCGGCAGCTCTCGCTCGGTCCCTGGTCCTTACTCCTTAGACCGATCCAATTTTGGATTCAGGCCGACTTAAGCGACAGGCCACTGCTGCGGTGCCGCCGTTGACTTCCTTGACTCCTTTCTTAAATTTCAGACTCGTCGACGTCATCTCATCGGATTGATCGGTCACCGACGCTAGCCGTGCTTAGCGAGTCATTCTTTTTGGTTAACTTCGGTTCCTACTCATAAATCTTAATTCTTAATTTTCTAATTATTTATTGACAGGGATCGTTACTTCATTAGAGATTGGTTCTTACCTCCCCGGTTAAAGAATAAAGATCACAAGACCGAAAATTAGGTGAGTTAGACGGTTCGTCTAATTCCCAAGCATTGACGCATGATGTCCAATTGATATATGCTACGTATAAATTCAATTTTATTTTATTCATCTTCTTTATCTTGTGTTTCAATAATACAGATTGAGTCATCATGGGAAAACATCAGTCAGGTGCCTATAAGCGCAAGAAAAAAGTAGAAGAAGAAAATTTAATTAATAAATCTTATAAAGGTGGTATGGACAGATTTGTTATTGTGAAAAAAAGGCACCGCAAGTGTCATCTGACATCTGGTAATCAGTCTACGGATCCTTCTACCCTTGCACTTGCAATTGTTCCTTACAATGATTCTAGAGATAGTCATACAGAGACAGATAATATGGATGTAGAGGAAGATAATATTGATGTTAACTTGAATAGTTCACCTCATGAGGATGTTGATGATTCTTCTCGGTCTGATATATTTGATCCAAGAAACTGGGATCCTCTTAATTCTAAACAGATTGATATCTTAGCACAGAAGGGTCCAAAAATAGACAAGTCAGTTAAAGGTCCCAAAGATAGATATCGTAAAAGGTTTACTTCAGTATTCTATACTAGAATCCTATCAAATGGAGAGTATTGTGATAGAGACTGGCTTGTCTATTCTGAACAACTTGATAGAGTCTTTTGTTTTGGTTGTAAATTATTTACAAAAGGTCATCGGAAAGGTCAGTTGGCAAATGAGGGCTGTAATGATTGGTCACATATGACCAACAGACTAAAAGATCATGAGAGAAGTGTGGATCATGTTTCGAGTATGACTAAATGGTATGAGTTGCGTAGTAGATTGGAAAAACATCAAACTATTGATAAAGCTGCTCAACGACAACTTGAGAAAGAGAAGGACCATTGGAGAAAGGTATTATTCAGAATTGTTTGCATTGTAAAATTTCTTGCAAAGCATAATCTAGCATTCCGTGGTACTAATGGCAAGCTGTATGAAGATAGCAATGGTAATTTCTTGGGTTTGGTAGAGATGTTGGCTGAATTTGACCCCGTTATTCAGGAGCATGTTCGTCGTATTACAAATGAAGAAACTCATGCTCATTATCTTGATCATAAGATTCAGAATGAATTGCTACACTTGCTTGCTTCTTCTATTAGGTCTGAAATTATCAAGAAAATAAAGAGCTCAAAGTATTTCTCTGCCATACTTGATTGTACCCCTGATGCAAGTCACCAAGAGCAAATGTCTTTAATTATAAGATATGTGGATTCATCTTCAAGTCAAGTTTGCATAGAAGAGTCCTTTCTAGGATTTCTAGATGTAAATGATACAACTGGCCAAGGACTTTTCGATGTGCTAGAGAAGGAGCTAAAACTCCTTGATCTTGATATAAATGATGTGCGAGGACAAGGTTATGATAATGGATCAAATATGAAAGAAACACATCAAGGGGTACAAAGGAAACTTTTGGATGTAAATCCTAGAGCTTTTTATTCTGCTTGTGGTTGTCATAGCCTTAATTTAACACTTTGCGATATGGCCAAGACTTGTGGTAGAGCAAAGGACTTTTTTGGAATCATCCAACGCATCTATACAATTTTTTCCAATTCTACTAAGAAATGGCATATTTTGAAAGAAAACGTATCAGGATTGACTCTCAAGTCTGTGTCCGCTACGCGTTGGGAGAGTCGTGTTGAAAGTGTTAAAGCTATCAGATTTCAGTGTTCAGACATTCGGGAGGCTCTACTTCAGGTAACCAATATGTTCATATTAATAGTGATGTAATTCCTTTAGGCTTTGACTACATCCAACCATAACATTTATGGACTTCTTTTAATTTCAGGTATCTGAAACTGATAGTGATCCAAAGGCAAGCAGTGAGGATCTAGGTTTGGCAAATAATGAACTTGGAGAGTATGAATTTATCATGGCAATAGTCATTTGGTATGAGGTATTGTTTGCTGTTAATTTAGTAAGGAAAAACTTGCAAACAAAGGATATGCTTATTGATGTTGCTAATGAGAAAGTGAAAGGGCTAATTTCTTTCTTCGAGGGGTACAGGGAAACTGGTTTCTTAGAAGCATTGGAGATAGCCAAAGAAATTGCACTTGAGATGGATATTGGTGCAACATTTCGTAAAAGGAGAGAAATTAAAAGAAAGAAACAGTATGATGAGAACCCAAATGACACAAATAGTGCCACACTGTCTGCAGAGGAATCATTTAGAATCAACTATTTTACACCAATTGTCGATCAAGCAATTTCCTCACTCACAAGGAGATTTGAGCAATATCAAGGTTACCAGAAAATTTTTGGTTTCTTATTTACCTCTGAAACATTGCGTTCATCGGATAAGGATAGTTTGAAATCTTCTTGTGTTAATCTTGAGGCTGCCCTTATGAAGGATAAACAATCTGATATTGATGCCAATGATCTGTTTGTTGAGTTGAAGTTCCTTCAAAATTTCATGCCAAAAGAAAATATCGGACCTGTTGAAATTCTGAACTTTTTAAAGCGGCATGACTGTTTTCCCAATGCAAGTATTGCATATAGAGTTCTGTTGACCATTCCTGTGACAGTTGCATCGGCAGAAAGAAGTTTTTCTATGTTGAAGCTATTGAAGTCCTATATGCGTACTACTATGACACAACAAAGACTCAATGATTTGGCCACAATAGCACTTGAGAGTGAAGTGTTGGAGAAGATCGATTACGAGGATATCATTGAAGATTTCATATCAAAGAATACTAAAAGAATGAAGTTTTTCAAATAAATAGCAGCCGGGAGTTGAATAGGTATGATTTTTTATATGTCCAATTGTTATGTAAGATATTATATTATATATATTATGAAAAAAATCTGTTTGATATATATTAATATATACATTATAATTACTCGTTAGGTTATTTTTTTAGTGAGATAGGGCCCCATTTTTTAGTTTGGCATAGGGCCCCGGATTTTGTCCGCCCGGCCTTATAGGTAGTATACCTTTTATCAGGTGTCGCCATTGTTTAAAGCAGGCGTTGTGGCGCCTAGAGGTCGGGCACATGATCTGGCCATTAGATACTAGCACATCAGACGATCAATCATGGGAGATAGAACGGGCTGGCGAGCGAGCGAGAGAACGTGCATGGACGATCGATCATCGTCGACTAACTAGTAGTGGGTGGTCGCCGTCTTCATGGACCGTGGACGCATGTGCCCGTATTATTATACTGCTGGGATGCTTTTCTGTGTGATTGGTGCTGGAATCTTCTTATCTAGTAGCGTTCATCAGGTGATCTCAGAGCTCTGAAGAGGCTGGGAGGTTGTAGTCATAACTCGTACTCCCTTCGTACAGAAATACTTGCCACCAAAATAAATAAAAGTGGATATATCTAAATGTATTTTAATTCTACATATATTTTTTTCTATCCATTTTGATAATAAGTATTTTCAGACGGAGGGGCTAGTAGTTAGCCATAGGCAAGCTAGTAGGGGCTGGCGGCTCGAGTGAGCGCGTCATGCACGATCACGTCCCATCCCACAACAAGACCGACGTGGCCATTTCCACACTCTTCGATCTCTCAGTTTTCAAACGTCCCTCTCTAAGCTCCCAGCATTTTGAAAGCGATCAATCTTGTACTGTATATAGACAGGTTGAACATCTACATATATGGCTATATTATATGTAGAGAAAAGTATACTTTTCATCCCTTAATTCTTGGCGAAGTCTAGATTTGCTCCCTTAACTTCAAAACCGGACAACTTGTGCCCTTAACTACTGAAACCGGCCAAGATTCATCCTGGTCACGGTTTTGACTGGTTTTGGTGTTGTCCCAACCCGGTTTTGACCGTGCCGACTCAAATTCGCATACCTTTTCCAAGTCCGTTTAATGTTTTCAAATTCGGGTATTTTTTTCAAATACGTGAACTTTTTGAAAAATTTGTGTACTTTTCCAAATCTGCGTACTTTTTCCAAGTTCACTTACTTTTTTTTAAATCCACGTACTTCTTTAAAGTTCCTGTGGTTTTTTTAAATTCATGTAATTTTTAAAAATTGACATACTTATTCCTATTCACGTATATATTTTTGGTTTGAAAATTTTATGTGAAATTGAAAACGTATGCGGATTTGAATATCTTTTACGCGAATTAGAAAAAAAGTGTGGATTTGAAAATTTATGTCAACTTGAAACAAGTATGTGAATTTCAAACAAAGTTCATGGATTGGAAAGGAACACGGATTTGAAAAAAATACACGAACTTTAAAAAGTATGCGGATTTGAAACAAGTACGCGAATTTAAAAAACAGATGGATTTGAAAAAAATACTTGGATTCGATAAAATTACACGAAGTTGAAAAAATACACTGATTTGAGAAAATTACGCAAATTAAAAAAATCATGGATTTGAAAAAGTACACAAATTTCAAAATAGTTCACAGATTTGAAAAAGGTATGTTTATTTTTGAAAAAATTGCACGACCTTGAAAAACTATGTGGATTTGAAAAGAGTATGTGAATTTTAAAAAGTTCACGGATATGAAAAAATTACGCGAATTTTAGTCGGCACCGGTCAAAACCGGGGTCAGTCAGCACCAAAACCGGTCAAAATTGAGACCAGAGACAAACCTTGTCCGGTTTCGTTAGTTGGGGACCAAATCTAAACTTCGCCAAGAGTTGAGGGACGAAAAGTATAGTTTTCTCTTATTTGTATGCCTAACTAGTAGAACGTGCCGTGGCTGTGTGTCTATGAGACAAGGAGGATGATCTATCAGCAACAGGACCAGAGATTAGCTCACGATCGACGACGTGTTAACGTCCGTGGCCGGACCCCGGGCCGGGAAAAGCGCTCACGATCGACGTCATGTGTGTGCGTGTGTGTGTACAATTAGGATGATATACATCTCTTTAGGATCAGGTGGTATATCTGTTTAGAAGTAGACATGAATCAAATGGAGTCGCTGTTTGCCTCGCGACGTGTTACCATCCGTCCATGCCCGGACCCCGGAGACGAGTCGAGGGCAGCCAGCGGCACAAAGACTTCGTACACCTGTTGGGGCCGGTATGAGCAGGAGTAGCTCATGGTATGCTACGTGGTACGGTTTGCGCCATGCATGAGAAAGCAGGGGATGGTGCGATGGGTTACTAATGGACCGAGACGAGGAACCAGGCTGTGCTGCTCGTCGGACCTGGACGCAACACAGATCCAGGGACAGCCAAGCCTGAAAAGGACTGCACTGGGCAGCTTCAATGGACCAGCGCATGGTCGAGGTAGGGTACATCCTGGCCCCTGCCCGTTGATAAATTGACAATTCTTTTTTTTTAGGGTAGATAAATTGACAATTCTATTTGTATGCGAAAGTGTCCCGAGCAAAGATGCACCCGCATGAATAAAATCGAATAAATAATCAAAAAATCAAAAAATTATGGGAAGCAATTCCCACTGGTTCGGGTCAATTCAAAAAATTGTGTTTTTTTTTTGGCAATTCCCACTGGTTGAGTACATGCGTGCAGATTTCCGTGAAGATTTTTTTAATGCGTTGTGAGAAGAAAAAAAAACCTGAATCAATGCTTCAAAATATTATCAAAAATAGTTTTTTTTGGAGCGTCGACTTTTTTTCACCCTGAGCATGAGCAATGTATTTTTGTCGCGAAATTTTGTATGTAGAACGTTCATCAGTGTTTATTGCCATCTTTTTACTACTCTTTCTGATTTTACTGTTTCCAAGGATGCATTTCAGCTTGCGGGCAAAATCTGCATGTCCTTATGAACGCCGGCTGTCCACACTCCGAACTAGGCTATGCCACGCATCTTGGCTTCAAGTAGAGAAAAAACGGATCATGAACAAAAGGTAATTCATAGTCAGTGCGAATGACTACGTCTTGCAACAGATAAAAAAAATACATGTTGTCATGCGATCATTTTTCCTTTTGCGGGACTTTCATATGGTCGATGTTGTCACACAGAGGAGCATTATGAAGCGAAGTTCAAGTTTTTTTAGGAGTATTTTTTTCTAGATTCAGTTTTTTTAGGAGCTAGAAAAGACGCTTGAGCTGAAATTACTCTCTGAACTCGGGCCAAAGGTCCACGATGTGTAGCAACTGGCAGCCCAACCAAGAGACCCTACAAGATCAAACCAAAGAAAAGCCGAAATCATTAATTAAGGAATATTCGTTGCAAAGAACACTCCACTTTCCCAGGTCACGATAAATGGCGCACATACAACGCGCCACTTGTCGCAACCTGAAAGTTTTCCCTTTTTTCTAGATCCGTTTATTCAAAACGTTTTATCTTTTAAACTGTGCGTCCAAATCTCGAACCATTTTCACCATTGGATTCCTCACGCCAAGATCTTCAAAACTAGATCCCATGTTGATAGGTTTTGACAAACTATTTTTTACAAAAAAACCGGATGAAAAAACCGAACCGGGAGTACGGTTTTTTCCTTTCCGAAAGAGGCATGTTCGTGCCTCTCGTGAAATCACACCCGTGCCTCTCGTGGAAGCAAAACCATGACTCTCGTGGAAGGAAAAAAAGACAGAAAAAACGTTTTTTTTCGTTTCTGAGAGGCACGGCCGTGACTCTCGCGAAAGCACAACCGTGCCTCTCGCGGAAGCAAAACCGTGACTCTCGCGAAAGAAGCAAAAAAAAGAAAACGCGTATTTTTTTTCCTTTCTGAGAGGCACGACTGTAACTCTCGTGAAAGCACAACCGTGTCTCTCGCGGAAGCAAAATTGTGATTCTCGCGAAAGAAAAAAAAACAAAAAACGTGTTTTGTTTTTCCCTTTCCGAGAGGCACAGTCGTGACTCTCGCGAAAGCACAACCGTGCCTCTCGCGGAAGCAAAACCGTGACTCTCGCGAAAGAAAAAAAAACAGAAATTGCATATTTTTTCTCCTTTATGAGAAGGCACGACCGTGACTCTCGCGAAAGCACAATCGTGCCTTTTGCGAAAGCAAAACCGTGACTCTCGCGAAAGAAAAAAAACAGAAAATGCGTTTTGTTTTTCCCTTTCCGAGAGGTACGGCCATGACTCTCGCGAAAGCACAACCGTGCCTCTCATGGAAGCAAAACCGTGACTCTCACGAAAAAACAGAAAACGTGTTTTTCTTCGTTTCCGAAAGGCACGGCCATGACTCTCGCTAAAGCACAACCGTGCCTCTCGCGGAAAAAAAACCATGACTTTCGCGAAAGAAAAAAAACGCGTAAATTATTATTTTTTTGATCAAAAATCTAAGGAAGACCAGGGGAAAACCAAAACGTCGAAAAAACCCGGAAAAAACCGTTTAAAAAGCCGAAAACGTGTGCGGAAAAATAAAAAAACAAAATCCGAAGGAAGTGTCCAGAGCATGACACGTGGCTAATGGCTGAGAGCGCACCAAGTGGCGCTGATCGTTGCGAGGCTCGTTAACTAGTTGCTCCGTATGTCTTGCTTGACGCGAATTAAAAAACAAAGGCCCTGTTTGGATCCATGGGTTAGAGTTAGTTTGGACTCAACTAACCGAAAAGTATTCAAATAGGAGGGTTAGTTTGGGTTAGATGCATCTAACCCACCCAAACAAACTAACCCACCCAAGAGGTGTTTATTTGGGTTAGTTCTTCTCGGGACTACTAAAAAACACATTTTTCTCTCGCTCTTCCTGTAGCAGTTCCCTCTTCACTTTCTCGAAGCTTCTCGTCCTCTCCCTTCCTCCCTCCCTCCCTCTCGCACCTTCCATGAAGGTGCCTCGCCGTATCTGTGCTCTATCTAACCCTGTCATCCAAACTCTCTTTGGTTAGAGTTAGTTCAAGGTTAGTTCAGAGTTAGAATCTAACTCTAACCTCTAACTGAGTTAGAGTATCCAAACAGGGCCAAAGGCTGGCTTCAAGCATACATACAGTACATGGACTCAGCCCCAAAAGCTTCCACCGTTCGTTCGCTCGTGGCTCGCCCTCCAGTGGTTAGGAAAATCGTGACTAGGTGGCTTTTTTTGTTTGTTTGTTTTTCATTTTTTTCATATTTTTAAAAATAATTGAATAAATTTATTTAAAACGAAATTTTACTTGATTTTTTGAATCCACATATTTGAAAACCATGTATAACAATTTAACAATGTTGACAGCTTTCAAAAATGAATATTCCCTCGTTTAAAAGAAAATTATATACAATGAATTGCATATTATAAAAAATATGGTTCGTACCATTTAAAAGTTGTAGGTGACATTTCAAAGAAATATTCCAACGTTCCAGAAATACGTTTGTGGCATTAAAAAATGTTTATACAATGTAAAAACTAAAAAATGCTTGTATAGGTTAAAAAAAATTTGGCATGAAAACAATGTTTTTGAAATTTTAAAGAAATATTTCCTTTTTTCCAAAAAGTGAATGTGAATTTTTTGAAAAATATATTTTTATAATGTAAAAAATAGTGTAGTTAAAAATGCTTATTGTCATTGAAAAAATGTACAACTTATATTTGGATTTTTTGAACATGTATTGGAAAAAGTGTTCAAAATATGAATCTAAGAAAAATGTACATCGTCTATTTGAAAATTGTTTCTACTATTAATAAAATTGTAATAATGTATTGGAAAACTATTTAATTTTCCTAAAACATTATTTTATGTGTATATGAATAATGTACAATGTGTACGAAAAAATGTACACATGTACAAAAAATGTTTAATATTTTACAAGAAATATAGATTATGTATAAAAAAGGTTGACAACAAAACTTATATTTGAGAAAAAAAAATCATCTACTTGAAAAATGTTATATGTGTATAAGAAAAAGGAATGGTTCTTATGTATATGGAAAATGTACAACCTGTCTGAAAAAACTAGACATAAAAAAAATCACACCATACGCATCGTATGACATCAAAAAAAAACTATGGTTCGCTAGCTGGCTTCAAGGAAAGAAAAACGGATCACACGAACAAGAGTTAATTCATAGTCAGTGTGTACAACTATGGCCTTGTTTGTTTCGGATTCTGAGACCAGATTCAGCTTTGCTGGAGAAGCCGAATCTGGAATTTAAGACAAACAGCTATCTGGAATCAGCTTTGCTAGTGAAGCTGAATCTGGATTTTGGCTATTTTTAGTGCCATTTTCCGAAGCACCTCAAAGTATACTTCGGAGGTGAAGCTGATTTCCACATGTGATTAAAATCAAAGCGAAGCTGAAACAAACAAGGCCTATGTCACTATGGAGCCCTCTGCTCGTCCCCTGCCCCACGAGCAAAAAATCGTCACAGAGAGAAAAAATACATTTTGTAATGTGATCATTTTTCTTTTGGCCGGACTTTCATAACGCTCGATATTGTTGCACAGAACAAAAACAAGAACATTAAGGGGCGAAGTTTGAGTTCTTCAGCTCGATGCTTCTCCGGTGTGCTGGTTCTTTTGGACTGAGGCTGACGACTTCCTGTCCGCAGAGATCTCGTCCGCACTAAACAAGATTTCGCTGGCTCCGTGTGGAAGTGGCGGCGCCGGCACGCCATCAGCCCGCATTGGTTCTTGTATTGGCTCGGTTCCCAGGGGGCCAAGTGTATTTTATGATCTTTGTGGGGTGTTGTGTACTACTGGATATCCTTCTTAATAGATCTGGGGTGTTTTTTGCAACAACAAAAAAGGAAGTTTGAGTTTTTCTATAGGAGTTATAAAAGAAGCTTGAGATGAAATTACTCTCTTAACTCGGGCCGAAGATCCATGATATGTAGCAGCTGGTAGGCCATCCAAGAGACCCTACAAGATCAAACCAAAGGACAACACTATTATGTCACGCTCGATGTGAATTGGAAATATCGCTCACTTCAAGCGTGTAGTACATGGAGTCAGCCCAAAAAACTTCCGCAATTTAGGTCGCTCGTGGCTCGGCCTCCAGTGCTTAGGTAAATCACGACTAGGTGGCTTTTTTCATTTATTTGTTTTTATTTTCTAAAGATTTTTAAAAATATTTTGAACACATTTATTTAAAATTGAAAATTGTTTAGCACAATATAGGAATGTTGATAGCTTTCAAACAAAATTTCCACGCGTTTAAAAAAAGAGTATACAACATTTGTTGCATAATATCAAAACCTATTTAAAAAGTAATACGTGAGTACGTGACATTTAAAGAACTATTCCCGCGTGTCAAAAATGCTTTTCTGGCATTAAAAAATGTTTATATAATGAAAAAAATGCTTGTATAAGTTAAAAAACATTTATTTCCATTTAAAAAATGTAATGGACATTTAAAGAAACATTCACATTTTTCCAAAAAAAATGGTAGTAAAATTTCAAAAAAAGTCTTGTTATAATGTAAAAAAATCACATGGTTTAATTGTTTTCAGAGTGTATTTGAATTGTTTCGAACTTGTATTGGAAAAGTGTTCAAAACATATATCTAACAAAAATATACATCGTCTATTTGAAAATGTCCTACCATTCATAAAATGTTAATCTTGTATTTGCCAAATATTTATTTTTTATAACAAAATGTTTTAGGTGTATAAGAATAATGTACAATGTGTACGGAAAAATGTTAAACGTGTACAAAAAATATTTCACAGCTATACAAAAATATAGATATGTATGTAAAAGGTGGACATCAAAACATATATTTGAAAATGAAAATTTTAATCATGTACTTGAAAAATGTTAACAGTGTATAAGAAAACAATGCTACTTATGTATACCAAAAATGTTCAATATGTATGAAAAAAAGTGTATACGAAAAATGTTTCTGATGTTCACCGAAAATGTACAATCTGTATGAAAAAGGTAGTCATCAAAAGATATATCTAAAAAAATCTGGAAAAATGTTATTCATATATTTGAAAAGGCTTAAAAGTGTATACGAAAAATGTTTCTGATGTTCACCGAAAATGTACAATCTGTATGAAAAAGGTAGTCATCAAAAGATATATCTAAAAAAATGTTAATCTTGTAATTGAAATATAGTTAACAAGTATATAAAAAAATTCCTACTGTATACTAAAAATATATAATATGTATGACCACAAAGTGGACCTCAAAACATATATTTGAAATAAATGTTAATCATATATTTTTAAACTAATAAACATGTATAAAAAACTATTCCTGGTATATATGGAAAATGTGCAACATACATTAAATACATGTAGACGTCAAAAACATGTATTTAGAAGAGAAAACTAATTCTGTATTTAAGAAATGTTAAATGTTCATATAAAAATATTCCTGATGTATACAGAAAATGTTTATTTTGTGTGGAAAAGTGTTTATATCCATTAAAAAATGACTATGCATTCAAGAAAGTGTTGTCCATGCATTCAAAAAAGTGTTTAAAACAGGGACATTTAAGAAAAGAAGTGCACATCATGTATTTTAAAAATGTTCATGTGTCAACAAAATGTTTCACTTGTGCTCTAAAAATGTATGTTGTGTACTAAAAATGTAGACATGTGATGAAAACCGGTAAAGACAAAGAGAAATACAGAAATCAATGAAGGAAGAACCAAGAAAATCTGAAGTAAACCAATGAAAAGGTTGGAAATAGTGGAAAACTGAGAAAGAAACAAGGAAAACAGAAAAAGAAATAGAAACCCGAAGAATACATAGAAAAACTAAGAAAGTAACAAAGGAACTGAAGAATCTTAGAAAAAAAGAAGAAAAAAACCCAGTGAAAACCAAGAAAGGAACCAAGCAAAAAAGAAAGGGACAAAGAAACTGGAGAAAAAAAAGAAAGGGACAACAAAAACTAAAAAGAAAAAGCAAAGAAAACCCAAGGAAAAAAAGAAAACCAAAGCAAAACAGTCTAAACAATGGAAACCAAAGAAAGTTGAAGAAATCCAAAAAACAAAGCAAACCATTACAAAAAATAAAAATGGTGAAAACGACGCTATAGTAACGGGCCAGCTTAGTAATGTAGCGAGAGGGGAAACGCGTCAGGTGAGGGGAGCATGTACATCTCGCTATAAGTGAGATATAGTTCCCACATCAAACTGAGAGGTCAGGACTAACTTCCTCCTCTAGTGCAGATGAAGAAACACGGGGCTTTGATTGGTCAAAATTGTGGTCGCTTCCTCTTCCAAATAAGATTCTTCACTTCTTATGGCGCGTATCTACAGATAGCCTACCTCTGCGAATGAAGCTTCAGTACAGAGATATGCATGTAGATACTCGATGCCCTGTTTGCTTCCAATTTGATGAGGATGGCGGACACTGTTTCATTAAGTGCAAAAAGGTTAAGGAGGTGTGGAGGAAAGCTCAGTTGGAGCATGTTAGAGTGCAAATTTTGTCTTGTGCGGATCCTCTGGGCTGTATGGAAATAATCATGAACCTTAACAAAGAAGAAAAACTTAAATCTTGCCTGCTCCTCTGGCACCGGTGGCATGAAAGGAATAGAGCAAATGCAGGAGATAATATTAGATCCTCTAATGAAATATGTCACTCCATTAACTATCTTTTTGTGCCTTTCCTTAAGGTTGGGGAAATAGGAGGAAAGACAAAGCAACAACAAAAGGAAAGATGGTCGAGGTTGTTGGAAATATGCCCTAGAGGCAATAATAAAATGGTTATTATTATATTTCCTTGTTCATGATAATTGTCTATTGTTCACGCTATAATTGTGTTATCCGGAAATCGTAATACATGTGTAAATACATAGACCACAACATGTCCCTAGTGAGCCTCTAGTTGACTAGCTCGTTGATCAATAGATGGTTACGGTTTCCTGACCATGGACATTGAATGTCATTGATAACGGGATCACATCATTAGGAGAATGATGTGATGGACAAGACCCAATCCTAAGCATAGCATAAGATCGTGTAGTTCGTGTGCTAAAGCTTTTCTAATGTCAAGTATTTTTTCCTTAGACCATGAGATTGTGGAACTCCCGTATACTGTAGGAATGCTTTGGGTGTGCCAAACGTCACAACGTAACTGGGTGGCTAAAAAGGTGCACTACAGGTATCTTCGAAAGTGTCTGTTGGGTTAGCACGAATCGATACTCGGATTTGTCACTCCGTATGATGGAGAGGTATCTCTAGGCCCACTCGGTAATGCATCATCATAATGAGCTCAGAGTGACTAAGGAGTTAGTCATGGGATCATGCATTACGAGACGAGTAAAGTGACTTGCCGGTAACGAGATTGAACGAGGTATTGGGATACCAACGATCAAATCTCGGGCAAGTAACATACCGATGGACAAAGGGAATTGTATACGGAATTGATTGAATCCTCGACATCGTGGTTCATCCGATGAGATCATCGTGGAACATGTGGGAGCCAACATGGGTATCCATATCCTGATGTTGGTTATTGGCCGAAGAGATGTCTCAGTCATGTCTACTGTTGGAAATATGCCCTAGAGGCAATAATAACATGGTTATTATTATATTTCTTTGTTCATGATAATTGTCTATTGTTCATGCTATAATTGTGTTATCCAGAAATCGTAATACATGTGTGAATACATAGACCACAACACGTCCCTAGTGAGCCTCTAGTTGACTAGCTCGTTGATCAAAAGATAGTCATGGTTTCCTGACTATGGACATTGGATGTCATTGATAACGGGATCACATCATTAGGAGAATGATGTGATGGACAAGACCCAATCCTAAGCATAGCTCAAAAGATCGTGTAGTTCGTTTGCTAGAGCTTTTCTGAATGTCAGGTACATTTCCTTAGACCATGAGATTGTGCAACTCCCGGATACCGTAGGAGTTCTTTGGGTGTGCCAAACGTCACAACGTAACTGGGTGACTATAAAGGTGCACTATGGGTATCACCGAAAGTGTCTGTTGGGTTGGCACGAATCGAGACTGGGATTTGTCACTCCGTATGACGGAGAGGTATCTCTGGGCCCACTCGGTAATGCATCATCATAATGAGCTCAATGTGACCAAGTGGTTGATCACGGGATCATGCATTACGGTACGAGTAAAGTGACTTGCCGGTAACGAGATTGAACGAGGTATTGGGATACCGATGATCGAGTCTCGGGCAAGTAACGTACCGATTGACAAAGTGAATTGTATACGGGATTGATTGAATCCTCGACATCGTGGTTCATCCGATGAGATCATAGAGGAGCATGTGGGAGCCAACATGGGTATCCAGATCCCGCTGTTGGTTATTGAACGGAGAGTCGTCTCGGTCATGTCTGCGTGTCTCCCGAACCCGTAGGGTCTACACACTTAAGGTTCGGTGACGCTAGGGTTGTTGAGATATTAGTATACAGTAACCCGAAAGTTGTTCGGAGTCCCGGATGAGATCCCGGACGTTACGAGGAGTTCCGGAATGGTCCGGAGGTGGAGATTTATATATAAGAAGTCAAGTTTAGGCCATCGGGAAAGTTTCGGGGGTAATCGGTATTGTACCGGGACCACCGGAAGGGTCCCGGGGGTCCACCGGGTGGGGCCACCTATCCCGGAGGGCCCCATGGGCTGAAGTGAGAGGGGAACCAGCCCCTAGTGGGCTGGTGCGCCCCCCTTGGGCCTCCCCCTGCGCCTAGGGTTGGAAACCCAAGGGGTGGTGGGTGCCACACTTGGCTTGGGGGGCACTCCACCCCCTTGGCCGCCCCCCCCTTGGAGATCCCATCTCCTAGGGCTGGCGCCCCCTAGGGGTCCTATATATAGTGGGGGGAGGGAGGGCAGCCGCACCCTAGCCCCTGGCGCCTCCCTCTCCCTCCCGTGACACCTCTCCCTCTCGCTAAGCTTGGCGAAGCCCTGCCGAGATCGCCGTTGCTTCCACCACCACACCGTCGTGCTGCTAGATCTCCATCAACCTCTCCTTCCCCCTTGCTGGATCAAGTTGGAGGAGACGTCTTCCCAACCGTACGTGTGTTGAACGTGGAGGTGCCGTCCGTTCGGCGCTAGG
>NC_041388.1:692914862-692986679 GCF_002162155.2 Triticum dicoccoides
ATCGGTTATATATAGTGGGGGGGGAGGGAGGGCAGCCGCACCCTAGCCCCTGGCGCCTCCCTCTCCCTCCCGTGACACCTCTCCCTCTTGCTAAGCTTGGCGAAGCCCTGCCGAGATCGCCGTTGCTTCCACCACCACACCGTCGTGCTGCTAGATCTCCATCAACCTCTCCTTCCCCCTTGCTGGATCAAGTTGGAGGAGACGTCTTCCCAACCGTACGTGTGTTGAACGTGGAGGTGCCGTCCGTTCGGCGCTAGGTCATCGGTGATTTGGATCACGACGAGTACGACTCCATCAACCCCGTTCTCTTGAACGCTTCCGCTCGCGATCTACAAGGGTATGTAGATGCACTCCTCTCTCCCTCGTTGCTAGATGACTCCATAGATTGATCTTGGTGATGCGTAGAAAATTTTAAAAATTCTGCTATGTTCCCCAACAATGGCATCATGAGCTAGGTCTATGTGTAGTTTCTATGCACGAGTAGAACACAAAGCAGTTGTGGGCTTCGATATTGTCAATTTACTTGCCGTTACTAGTATTATCTTGATTCGGCGGCATCATGGGATGAAGCGGCCCGGACCGACCTTACACGTACGCTTACGTGAGACTGGTTCCACCGACTGACATGCACCAGTTGCATAAGGTGGCTAGCGGGTGTCTGTCTCTCCCACTTTAGTCGGATCGGATTTGATGAAAAGGGTCCTTATGAAGGGTAAATAGAAATTGGCATATCACGTTGTGGTTTTGGCGTAGGTAAGAAACGTTCTTGCTAGAAACCTATAGCAGCCACGTAAACACTTGCAACAACAATTAGAGGACGTCTAACTTGTTTTTGCAGCATGTGCCGTGTGATGTGATATGGCCAAAAGGATGTGATGAATGATATATGTGATGTATGAGATTGATCATGTTCTTGTAATAGGAATCACGACTTGCATGTCGATGAGTATGACAACCGGCAGGAGCCATAGGAGTTGTCTTAATTTATTTATGACCTGCGTGTCAACATAAACGTCATGTAATTACTTTACTTTATTGCTAAAGCGTTAGCCATAGTAGTAGAAGTAATAGATGACAAGACAACTTCAAGAAGGCACGATGATGGAGATCATGATGATGGAGATCATGGTGTCATGCCGGTGACAACGATGATCATGGAGCCTCGAAGATGGAGATCAAAAGGAGCAAATGATATTGGCCATATCATGTCACTATTTGATTGCATGTGATGTTTATCATGTTTTACATCTTATTTGCTTAGAACGATGGTAGCTTAAATAAGATGATCCCTCGTAATAATTTCAAGAAAGTGTTCCCCCCTAACTGTGCACCATTGTGAAGGTTCGTTGTTTCGAAGCACCACGTGATTATCGGGTGTGATAGATTCTAACGTTCGAATACAACGGGTGTAAGCCAGATTTACACATGCAATACACTTAGGTTGACTTGACGAGCCTAGCATGTACAGACATGGCCTCGGAACACAGAAGACCGAAAGGTCGAGCATGAGCCGTATGGAAGATACGATCAACATGAAGATGTTCACCGATGTTGACTAGTCCATCTCACATGATGATCGGACACGGCCTAGTTGACTCGGATCATGTTTCACTTAGATGACTAGAGAGATGTCTATCTGAGTGGGAGTTCATTGAATAATTTGATTAGATGAACTTAATTATCATGAACTTAGTCTAAAATCTTTACAATATGTCTTTTAGATCAAATGGCCCATGTTGTCCTCAACTTCAACGCGTTCCTAGAGAAAACCAAGCTGAACGATGATGGCAGCAACTATACGGACTGGGTCCGGAACCTGAGGATCATCCTCATAGCTGCCAAGAAAGATTATGTCCTAGAAGCACCGCTAGGTGACGCACCCATCCCAGAGAACCAAGACGTTATGAATGCTTGGTAGTCACGTGCTGATGATTACTCCCTCGTTCAGTGCGGCATGCTTTAGAGCTTAGAACCGGGGCTCCAAAAGCGTTTTGAGCAACACAGAGCATATGAGATGTTCGAAGAGCTGAAAATGGTTTTCCAAGCTCATGCCCGGGTCGAGAGATATGAAGTCTCCGACAAGTTCTTCAGTTGTAAGATGGAGGAAAATAGTTCTGTCAGTGAGCACATACTCAAAATGTCTGGGTTGCATAACCGCTTGACTCAGCTGGGAGTTAATCTCCCGGATGACGCGGTCATTGACAGAATCCTTCAGCTGCTTCCACCGAGCTACAAGAGCTTTGTGTTGAACTTCAATATGCAGGGGATGGAAAAGACCATTCCTGAGGTATATTCAATGCTGAAATCAGCGGAGCTGGAGATCAAAAAGGAACATCAAGTGTTGATGGTTAATAAAACCACTAAGTTTAAGAAAGGCAAGGGTAAGAAGAACTTCAAGAAGGACGGCAAGGGGGTTGCCGCGCCCGGTAAGCAAGCTGTCGGGAAGAAGTCAAAGAATGGACCCAAGCCTGAGACTGAGTGTTTTTATTGCAAGGGAAGTGGTCACTGGAAGCGGAACTGCCCCAAATACTTAGCGGACAAGAAGGCCGGCAACACTAAAGGTATATGTGATATACATGTAATTGATGTGTACCTTACCAGTACTCGTAGTAGCTACTGGGTATTTGATACCGATGCGGTTGCTCACATTTGTAGCTCAAAGCAGGAGCTACGGAATAAGTGGAGATTGGCGAAGGATGAGGTGACGATGCGCGTCGGGAATGGTTCCAAGGTCGATGTGATCGCCGTCGGCACACTACCTCTAACTTTACCTACGGGATTAGTTTTAAACCTCAATAAGTGTTATTTAGTACCAGCTTTGAGCATGAACATTGTATCAGGATCTCGTTTAATTCGAGATGGCTACTCATTTAAATCCGAGAATAATGGTTGTTCTATTTATATGAGAGATATGTTTTATGGTCATGCCCCGCTGGTGAATGGTTTATTCTTAATGAATCTCGAGTGTAATGTTACACATATTCATAGTGTGAATACCAAAAGATGTAAGGTTGATAATGATAGTCCCACATACTTGTGGCACTGCCGCCTTGGTCACATAGGTGTCAAACGCAAGAAGAAGCTCCATGCAGATGGAATTTTTTAGTCTCTTGATTACGAATCATTTGACACGTGTGAACCATGCCTCATGGGTAAAATGACCAAGACTCCGTTCTCAGGAACAATGGAGCGAGAAACCAATTTATTGGAAATCATACATACTGATGTGTGCGGTCCAATGAGTGTTGAGGCTCGCGGAGGCTATCTTTATGTTCTCACCCTCACTGATGACTTGAGTAGATATGGTTATGTCTACTTAATGAAACACAAGTCTGAGACCTTTGAAAAGTTCAAGGAATTTCAGAGTGAGGTTGAGAATCAACGTGACAGGAAAATCAAGTTCTTGCGATCAGATCGTGGGGGAGAATACTTGAGTCACGAATTTGGTACGCACTTAAGGAAATGTGGAATAGTTTCACAACTCACGCCGCCTGGAACACCTCAGCGTAATGGTGTGTCCGAACGTCGTAATCGCACTCTATTGGATATGGTGCAATCTATGATGTCTCTTACCGATCTACCGCTATCATTTTGGGGCTATGCTTTAGAGACTGCAACATTCACTTTAAATAGGGCTCCGTCAAAATGCGTTGAGACGACACCGTATGAATTATGGTTTGGGAAGAAACCTAAGCTGTCGTTTCTAAAAGTTTGGGGATGCGATGCTTATGTCAAGAAACTTCAACCTGAAAAGCTCGAACCCAAATCGAAAAAATTCGTCTTCATAGGATACCCTAAAGAAACTATTGGGTATACCTTCTACCTCAGATCCGAAGGCAAGATCTTTGTTGCCAAGAATGGATCCTTTCTAGAGAAAGAGTTTCTCTCGAAAGAAGTAAGTGGGAGGAAAGTAGAACTAGATGAAGTGTTGCCTCTTGAACCGGAGAGTGGCGCAGCTCAAGAAAATGTTCCTGAGGTGCCTGTATCGACTAGAGAGGAAGTTAATGATGATGATCATGAAACTTCAGATCAAGTTGCTACTGAACTTCGTAGGTCCACAAGGACACGTTCCGCACCAGAGTGATACGGCAACCCTGTCCTGGAAATCATGTTGTTAGACAATGGTGAACCTTCGAACTATGAAGAAGTGATGGCGGGCCCAGATTCCGACAAATGGCTGGAAGCCATGAAATCCGAGATAGGATCCATGTATGAAAACGAAGTATGGACTTTGACTGACTTGCCCGATGATTGGCGAGCCATAGAAAATAAATGGATCTTTAAGAAGAAGACAGACGCGGATGGTAATGTAACCATCTATAAAGCTCGGCTTGTCGCTAAGGGTTATCGACAAGTTCAAGGGGTTGACTACGATGAGACTTTCTCACCCATAGCGAAGCTGAAGTCCGTCCGAATCATGTTATCAATTGCCGCATTCTATGATTATGAGATATGACAAATGGACGTCAAAACGGCATTCCTTAATGGTTTCCTTAAGGAATAATTGTATATGATGCAGCCGGAAGGTTTTGTCGATCCTAAGAATGCTGACAAGGTGTGCAAGCTCCAACGCTCAATCTATGGGATGGTGCAAGAATCTCGGAGTTGGAACATTCGTTTTGATGAAATGATCAAAGCGTTTGGGTTTACGCAGACTTATGGAGAATCCTGCATTTACAAGAAAGTGAGTGGGAGCTCTGTAGCATTTCTCATATTGTATGTGGATGACATACTGCTGATGGGAAATGATATAGAATTCTTGGAAAGCATAAAGACCTACTTGAACAAGTGTTTTTCAATGAAGGATCTTGGAGAAGCTGCTTACATATTAGGCATCAAGATCTATAGAGATTGATCGAGACGCCTCATTGGTCTTTCACAGAGTATGTACCTTGACAAGATATTGAAGAATTTCAATATGGATCAGTCAAAGAAGGGGTTCTTGCCTGTATTGCAAGGTACAAGATTGAGCACGGCTCAATGCCCGACCACGGCAGAAGATAGAGAAAAGATGAGTGTCGTCCCGTATGCCTTGGCCATAGGGTCTATCATGTATGCTATGCTGTGTACCAGACCTGATGTAAACCTTGCCGTAAGTTTGATAGGAAGGCACCAAAGTAATCCCGGCATGGAACACTGGACATCGGTCAAGAATATCCTGAAGTACCTGAAGAGGACTAAGGATATGTTTCTCGTTTATGGAGGTGACGAAGAGCTCGTCGTAAAGGGTTACGTCGATGCTAGCTTCGACGTAGATCTGGATGACTCCAAGTCACAAACCGGATACGTGTATATTTTGAATGGTGGGGCAGTAAGCTGGTGCAGTTGCAAGCAAAGCGTTGTGGCGGGATCTACATGTGAAGCAGAATACATGGCAGCCTCGGAGGCAGCATAAGAAGCAATCTGGGTGAAGGAGTTCATTACCGACCTAGGAGTCATTCCCAATGCGTCGGGCCCGATGACTCTCTTCTGTGACAACACTAGAGCTATTGCCCTTGCCAAGGAACCCAGGTTTCACAGGAAGACCAGACATATCAAGCGTCGCTTCAACTCCATTCCTGAAAGTGTTCAAAATGGAGACATAGATATTTGTAAAGTACATACGCACCTGAATGTGGCGGATCCGTTGACTAAACCTCTCCCTAGAGCAAAACATGATCAACACCAGGACTCTATGGGTGTTCGATTCATCACAATGTAACTAGACTATTGACTCTAGTGCAAGTGGGAGAATGTTGGAAATATGCCCTAGAGGCAATAATAAAATGGTTATTATTATATTTCTTTGTTCATGATAATTGTCTATTGTTCATGCTATAATTGTGTTATCCGGAAATCATAATACATGTGTGAATACATAGACCACAACACGTCCCTAGTGAGCCTCTAGTTGACTAGCTCGTTGATCAAAAGATAGTCATGGTTTCCTGACTATGGACATTGGATGTCATTGATAACGGGATCACATCATTAGGAGAATGATGTGATGGACAAGACCCAATCCTAAGCATAGCTTAAAAGATTGTGTAGTTCGTTTGCTAGAGCTTTTCCGAATGTCAGGTACCATTTCCTTAAACCATGAGATTGTGCAACTCGCGGATACTGTAGGAGTGCTTTGGGTGTGCCAAACGTCACAACGTAACTGTGTGACTATAAAGGTGCACTACGGGTATCTCCAAAAGTGTCTGTTGGGTTGGCACGAATTGGGACTGGGATTTGTCACTCCGTATGACGGACAGGTATCTCTGGGCCCACTCGGTAATGCATCATCATAATGAGCTCAATGTGACCAAGTGGTTGATCAAGGGATCATGCATTACGGTACGAGTAAAGTGACTTGCCGGTAACGAGATTGAACGAGGTATTAGGATACCGACGATCGAGTCTCAGGCAAGTAACGTACCGATTGACAAAGGGAATTGTATACGGGATTGATTGAATCCTCGACATCGTGGTTCATCCGATGAGATCGTCAAGGAGCATGTGGGAGCCAACATGGGTATCCAGATCCCGCTGTTGGTTATTGACCGGAGATTCGTCTCGGTCATGTCTGCGTGTCTCCCGAACCCGTAGGGTCTACACACTTAAGGTTCGGTGACGCTAGGGTTGTTGAGATATTAGTATACGGTAACCCGAAAGTTGTTCGGAGTCCCGGATGAGATCCCGGACATCACGAGGAGTTCCAGAATGGTCCGGAGGTGAAGATTTATATATAAGAAGTCAAGTTTCCGCCATCGGGAAAGTTTCGGGGGTAATCGGTATTGTACCGGGACCACCGGAAGGGTCCTGGGGGTCCACCGGGTGGGGCCACCTATCCCGGAGGGACCCATGGGCTGAAGTGGGAGGGGAACCAGCGCCTAGTGGGCTGGTGCGCCCCCTTGGGCCTCCCCCTACGCCTAGGGTTGGAAACCCTAGGGGTGGGGGGCGCCACACTTGGCTTGGGGGGCACTCCACCCCCTTGGCCGGCGCCCCTCCTTGGAGATCCCATCTCCTAGGGCCGGCGCCCCCCTAGGGTTCCTATATATAGTGGGGGGAGGTAGGGCAGCCGCACCCTAGCCCCTGGCGCCTCCCTCTCCCTCCCGTGACACCTCTCCCTCTCGCTAAGCTTGGCGACGCCCTGCCGAGATCGCCGTTGCTTCCACCACCATGCCGTCGTGCTGCTGGATCTCCATCAACCTCTCCTTCCCCCTTGCTGGATCAAGTTGGAGGAGACGTCATCCCAACCGTACGTGTGTTGAACGCGGAGGTGCTGTCCGTTCGGCGCTAGGTCATCAGTGATTTGGATCACGACGAGTACGACTCCATCAACCCCGTTCTCTTGAACGCTTTCGCTCGCGATCTACAAGGGTATGTAGATGCACTCCTCTCTCCCTCTACACACTTAAGGTTCGATGACGCTAGGGTTATAGGGAAAGTATGTACGTGGTTACCAAATGTTGTTCGGAGTCCCGGATGAGATCCCGGACATCACGAGGAGTTCCAGAATGATCCGGAGATAAAGATTTACATATGGGAAGTCCTTATTCGGTCGCCGGAAGTGTTCGGGGGTTTATCGGTATTGTATCGAAACCACCGAAAGGGTTCCGGGGGTCCACCGGGAGGGTCCACCTGCCCCAGAGGGCCCTATGGGCTGAATATGGAGGGGAACCAGCCCCTAGTCGTGCTGGGCATCAAACCCCCCTAGGGCCCATGTGCCTAGGGTTGGGGGAACCCTAAAGGGGGCGCCCCCCTTGGCTTGGGGGGCAAGCCTCCCCCCTTGGCTGCCGCCCCCCTCTAGATCCATCTGGAGGGGGCGGCCGCCCTCTCCCTTGCCCCTATAAATAGAGGGGAGGTGGGAGGGCTGCCGCACCCTTTCCCCTGGCGCAGCCCTCTCCCTCCCCAACACCTGCTCCTCCTCCGTAGTGCTTGGCGAAGCCCTGCTGGAGAACTGCAACCTCCACCACCACGCCGTCGTGCTGCCGGAGCTCTTACTCAACTTCTCCTCTCCCCTTGCTGGATCAATAAGGAGGAGACGTGCCCGGGCTGTACTTGTGTTGAACGCGGAGGTGTCGTCCGTTCGGCGTTAGATCGGAATCGACCTCGATCTGAATCGCTGCGTGTACGACTCCACCAACCGCGTTCTTGTAACGCTTCCGTATCACGATCTTCAAGGGTATGAAGATACACTCCCCTCTCTCTCGTTGCTAGTCTCTCCATAGATTGATCTTGGTGATGCGTAGAAATTTTTTAATTTCTGCAATGATCCCCAACAATGGCATCATGAGCTAGGTCTATGCGTAGTTTCTATGCACGAGTAGAACACAAGATGTTGTGGGCGTCGATTTTGTCAATTTACTTGCCGTTACTAGTCTTATATTGATTCGGCAGCATCGTGGGATGAAGCATCCCGAACCAACCTTACACGTACGCTTATGTAAGACTGGTTCCACCGACTGACATGCACTAGTTGCATAAGGTGGCTAGCGGGTGTCTGTCTCTCCCACTTTAGTCGGATAGGGTTCGATGAAAAGGGTCCTTATTGTATGACATGCGTGTCAATGAAAACGCCATGTAATTACTTTACTTTATTGCTAACCATTAGCCATAGTAGTAGAAGTAATAGTTGGCGAGACAACTTCATGAAGACACGATGATGGAGATCATGATGATGGTGATCATGGTGTCATGCCGGTGACGATGATGATCATGGCGCCCTGAAGATGGAGATCAAAAGGAGCAAAATGATATTGGCCATATCATGTCACTATTTGATTGCATGTGATGTTTATCATGTTTTTGAATCTTATTTGCTTAGAACGACGGTAGCATAAATAAGCTGATCCCTCGCTAAAATTTCAAGAAAGTGTCCGTCCTAACTGTGCACCGTTGTGAAGGTTCATTGTTTTGAAGCACCACGTGATGATCGGGTGTGATAGATTCTAACGTTCGAATACAACGGGTGTAAGCCAGATTTACACATGCAAAACACTCAGGTTGACTTGACGAGCCTAGCATGTACAGACATGGCCTCGGAACACAATGATACATCTCCGTCATATCTATAATTTTTGATTGTTCCATACCAATATTCTACAACTTTCATATACTTTTGGCAACTTTTTATACTATTTTGGGACTAACATATTGATCCAGTGCCCAGTGCCAGTTCCTGTTTGTTGCATGTTTTTTGTTTCACAGAAAATCCATATCAAATGGAGTCCAAACGGGATAACAACGGACGGAGATTTTTTTGGAATATATGTGATTTTTGGGAAGTGAAATCAACGCGAGACGATGCTTGAGGGTCCCATGGGGCAGGGGGGCGCCCCTGACCCTCGTGGCCACCCCGTAAGGCAGTTGATGCCCTTCTTTCACCGCAAGAAAGCTAATATCCATATAGAGATCATGTTCAAATTTCAGCCCAATCGGAGTTACGGATCTCCGGAAATATAAGAAACGGTGAAAGGGTAGAATCTGAAAACGCAGAAACAGAGAGAGACAGAGAGACAAATCCAATCTCGGAGGGGCTCTCGCCCCTCCCATGCCATGGAGGCCAAGGACCAGAGGGGAAACCCTTCTCCCATCTAGGGAGGAGGTCAAGGAAGAAGAAGACGAAGGGTCCCCCTCTCCCCTTCTCTTCCGGTGGCGCCGGAACGCTGCCGTGGCCATCATCATCATCACCGCGATCTATACCAACACCTCCGCCATCTTCACCAACATCTCCATCACCTTACCCCCTCTATCTACAGCGGTCCACTCTCCCGCAACCCATTGTACCATCTACTTGAGCATGGTGCTTTATGCTTCATATTATTATCCAATGATGTGTTACCATCCTGATGTCTGAGTAGATTTTCGTTGTCCTATTGGTGGTTGATGAATTGCTATGATTGATTTAATTTGCTTGTGGTTTTGTTGCTGTCCTTTGGTTCCCATCATATGATAGCACGTGTGGATCACACCATAGGGTTAGTTGTATGTTCATAGGACTATGTATTGGAGGGCAAGAGTGACAGAAGCTTCAACCTAGCATAGAAATTGATGCATACGCGATTGAAGGGAGACCAATATATCTTAATGCTATGGTTGGGTTTTACCTTAATGAACATTAGTAGTTGCCGATGCTTGCTAATAGTTCCAATCATAAGTGCATAGAATTCCAAGTCAGGGATGACATGCTAGAAGTGGCCTCTCCCACATAATACTTGCTACCGGTCTAGTAAAGTAGTCAATTGCTTAGGGACAATTTCGCAACTCCTACCACCACTTTTCCACACTCGCTATATTTACTTTATTGTTTCTTTATCTAAACAGCCCCTAGCTTTTATTTACTTGCTCTTTATTATCTTGTAAACCTATCCAACAACACCTACAAAGTACTTCTAGTTTCATACTTCTTCTAGGTAAAGTGAACGTCAAGCGTGCGTAGAGTTGTATCGGTGGTCGATAGAACTTGAGGGAATATTTGTTCTACCTTTAGCCCCTCGTTGGGTTCGACACTCTTACTTATCGCAAACTGTTGCGACGCCCTATACTTGTGGGTTATCAAGACCTTTTTTTGGCACCGTTGCCGGGGAGCAATAGCGTGGGGTGATTATTCTCGTGTGTGGTTGTTTGCTTTATCACTAAGTAATTTTTATTTGCTCTTTAGTTATGGATATGGAACACGAAATACCAAAAAAATTAGGTGTACTTTCTGCTCATGGAGATGGAGAACCTCCTAAAACCCTCGATGCTGGTTATGTGAAAGATATTATGTACTACTTTAATAATCCTGAGAAAACCCCTTTCAATTATGTAATGGGAGTAACATTGGATCAACGTGAATACTTTAGGGATTACTGCTTGACACAAAAAGGGAAACTATTATGGGATCAAATTCATATATTGAAGTGGTATGCTAGGCAACTATGCTTGAGATATGATTATACTTGTTGCTCTAGGATGAAGGCTCCACACCTTCCCTTTTCATGCGAATTTAATGATAATAAAACCTTAGCTTCTTATGCTAATGTTATATATTATTACTATGATGTGGAACAAATAGAAGAATTTGTTGCTTTTATGGGTGCTTATGAAATTGAATCTATGTTTAAAGAGTTTGAAGACTTCGATGATTCGGTTTATAGACCTGAAAATTTAGCTATCCTTAAATATTGTTATGAGAATTATGAATACAATTACGATATTAATGCACTTATTAAGAAAGTCTCCGCTCTCCAAGAAGAGACTAATATTTTGCAGGAATCTATGGAAGAAGAAGTTGATGAAACTGTGAGCTCATTGGATGAAAAAGATGAGGAGGAGAGCGAAGAACAAAAGGAGGAAGAGCGGATTGATCACCCGTGCCCACCTTCTAATGTGAGTAACTCTTCAACTCATACATTGTTTAATTTCCCTTCGTGCTTACCGAAGGATGATTGCTATGATGACTATTATGATCCCGTTGATTCTCTTGAAATATCCCTTTTTGATGATGCTTGCTATGCTTGTGGCCAAGATGCCAATATGAATTATGCTTATGGAGATGAACTTGCTATAGTTCCTTATGTTAAACATGAAATTGTTGCTATTGCACCCACGCATGATAGTCCTATTATCTTTTTGAATTCTCCCAACTACACTATATTGGAGAAGTTTGCCCTTATTAAGGATTATATTGATGGGTTGCCTTTTACCGTTAGACATGATGATTTTGATGAATATAATATGCATGTGCTTGCTGCTCCTACTTGCAATTATTATGAGAGAGGAACTGTATCTCCACCTCTCTATGTTTCCAACACGATAAAATTGCAAGAAACTGTTTATACGATGCATTGGCCTTTACTATGTGTGCATGAATTTTTCTTTTTATGACATGCCGATGCATAGGAAGAGAGTTAGACTTCATCATTACATGATATATGTTACCTTGTGCTCACTACTAAATTACAAATCATTGTTAATTATAATTGGCTTTGATATACCTTGGGATCTGGGTGGATCCATTACTTGAGCACTATATGCCTAGCTTAATGGCTTTAAAGAAAGCGCTGCCAGGGAGACAACCCGGAAGTTTTAGAGAGTCATTTATTTCTGTTGTGTGCTTTTATAAAGTTTAGAAATAAAAATAATGTGCCAAGGTTTGCCTTTAGGATGTTTACATTTGCTTGATGGTTTGTACGGTGCAGGACAGTAACCTTGGCTGTAGTGCGCGATTTTACATTTTTAGCTGGAATGTCAAATGGTTCTGATTCTTTTTGCACTGTCTTTATATACAAATTGTTTATTTTTAATAATTTTGGTAGAATTCTTCAAGTATCAAAAGTATGGTGAATGTTCATATTGTTACAGACTGTTCTGTTTTAGACAGATTCTGTTTTTGATGCATAGTTTGCTTGTTTTGATGAAACTATCGATTCATATCAGTGGATTAAGCCATGAAAAAGTTATACTACAGTAGACACAATGCAAAAACAAAATATGAATTGGTTTGCAACAGTACTTAGAGTAGTGATTTGCTTTATTATACTAACGGATCTTACCGAGTTTTCTGTTGAAGTTTTGTGTGGATGAAGTGTTCGATGATCGAGAAGGTCTTGATGTGAGAAGAAGGAAGAGAGGCAAGAGCTCAAGCTTGGGGATGCCCGTGGCACCCCAAGTAAATATTCAAGGAGACTCAAGTGTCCAAGCTTGGGGATTCCCCGGAAGGCATCCCCTCTTTCTTCAACAAGTATCGGTATGTTTTCGGATTCGTTTCGTTCATGCGATATGTGCAATCTTGGAGCGTCTTTTGCATTTAGTTTTCATTTTTATGCACCATGCTGGTATGAGGTAGTCCTTGGTTGATTTATAGAATGCTCTATGCACTTCACTTATATCTTTTGAGTATGGCTTTATATAATGCTTCATGTGCTTCACTTATATCATTTGAAGTTTGGATTGCCTGTTTCTCTTTACATAGAAAACCGCCATTTGTAGAATGCTCTTTTGCTTCACTTATATTTGTTAGAGCGTGGGCATATATTTTGTAGAAAGAATTAAACTCTCTTGCTTCACTTATATCTATTTAGAGAGATTATAGGAATTGGTCATTCATATGGTTAGTCATAAAATCCTACATAAAACTTGTAGATCACTGAATATGATATGTTTGATTCCTTGCAATAGTTTTGCGATATAAAGATGGTGATATTAGAGTCATGCTAGTGGGTAGTTGTGGATTGTAGAAATACTTGTGTTGAGGTTTGTGATTCCCGAAGCATGCACGTATGGTGAACCGTTATGTAACGAAGTTGGAACATGAGGTATTTATTGATTGTCTTCCTTATGAGTGGCGGTCGGGGACGAGCGATGGTCTTTTCCTACCAATCTATCCCCCTAGGAGCATGCACATAGTACTTTGTTTTGATGACTAATAGATTTTTTGCAATAAGTATGTGAGTTCTTTATGACTAATGTTGAGTCCATGGATTATATGCACTCTCACCCTTCCATCATTGCTAGCCTCTTCGGTACCGTGCATTGCCCTTTCTCACCTCAAGAATCGGTGCAAACTTCGCCGGTGCATCCAAACCCCGTGATATGATATGCTCTGTCACACATAAACCTCATTATATCTTCCTCAAAACAGCCACCATACCTACCTATCATGGCATTTCCATAGCCATTCCGAGATATATTGCCATGCAACTTCCATCATCATCATATACATGACTTGAGCATCATTGTCATATTGCTTTGCATGATCGTAAGATAGCTAGCATGATGTTTTCATGGCTTGTCCGTTTTTTTATGTCATTGCTACGCTAGATCGTTGCACATCCTGGTACACCGCCGGAGGCATTCATATAGAGTCATATCTTTGTTCTAGTATCGAGTTGTAATATTGAGTTGTAAGTAAATAAAAGTCTAATGATCATTATTATTAGAGCATTGCCCTAGTGAGGAAAGGATGATGGAGACTAGGATTCCCCCACAAGTCGGGATGAGACTCCGGACGAAAAAAATAAAAAAAGAGAAGGCCCAAAAAAAGAGAAAAAGGGAAAAAATGAGAGAAAAAGAGAGAAGGGGCAATGTTACTATCCTTTTACCACACTTGTGCTTCAGAGTAGCACCATGTTCTTCATATAGAGAGTCTCTTAAGTTATCACTTTCATATACTAGTGGGAATTTTCATTATAGAACTTGGCTTGTATATTCCAACGATGGGCTTCCTCAAAAGCCCTAGGTCTTCATGAGCAAGCAAGTTGGATGCACACCCACTTAGTTTCAGTTTGAGCTTTCATATACTTATAGCTCTAGTGCATCCATTGCATGGCAATCCCTACTCCTCACATTGACATCAATTGATGGGCATCTCCATAGCCCGTTGATTAGCCGCGTCGATGTGAGACTTTCTCCTTTTCTGTCTTCTTCTACACAACCTCCACCATCATATTCTATTCCACCTATAGTGCTATGTCCATGGCTCACGCTCATGTATTGAGTGAAAGTTGAAAAGGTTTGAGAACATCAAAAGTATGAAACAATTGCTTGGCTTGTCGTCGGGGTTGTGCATGATGTGAATATTTTGTGTGAAGAAGATGGAGCATAGCCAGACTATATGATTTTGTAGGGATAACTTTCTTTGGCCATGTTATTTTGAAAAGACATGATTGCTTTATTAGTAGGCTTGAAGTATTATTGTTTTTATGTCAAATGATAGACTATTGCTTTGAATCACTCGTATCTTAATATTCATGCCATGATTAGATATGTGATCAAGATTATGCTAGGTAGCATTCCACATCAAAAATTATCTTTTTTTATCATTTACCTACTCGAGGACGAGCAGGAATTAAGCTTGGGGATGCTGATACGTCTCCGTTGTATCTATAATTTTTGATTGTTCCATGCCAATATTCGACAACTTTCATATACTTTTGGCAACTTTTTATACTATTTTTGGGACTAACATATTGATCCAGTGCCCAGTGCCAGTTCCTGTTTGTTGCATGTTTTTTGTTTCGCAGAAAATCCATATCAAACGGACTCCAAACGGGATAAAAACAGACGGAGATTTTTTGGAATATATGTGATTTTTGGGAAGTGAAATCAACGCAAGACGAAGCTCGAGGGGCCCACGAGGCAGGGGGGCGCGCCCCACGGGGGCAGGCGCGCCCCTGACCCTCGTGGCCACCCCGTAAGGCGGTTGATGCCCTTCTTTCTCCGCAAGAAAGCTAATGTCCGGATAGAGATCGTGTTCAAATTTCAGCCCAATCGGAGTTACGGATCTCCGGGAATATAAGAAACGGTGAAAGGGTAGAATCTGAAAACGCAGAAACAGAGAGACACAGAGAGACATATCCAATCTCGGAGGGGCTCTCACCCCTCCCATGCCATGGAGGCCAAGGACCAGAGTGGAAACCCTTCTCCCATCTTGGGAGGAGGTCAAGGAAGAAGAAGACAAAGGCCCCCCCTCTCCCCTTCTCTTCCGGTGGCGCCGGAACGCTATCGGGGCCATCATCATCATCATCGTGATCTACACCAACACCTCCGCCATCTTCACCAACATCTCCATCACCTTCCCCCTCTATCTACAACGGTCCACTCTCCCGCAACCCGCTGTACCCTCTACTTGAACATGGTGCTTTATGCTTCATATTATTCTCCAATGATGTGTTGCCATCCTATGATGTCTGAGTAGATTTTCGTTGTCCTATTGGTGGTTGATGAATTGCTATGATTGATTTAATTTGCCTGTTGTTTTGTTGCTGTCCTTTGGCGCCCATCATATGAGAGCGCACGTGGATCACACCATAGGTTTAGTTGTATGTTGATAGGACTATGTATTAGAGGGCAAGAGTGACAGAAGCTTCAACCTAGCATAGAAATTGATGCATACACGATTGAAGGGGGACCAATATATCTTAATGCTATGGTTGGGTTTTACCTTAATGAACATTAGTAGTTGCGGATGCTTGCTAATAGTTCCAATCATAAGTGCATAGAATTCCAAGTCAGGGATGACATGCTAGCAGTGACCTCTCCCACATAATACTTGCTATCGGTCTAGTAAAGTAGTCAATTGCTTAGCGACAATTTCGCAACTCCTACCACCACTTTTCCACACTCGCTATATTTACTTTATTCTTTCTTTATCTAAACAGCCCCTAGCTTTTATTTACTTGCTCTTTATTATCTTGCAAACCTATCCAACAACACCTACAAAGTACTTCTAGTTTCATACTTGTTCTAGGTAAAGCGAACGTCAAGCGTGCGTAGAGTTGTATGGGTGGTCGATAGAACTTGAGGGAATATTTGTTCTACCTTTAGTTCCTCGTTGGGTTCGACACTATTACTTATCGAAAACTGTTGCGATCCCCTATACTTGTGGGTTATCACACAAGAGACCGAAAGGTCGAACATGAGTCATATAGTAGATATGATCAACATGAAGATGTTCACCATTGATGACTAGTCCATCTCACGTGATGATCGGACACGGCCTAGTCGATTCGGATCTTGTATCACTTAGATGACTAGAGGGATGTCTATTTGAGTGGGAGTTCATTAAATAATTTGATTAGATGACTTAATTATCATGAACTTAGTCTAAATATCTTTACAATATGTCTTGTAGATCAAATGGCCCACGCTAATGGTGCCCTCAACTTCAACGCGTTACTAGATAAAACCAAGCTGAAAGACGATGGTAGCAACTATACGAACTGGGTCCATAACTTGAGGATCATCCTCATAGCTGCCAAGAAAGCATATGTCCTTGAAGCACCCCTAGGTGAAGCACCTGTTTTCCTAGAAACTCAAGACGTTATGAACGCCTGGCAGCTGTGTAGTGATGATTACTCCCTGGTTCAGTGCGGCATGCTTTACAGCTTAAAATCGGGGTTCCAAGAGCGTTTTGAGCAGCCCGGAGCATATGAGATGTTCCAAGAGCTGAAAATGGTTTTCCAAGCTCATGCCCGAGTCGAGAGATATGAAGTCTCCGACAAGTTCTATAGTTGTAAGATGGAGGAGAATAGTTCTGTCAACGAGCACATACTCAAAATGTCTGGGTTGCACAACCACCTGTCTCAGCTGGGAGTTAATCTCCCGGATGACGCGGTCGTTGACAGAATCCTTCAGTCGCTCCCACCTAGCTACAAGAGCTTTGTGATGAATTGCAATATGCAGGGGATGGAGAAAACCATTCCTGAGGTATATTCAATGCTGAAATCAGCGGAGGTGGAGATCAAAAAGGAACATCAAGTGTTGATGGTCAATAAAACCACTAGTTTCAAGAAAGGCAAGGGTAAGAAGAACTTCAAGAAGGACGGCAAGGGAGTTGCCACGCCCGGTAAGCCAGTTGCCGGGAAGAAGCCAAAGCATGGACCCAAGCCTGAGACTGGGTGCTTTTATTGCAAGGGAAACGGTCACTGGAAGTGGAACTGCCCCAAGTACGTAGCAGATAAGAAGGCCGGCAATACCAAAGGTATATATGATATACATGTCATTGATGTGTACCTTACCAGTACTCATAGTAGCTCCTGGGTATTTGATACCGGTGCGGTTGCTCATATTTGTAACTCAAAACAAGAGCTGTGGATTAAGCAGAGACTGGCAAAGGACGAGGCGACGATGCGCGTCGAGAATGGTTCCAAGGTCGATGTGATCGCCGTCGGCACGCTACCTCTACATTTACCTACGAGATTAGTTTTAAACATCAATAATTGTTATTTAGTGCCAGCTTTGAGCATGAACATTGTATCTGGATCTCGTTTAATGCGAGATGGCTACTCATTTAAATCTGAGAATAATGGTTGTTCTATTTATATGAGATATATGTTTTACGGTCATGCCCCATTGGTCAATGGTTTATTCTTATTGAATCTCGAACGTGATGTTACACATATTCATAGTGTGAATGCCAAAAGATGTAAGTTTGATAATGATAGTCCCACATACTTGTGGCACTGCCGCCTTGGTCACATTGGTGTCAAACGCATGAAGAAGCTCCATGCAGATGGACTTTTGGAGTCTCTTGATTATGAATCATTTGACACGTGTGAACCATGCCTCATGGGCAAAATGACCAAGAATCCGTTCTCCAGAACAATGGAGCGAGCAACCAACTTATTGGAAATCATACATACTGATGTGTGCGGTCCAATGAGCATTGAGGCTCACGGTGGTTATGTTATGTTCTCACCCTAACTGATGACTTAAGTAGATATGGGTATGTCTACTTAATGAAACACAAGTCTGAGACCTTTGAAAAGTTCAAGGAATTTCAGAGTGAGGTAGAGAATCAACATGACAGAAAAATAAAGTTCTTACGATCAGATTGTGGGGGAGTGATGACCCACAAGTATAGGGGATCTATCATACTCCTTTCGATAAGTAAGAGTGTCGAACCCAACAAGGAGCAGAAGGAAATGATAAGCGGTTTCCAGTAAGGCATTCTCTGCAAGCACTGAAATTTTATGTGACAGATAGTTTTGTGATAAAATAATTGGTAACGAGCAACAAGTAACAAAAGTAAATAAAGTGCAGCAAGGTGGCCCAATCCTTTTTGTAGCAAAGGACAAGCCTGGACAAACTCTTATATAGAGAAAAGCGCTCCCGAGGACACATGGGAATTGTCGTCAAGCTAGGTGAGGGAGTCCTGGATTAGGGGGTGTTCGGATAGCTGGACTATACCTTCAGCCGGACTCCTGGACTATGAAGATACAAGATTGAAGACTTCGTCCCGTGTTCGGAAGAGACTTTCCTTGGCTTGGAAGGTAAGCTTGGCGATACGGATATTCAGATCTCCTACCATTGTAACCGACTTTGTGTAACCCTAACCCTCTCCGGTGTCTATATAAACAGGAGGGTTTTAGTCCATAGGACAACATACACAACAACAATCTGTTGGAAATATGCCCTAGAGGCAATAATAAATTGGTTATTATTATATTTCCTTGTTCATGATAATCGTTTATTATCCATGCTAGAATTGTATTGATAGGAAACTCAGATACATGTGTGGATACATAGACAACACCATGTCCCTAGTAAGCCTCTAGTTGACTAGCTCGTTGATCAATAGATGGTTACGGTTTCCTGACCATGGACATTGGATGTCGTTGTAACGGGATCACATCATTAGGAGAATGATGTGATGGACAAGACCCAATCCTAAGCCTAGCACAAAGATCGTGTAGTCCGTATGCTAAAGCTTTTCTAATGTCAAGTATCATTTCCTTAGACCATGAGATTGTGCAACTCTCGGATACCGTAGGAATACTTTGGATGTGCCAAACGTCACAACGTAACTGGGTGGCTATAAAGGTACACTACAGGTATCTCCGAAAATGTCTGTTGGGTTCGCACGAATCGAGACTGGGATTTGTCACTCTGTGTGACGGAGAGGTATCTCTGGGCCCACTCGGTAGGACATCATCATAATGTGCACAATGTGATCAAGGAGTTGATCAGGGGATGATGTGTTATAGAACGAGTAAAGAGACTTGCCGGTAACGAGATTGAACAAGGTATCGGGATACCGACGATCGAATCTCGGGCAAGTACAATACCGCTAGACAAAGGGAATTGTATACGGGATTGATCGAATCCTCGACATCGTGGTTCATCCGATGAGATCATCGTGGAACATGTGGGAACCAACATGGGTATCTAGATCCCGCTGTTGGTTATTGACCGGAGAGGTGTCTCGGTCATGTCTGCATGTTTCCCGAACCCATTGGGTCTACACACTTAAGGTTTGATGACGCTAGGGTTATAGGGAATAGATATACGTGGTTACCGAATGTTGTTCGGAGTCCCGTATGAGATCTCGGACGTCACGAGGAGTTCCGGAATGGTCCAGAGGTAAAGATTTATATGTGGGAAGTCCTGTTTTGGTCGCCAGAAAAGTTTCGGGGTTTATCAGTAACGTACCGAGACCACCGGGAGGGTCCCGGGGGTCCACCAAGTGGGGCCACCAGCCCCGGAGGGCTGCATGGGCCAAGTGTGGGAGGGGACCAGCCCCAGGTGGGCTGGTGCGCCCCCCACCAAGGCCCAAGGCGCAAGGGAGAGTGGAAGGGGTCAAACACTAGGCTCAGATGGGCCTAAGGCCCACCTAGTGGTGCGCCTCCCTCTCTCCCCCCCTTGGCCGCCCCCCTAGATGGGATCTAGGGCTGGCCGCCACCCCTAGGGGTGGAAACCTAGATGGGGGCACAGCCCCTCCCTCCCCCTATATATACTTGATGTTTTGGGCTGCTAGAGACACGGATTCAATCTCCTTCTTGGCGCAGCCCTACCCCTCTCCCTCCTCGTCTCTTGCGGTGCTTGGCGAAGCCCTGCTGGAGTACCACGCTCCTCCACCACCACCACGCCGTTGTGCTGCTGCTGGATGGAGTCTTCCACAACCTCTCCCTCTCTCCTTGCTGGATCAAGGCATGGGAGACGTCACCGGGATGTACGTGTGTTGAACGCGGAGGTGTCGTCCGTTCGGCACTAGGATCTCCGGTGATTTGGATCACGACGAGTATGACTCCTTCAACCCGTTCTCTTGAACGCTTCCGCATAGCGATCTACAAGGGTATGTAGATGCACTCTCCTTCCCCTCATTGCTGGTTTCTCCATAGATAGATCTTGGTGACACGTAGGAAAATTTTGAATTTCTGCTTCGTTCCCCATCAGTGGCATCATGAGCTAGGTCTATTGCGTAGATTCTATGCACGAGTAGAACAGAAAGTAGTTGTGGGCGTTGATTTTGTTCAATATGCTTACCGTTACTAGTCCAATCTTGTTTCGACGGTATTGTGGGATGAAGCGGCCCGGACTAACCTTACACGTACTCTTACGTGAGACTGGTTCGACCTACTGAAATGCACTAGTTGCATAAGGTGGCTAGCGGGTGTCTGTCTCTCCCACTTTAGTCGGAACGGATTCAATGAAAAGGGTCCTTATGAAGGGTAAATAGCAATTGGCATATCACGTTGTGGTTTTGCGTAGGTAAGAAACGTTCTTGCTAGAAACCCATAGCAGCCACATAAAACATGCAAACAACAATTAGAGGACGTCTAACTTGTTTTTGTAGGATATGCTATGTGATGTGATATGGCCAAAAGGATGTGATGAATGATATATGTGATGTATGAGATTGGTCATGTTCTTGTAATAGGAATCATGACTTGCATGTCGATGAGTATGACAACCGGCAGGAGCCATAGGAGTTGTCTTAATTTATTTATGACCTGCCTGTCAACTTAAACGTCATGTAATTACTTTACTTTATTGCTAAAGCGTTAGCCATAGTAGTAGAAGTAATAGATGACGAGACAACTTCAAGAAGACACGATGATGGAGATCATGGTGTCATGCCGGTGACAAGATGATCATGGAGCCCCAAGATGGAGATCAAAGGAGCTATATGATATTGGCCATATCATGTCACTATTATTTGATTGCATGTGATGTTTATCATGTTTATGCATCTTGTTTACTTAGAACAACGGTAGTAAATAAGATGATCCCTCATAATAATTTCAAGAAAATGTTTCCCCTAACTGTGCACCGTTGCGACAGTTCGTTGTTTCGAAGCACCACGTGATGATCGGGTGTGATAGATTCCAACGTTCACATACAACGGGTGTAAGAAAGATTTACACATGCAAACACTTAGGTTGACTTGATGAGCCTAGCATGTACAGACATGGCCTCGGAACACAGAAGACCGAAAGGTCGAACATGAGTCATATAGAGGATACGATCAACATGAAGATGTTCACCGATGTTGACTAGTCCGTCTCACGTGATGATCGGACACGGCCTAGTTGACTCGGATAATGTAATCACTTAGATGACTAGAGGGATGTCTATCTGACTGGGAGTTCATAAGATGAACTTAATTATCCTGAACATAGTCAAAAGGTCTTCGCAAATTATGTCGTAGCTCGCGCTTTAGTTCTACTGTTTAGATATGTTCCTAGAGAAATTTTAGTTGAAAGTTGATAGTAGCAATTATGCGGACTAGGTCCGTAAACTGAGGATTGTCCTCATTGCTTCATAGAAGGATTATGTCCTTAATGCACCGCTCAGTGTGCTGAACCTCGAACGTTGTTTGTGGATGTTGCGAACATCTGACATACACATTTTGATAACTACGTGATAGTTCAGTTAAACGGTTTAGAGTTGAGGCACCGAAGACGTTTTGAAACGTCGCGAAACATATGAGATGTTTCGAGGGCTGAAATTGGGATTTCAGGCTCGTGCCCACGTCAAGAGGTATAAGACCTCCGATGATTTTCTTAGCCTGCAAACTAAGGGAGGAAAGCTCAATTGTTGAGCTTGTGCTCAGATTGTCTGAGTACAACAATCATTTGAATCGAGTGGGAGTTGATCTTCCGGATGAGATAGTGATGTTTCTCCGAAGTCATTACCACCAAGCTGCTAGAGCTTCGTGATGAACTATAATATATCAGGGACATATATGATGATCCTTGAGATATTCGCGATGTTTGACATCACAAAAGTAGAAATCAAGAAGGAGCATCAATTGTTGATGGTTGGTGAAACCACTAGTTTCAAGAAGGGCAAGGGCAAGAAGGGATACTTCATGAAACGGCAAATCAGCTGTTGCTCTAGTGAAGAAACCCAAGGTTGAACCCAAACCTGAGACTAAGTGCTTCTGTAATAAGGGGAACAGCCACTGGAGCAGAATTACCCTAGATACTTGGTAGATGAGAAGGCTGGCAAGGTCGATAGGAGTATATTGGATATACATTGTGTTAATGTGTACTTTACTAGTACTCCTAGTAGCACCATGGTATTAGATACCGGTTCGGTTGCTAAATGTTAGTAAACTCGAAATAAAAGGCTGCGAAGTAAACGGAGACTAGCTAAAGGTGAGCTGGCAATATGTGTTGGAAGTTTTTCCAAGCTTGATGTGATCAAACATCGCACGCTCCCTCTACCATCGAGATTGGTGTTTGCATTGAGCATAGACATGATTGGATTATGTCTATCGCAATACGGTTATTCATTTAAGGAGAATAATGGTTACTCTGTTTGTTTGAATAATACCTTCACTGGTCTTGCACCTAAAATGAATGGTTTATTGAATCTCGATCGTAGTGATACACATGTTCATGCCAAAAGATATAAGATAGTAATGATAGTACCACCTACTTGTGGCACTGCCACGTAAGTCATATCGGTATAAAACGCATGAAGAAGCTCTATGTTGATGGATCTTTGGGCTCACTCGGTTTTCGAAAAGTTTGAGACATGCGAACCATGTCTATTGGTGTATATGCATGAAGAAACTCGATGCAAATGGACCATTTGGACTCACTTGATTTTGAATCACTTGAGACATGCAAATCATACCACATCGGTAAGATGACTGAAAGCCTCGTTTTCAATAAAATGGAACTAGAAAGCAACTTGTTGGAAGTAATACATTTTGATGTGTGTAGTCCAATGAGTGCTGAGGCGTGTAGTGGATATCGTTATGTTCTTACTTCACAGATGATTTGAGTAGATGTTGAGTATATTTACTTGATGAATCACGAGTCTGAATTATTGAAAGGTTCAACTAATTTCAGGGTAAAGTTGAAAGATCATCATGACAAGAATATCTATAATATGATCATAGAGATGAATATCTGAATTACGAGTTTGGCACAGAATTAAGACATTGTGGAAATTGTTTCACAACTAATACAGCCTGGAACACCATAGTGTGATGGTGTGTCCGAACATCATAACTGCACCCTATTGGATATGATGCATACCATGATGTCTCTTATCGAATTACCACGATAGTTTATGGGTTAGGCTTTAGAGACAACCACATTCACTTTAAATAGGGTACCACGTAATTCCGATGAGATGACACCGTATGAACTATGGTTTAGAGAAACCTAAGCTGTCATTTCTTAAAAGTTTGGGGCTGCGACGCTTATGTGAAAAAGTTTCAGGCTGATAAGCTCGAACCCAAAGCGGATAAATGCATCTTCATAGGACACCCAAAACAGTTGGGTATACCTCCTGTCTCAGATCCGAAAGCAATAAGGGATTGTTTCTAGAATCGGGTCCTTTCTCGAGGAAAAGTTTCTCTCGAAAGAATTGAGTGGGAGGATGGTGGAGACTTGATGAGGTTATTGAACCATCTCTTCAACTAGTGTGTGGCAGGGCACAGGGAGTTGTTCCTGTGGCACCTACACCAATTGAAGTGGAAGCTTATAATAGTGATCATGAAACTTTAGATCAAGTCACTACCAAACCTCGTGGGATAACAAGGATGCGTACTACTTCAGAGTGGTGCAGTAATCCTGTCTTGGAAGTCATGTTGCTAGACAACAATGAACCTACGAGCTATGGAGAAGCGATGGTGGGCCCGGATTCCGATAAATGGCTCGAGGCCATAAAATCCGAGAGAGGATCCATGTATGAAAAACAAAGTGTAGACTTTGGCAGAACGGCTCGATGGTCGTAAGGCTGTTGAGTACAGATGGATTTTAAAAGGAAGACGGACAATGATGGTAAATGTCACCATTAAGAAAGCTCGACTTGTCGTTAAGATGTTTTCCGACAAGTTCAAGGAGTTGACTACGATGAGACTTTCTCACTCGTAGCGATGCTAAGAGTCTGTTGGAATTATATTAGCGATTACTGCATTATTTTTGAAATCTTGCAGATAGGATGTCAAAACATTGTTTCCTTGACGATTTTTGAGGAAAGGTTGTATGTGATACAACCGGAAGTTTTTGTCAATCCTGAAAGATGCTAATAAGTATGCAAAGCTCCAGCAATCCTTCTAAGGGCTGGAGTAAGCATCTCGGAGTTGGAATGTACACTTTGATGAGATGATCAAAGATTTTGGGTGTATACAAAGTTTATGAGAAACTTGTATTTCCAAAGAAGTGAGTGGGAGCACTATAGAATTTCTGATGAGTATATGTTGTTAACATATTGTTGATCAGAAATGACGTAGAATTTCTGGAAAGCATATAGGGTTATTTGGAAAGTGTTTTTCAATGGAAAGCCTGGATTAAGCTACTTGAACATTGAGCATCAAGATCTATATGGATAGATCAAAACGCTTAATGGTACTTTCAAATGAGCACATACCTTGACATGATCTTGAAGATGTTCAAGATGGATCTGTCAAAGAAGGAGTTCTTGTCTGAGTTGTAAGGTATGAAGTTAAGACTTAAAGCTCGACCACGGCAGAAGAAAGAGGAAGGACAAAGGTCATCCCCTATGCTTTTGTCATAGGCTCTATACGGTATGCCATGCTGAGTACCGCACCTGATGTGTGACTTGCCACGTATCTGGCAAGAGGGTACAAAGGTAATCTAGGAGTAGATCACCAGATAGCGGTCTAAATTATCCTTAGAGGAATAAGGATATGTTTCTCGGTTATGGAGGTGATAAAGAGTTAGACGTAAAGAGTTACGTCGATTCAAGCTTAACACCTATCCAGATAGCTCTGAGTAGAGATACCAGATACGTATAATGGAATAGCTCCAAGTAGAACAGTTATTTGAAATGGCTCCAAATGTAGCATAGTAGTTGCATCTACAAGATGACATAGAAATTTGCGAAGTACATACGGATCTGAATGTTGCAGACCCGTTGACTGAAACCTCTCTCACAAGCATAACATGATCAAACCCAGAACTCTTTGGGTGTTAGTCACATGAGGATGTGACCTTGAGTGTTAATCACATATCGATGTGAGCTGGATTATTGACTCTAGTGCAAGTGGGAGACTGTTGGAAATATGCCCTAGAGGCAATAATAAATTGGTTATTATTATATTTCCTTGTTCATGATAATCGTTTATTATCCATGCTAGAATTGTATTGATAGGAAACTCAGATACATGTGTGGATACATAGACAACACCATGTCCCTAGTAAGCCTCTAGTTGACTAGCTCGTTGATCAATAGATGGTTACGGTTTCCTGACCATGGACATTGGATGTCGTTGTAACGGGATCACATCATTAGGAGAATGATGTGATGGACAAGACCCAATCCTAAGCCTAGCACAAAGATCGTGTAGTTCGTATGCTAAAGCTTTTCTAATGTCAAGTATCATTTCCTTAGACCATGAGATTGTGCAACTCTCGGATACCGTAGGAATACTTTGGATGTGCCAAACGTCACAACGTAACTGGGTGGCTATAAAGGTACACTACAGGTATCTCCGAAAATGTCTGTTGGGTTGGCACGAATCGAGACTGGGATTTGTCACTCCGTGTGACGGAGAGGTATCTCTGGGCCCACTCGGTAGGACATCATCATAATGTGCACAATGTGATCAAGGAGTTGATCACGGGATAATGTGTTACGGAGCGAGTAAAGAGACTTGCCGGTAACGAGATTGAACAAGGTATCGGGATACCGACGATCGAATCTCGGGCAAGTACAATACCTCTAGACAAAGGGAATTGTATACGGGATTGATCGAATCCTCGACATCGTGGTTCATCCGATGAGATCATCGTGGAACATGTGGGAACCAACATGGGTATCCAGATCTCGCTGTTGGTTATTGACCGGAGAGGTGTCTCGGTCATGTCTGCATGTTTCCCGAACCCGTAGGGTCTACACACTTAAGGTTCGATGACGCTAGGGTTATAGGGAATAGATATACGTGGTTACCGAATGTTGTTCGGAGTCCTGGATGAGATCCCGGATGTCACGAGGAGTTCCGAAATGGTCCGGAGGTAAAGATTTATATATGGGAAGTCCTGTTTTGGTCGCCGGAAAAGTTTCAGGGTTTATCGGTAACGTACCGGGACCACCGGGAGGGTCCCGGGGGTCCACCAAGTGGGGCCACCAGCCCCGGAGGGCTGCATGGGCCAAGTGTGGGAGGGGACCAGCCCTAGGTGGGCTGGTGCGCCCCCCCCCCCCCCCCCAAGGCCCAAGGCGCAAGGGAGAGTGGAAGGGGGCAAACCCTAGGCTCAGATGGGCCTAAGGCCCACCTAGTGGTGCGCCTCCCTCTCTCCCCCCCTTGGCCGCCCCCTAGATGGGATCTAGGGCTGGCCGCCACCCCTAGGGGTGGAAACCTAGATGGGGGCGCAGCCCCTCCCCTCCCCCTATATATACTTGAGGTTTTGGGCTGCCAGAGACACGGATTCAATCTCCTTCTTGGCGCAGCCCTACCCCTCTCCTTCCTCGTCTCTTGCGGTGCTTGGCGAAGCCCTGCTGGAGTACCACGCTCTTCCACCACCACCACGCTGTTGTGCTGCTGCTGGATGGAGTCTTCCTCAACCTCTCCCTCTCTCCTTGCTGGATCAAGGCATGGGAGACGTCACCGGGCTGTACGTGTGTTGAACGCGGAGGTGCCGTCCGTTCGGCACTAGGATCTCCGGTGATTTGGATCACGACGAGTACGACTCCTTCAACTCGTTCTCTTGAACTCTTCCACATAGCGATCTACAAGGGTATGTAGATGCACTCTCCTTCCCCTCGTTGCTGGTTTCTCCATAGATAGATCTTGGTGACACGTAGAAAAATTTTGAATTTCTGCTTCGTTCCCCATCACAATCATACCATAGGCTAGCTCTAGGGTTTAGCCTCTCCGATCTCGTGGTAGATCTACTCTTGTACTACCCATATCACCAATATTAATCAAGCAGGACGTAGGGTTTTACCTCCATCGAGAGGGCCCGAACCTGGGTAAAACTTCGTGTCCCTTACCTCCTGTTACCATCCGGCCTAGACGCACAGTTCGGGACCCCCTACCCGAGATCCGCCGGTTTTGACACTGACATTGGTGCTTTCATTGAGAGTTCCTCTGTGTCGTCACCGTCAGGCTCGATGGCTCCTACGATCACCAATAACGATGCAGTCCAGGGTGAGACCTTCCTCCCCGGACAGATCTTCGTCTTCGGTGGCTTCGCACTGCGGGCCAATTCACTTGGCCATCTGGAGCAGATCGAAAAGCTACGCCCCTGGCCGTCAGGTCAGAGTTGGAAGTTTAAACTACACGGCTGACATCCGCGGGGACTTGATCTTCGACGGATTCGAGCCACTGCTGAGCGCGCCGCACTGTCCCGACGAGCATGATCTAGCTCTGCCACCGAACAGTGCCTTGGAGGCCGCACCCGCATCGGCTTCGACCCTTAATTTGGAGCCAACTGCGCCGATAGAGGATGGGCGGTTGGACGGCGCCTCGGGGGCTGCGATCCCAACAGCGATTGAGCCGAACACCAGCCCCGCACTCCGTGAGACTCATGACTCCAGGGAGCCGGACTCCTCTCCGGACTCCGAACCCTCCGCGCCCCTGCCGATCGAATCCGATTGGGCGCCGATCATGGAGTTTACTGCCGTGGACATCTTTCAGCACTCGCCTTTCGGCGATATTCTGAAGACACTGGAGTCTCTCTCTTTATCAGGAGAGCCCTGGCCGGACTACGGTCAGCAAGGTTGGGGTGCGGATGATGAAGAAATTTAAAGCCCACCCACCACCCACATTGTAGCCACTGTCGATGATTTAACCGACATGCTCGACTTCGACTCCGAAGACATCGACGATATGGACGCCGATGAAGGAGACGATGAAGAACCAGCGCCTATCAGGCCCTGGAAAGCCACCTCGTCCTATGACATATACATGGTGAACACCCCAAAAGAAGGAGATGGCGATGGAACAGCGGAGGATGACCCCTCCAAGAAACAGCCTAAGCGCCGGCGTCAGCAGCGCCACTCAAAATCCTGCCAAAACAAATACGGTGATTCCAGCACGGGAGATAATAATACTCTGGAAAGTTCCGAAGAAAACCCCCTCCAGCAAGATTTAGCACAGGAGGATGGAGAAACCAGCCCTCATGAGAGAGCGGTAGACAGAGAGGTTGAGGACGATAATTATATGCCTCCCTCTGAAGACGAGGCCAGCCTCGACGACGACGAATTCGTCGTGCCAGAGGATCCCGTCGAGCAAGAGCGTTTTCAACACAGGCTTATGGCCACGGCAAGAAGCCTCAAGAAAAACAGCAACAGCTTAGAGCTGATCAAGATTTGCTAGTCGACAGATGGACTGAAGTCCTTGCGGCCGAAGAACATAAACTCGAACGCCCCTCCAAGAGCTACCCAAAGCGCAGGTTGCTACCCCGATTAGAGGAGGAAGCACTTAAACCTACATCACCTGCACTCGATACGGCCGATCGGCCACCTCGTGGCCGCGACAGAGAGGCCTCTTGGCCCTCCACTCAAGCCGCACCCCGTACCAAGGCACAGGAAAATGCGCCGGACTTGCGAGATATGTTGGAGGACAAGGCAAGGCAAACAAGATCGATCTACGGATTGCATGGGCGCCCCACGACTCAAGACGGTAACCGTCACGCCGGCCACAAATTCGGCAGGGCCGAACACAGTAGACAAAGCTCATTGGAGCTACGTCGTGATATAGCCCAGTACAGAGGCGCCGCACACCCACTATGCTTCACAGATGAAATAATGGATCATCAAATCCCCGAGGGTTTCAAACCCATAAATATCGAATCATATGATGGCACAACAGATCCTGCGGTATGGATCGAGGATTATCTCCTTCATATCCACATGGCCCGCGGCGATGATTTCCACGCCATCAAATACCTCCCACTCAAGCTTAAAGGACCAGCTCGGCATTGGCTTAACAGCTTGCCAACATGATCAATTAGTTGTTGGGAGGACCTGGAAGCCGCATTCCTCGACAATTTCCAGGGCACTTATGTGCGACCCCCAGACGCCGATGACCTAAATCACGTAATTCAGCAGTCAGAGGAATCGGCCAGGCAATTCTGGACACGATTCCTAACAAAGAAAAATCAAATAGTTGACTGTCCGGACGCTGAGGCCCTAGCAGCCTTCAAGCACAATATTCGTGACGAGTGGCTTGCCCGGCACCTTGGACAGGAAAAGCCGAAGTCTATGGCAGCACTCACGACACTCATGACCCGCTTTTGCACAGGAGAAGACAGCTGGCTTGCTCATAGCAACAATATGACCAAGAACCCTGGTAACTCGGATACCAGGGACAGTAGTGGCAGGTCACGTCGTAACAAATCGAAGCGCCACATTAACAGCGACAATGCTGAGGATACGGCAGTTAATGCCGAATTCAGAGGCTCTAAATCCGGTCAGCGGAAAAAGGCATTCAAAAGGAATCCTAGGGGCCCATCCAGTTTGGACCGAATACTCGACCGCTTGTGCCAGATACATGGCACCCCCGAAAAGCCGGCCAATCACACCAACAGGGATTGTTGGGTGTTCAAGCAGGCAGGCAAGTTAAATGCCGAAAATGAAGACAAGGGGCTGCATAGCAATGACGACGAGGAGCCCCGGCCGCCGAACAATAGTGGACAAAAGGGTTTTCCCCCACAAGTGCGGACGGTGAACATGATATACGCAACCCACGTCCCCAAAAGGGAGCGGAAGCGCGCGTTAAGGGACGTATACGCGGTAGAGCCAGTCGCCCCAAAGTTCAACCCATGGTCCTCCTGCGCGATCACCTTTGATCGAAGGGACCATCCCACTAGCATCCGTCATGGCGGATTCGCCGCATTGGTTCTAGACCCAATTATTGACGGATTTCATCTCACTAGAGTCCTTATGGACGGCGGCAGCAGCCTGAACCTGCTTTACCAGGATACAGTGCGGAAAATGGGCATAGATCCCTCGAGGATTAAGCCCACCAAAACGACCTTTAAAGGCGTAATACCAAGTGTAGAGGCCAACTGTACAGGCTCAGTCACACTTGAAGTGGTCTTCGGATCTCCGGATAATTTCTGAAGCGAGGAGTTAATCTTCGACATAGTCCCATTCCGCAGTGGCTATCACACACTGCTCGGGCGAACCGCATTCGCCAAGTTCAATGCGGTACCGCACTACGCATACCTTAAGCTCAAAATGCCAGGCCCTCGAGGAGTAATTACGGTCAATGGAAACACCGAACGGAGGAGCACACGGCGGCCCTTGCAGCAGAAGTACAAAGCAGCCTCTCCAGGCAGTTCTCCAGTCCAGCCATTAAACGACCGGACACTATCAAGCGCGCCGGGAGTAACCTACAACAAGACCGCCTGGCACGATCCGAGCAGGCGTAGCAATGCGGCCCCAACCCCAGCCCTCGCAAAAAGGCGACGCCAGTGCTTCGCCTACATAACTACGCTCTAGAAATACCATGGGTACAGGGGGAGGGGCACCATTACGGCACGCCCGAAACACGGCTTAAACCGCACCAGGGGCTGCCGATTTTTTAATTTTCTCTTACTTTCAGGACTCCATTCTTCAGAAGGCCTGTTCGGAAGTTCAATTGCCGCACAAACGATGCAAGAACCAGGGAAGCAGACAAGCCACGCCGCATTACGGAACTCCCAGGTGGTCTCTATCACGAGCAGTATACCTGTTTCGCATACCATTCCGCAGCCTGCGCCTGGAACGGACATGTTAAATAGTCCAACCTTTTGCTTATCGCATTATTTGTATCATTCTCCTTTGATCACAGCCCTTTTTAATAAACAATGCATAGCTTTTGTCTATTTTCGCATTACTCTTTTTTTATATATGTTCCTTAACGACATGTTGCACCCGTACACTTTGGTACGGCCAAAATACGCCAGGGGCTTTAGTACCCCTCAATATGGTGTGAGAAGTCCGAACACTTTAACAAGTGCGGCACCCCGAACTTATAGCATTATATGCATCGGCTCCGAATCATGTCTTGGGTCAATAGTTGGGTTTGCCCGGCTCCTATGTTTTGGTGCCTTACGTTCCACTATATCGGCTAAGGTAGCACTAGGAGAACCACTGCGATTGTGCCCCAGTTGAGCTGGGTCGAGCACCTCAGTGGAGAAAGCTAAAACTGACTGTCATGATGAAGTGAGAGCTGGTCGCTGTTCGAGAGGTTTTTCGAGTCCCTAAAGACTTATGCCGCTTAGAGCGAGGAGTCGGCTCTGTCCGGCCAAGGCGTGGATAGCGCCCCGAACTCGGTCTTCCGAATACCAGGGGCTTCGCCGAAATTTAAAATTATAGAATCCTATGGCTAAGTGAGAGTGTTCACGTATTATAGTCCGATTGCCTTGTTCGTTGGGCTGAGCGCCTCCCTCGAAGGACCCAAACATGGGAAAAAGAGTGCTCAGGTTTATCCCCGAACACCCTAGCACTAGCGGCACGAGGGCAGAAGCCGACGACTTGCCATCTCTCAGAATTGATAAACAACCGCGCAGAAGGTAATATTTTAAATTCCAACAGCATTGCTTAGAGCATATGAACAAGTTTTCAGTGCACAAGACAAAACGAGCAAGTTTCACTCAAAAATTACATCCCTAGAACATTCATCCGCCACATGGCAGGCACCCTTCAGAACATCCTTATAATAATTCTCGGGCTTGCGATGCTCTTTCCCCGGCGGTGGCCCGTCCTTCACAAGCTTCTCAGCATCCAGCTTGCCCCAGTGCACCTTAGCACAGGCAAGGGCCCTACGGGCACCTTCAATGCAGACAGAGCACTTGATGACTTCGAGCCTTGGACAGGCCTCCACCAGCCGCCGCACCAGCCCGAAATAGCTCCCAGATAGAGCCTCTCCAGGCCACAGCCGAACTATGAGGCCCTTCATGGCCTGTTCGGCCGCCTTGTGGAGCTCGACCAGTTGCTTCAGCTGGTCGCTCAGGGGCACGGGGTGTCCGGCCTCAGCATACTGAGACCAGAACACCTTCTCTGTCGAGCTGCCCTCCTCGGCTTGATAGAATGCGGCGGCATCGGACACACTCCGGGGAAGATCTGCGAACGCTCCTGGAGAGCTCCGGATTCGGGTAAGTAACAAGTAACTCACGTTTATGTGTTTGCTTTGCATAAAGAATGCCTTACCCGCCGCTATCTTCTTCACCTCATCCAACTCCTGGAGGGTCTTCTGGGATTCGGCCTTGGCAGACTTGGCATTTTCAATAGCCACCGCGAGCTCGGACGCTCGCGTCTTTGAGTCAAGCTCCAAACTCTCATGTTTTTCCATGAGAGCCTGGAGCTCTTGCCGCACCTTGCCAACCTCGGCCTCATACTTCTCCCGCTCGGTGCGCTCCGTGGCCGCCCTCTTCTCGGCCTCGACTAGCGCTCGCTTAAGGGTCGCCACCTCAGACGTGGCCCCTACAATAGCCACGATGATCCTGTCATTTTTTGCAATTGCACTTTTTTATATATATATTTAAAACAAGATATTTCTTACCTTCCTTCTCCTCGAGCTGCTTCTTGGCATGCCCGAGCTCTTGCTCGGACTGCTCGAGGTTCTGCTTTAGCATGTCCACTTCCACAGTCAGTACGGCGGATGGCAGTAGAGAAGCCTGCATACGCATATTGACTCCTTTTTGTTAGACTCCTGCGAATTTCATTTTGATCCTCTATTCGGCTTTTCTTCCCGAACGCCAAACAGAGCATCAGGGGCTACTGTCTATGCGGTAATATTATTTACACATTTTTTACTTACCTCAAAGCCTATTAAAAGGTTAGTACAAGCTTCAGTCAGTCCGCTCTTGGCGGACTGAACCTTCTGGACCACCGCACTCATAATGGTGCGGTGCCCCTCGTCGATGGAGGCGCCTTTGAGCACTTCCAACAGATTGTCCGGTGCCTCCGGTTGGACGGGGGTCCCCGGCACGGTGGGCTTGCTCCTCTTGGAAGGAGGTCGCCCGCTGGACTCTGGAACCTTTGAAGGTTCCAGAGCGGTGTCCGGCCTAGAGCCGGACTTGGAGCCCTGGGGGGTTTTATCCCCTACACTCCTGGAGTCTGGGAGGTCGCCTTGCGGCGCCTCCAGGACCACCTCCTCCCAGCTTGGAACCTGTTGAGACAACACTTTGGCGTCATCCGTAGGGCGGGGGGAGAAAGCCGTCGGAAGGGAATTCACATCCCACGAGTCCAGTGAACCGCTCGACGATGCGTCGAGCCGGTCTTTGGGTGGGCTGCATAATCATATTCGACATAAGGGAAAGCTGTGCAATAAAGGAATACTATGAATTACTCTGGTATCCGGATACTTATGATTTTGCCACGGGCTTGGCCCTGAGCGGCCACTCTTCTCCGCCGTCGTCGACGTCGGTGGAGTAGTCCGGGGGAAGGGTTCTCCCCTTCTTGGACCCTCCGGCCTCCCCAGAGAGGGCGGCCTTCCTTTTCTTCTCTCCTCCCGCTGGAGGGGGAGAGGTCTCTTCTTCTTCCTCCTTGTCTTCACGGGAGGAATGCGCCTCGGAACCATCAGACGATGGATCCGACACCTCCTGGCGCCGGGCACTCCTTCGAGTCCTCGTGGCCTTCTTTGTGGCCTTCTTCTCCGGCACCACATAGGGTGCCGGGACTAGCAGCTTCGCCAAGCGGGCATCGGCTGGGTCTTCGGGCAAGGGAGCCGGACAGTCGATCTGTCCGGACTTCGCCTTCCAACTCTGTTAAAGGTAAGGGAGTTTAGATCCCGCATTGAGTTAAACTATGGAAAACTAATACCCTGTAAAAGGTACAAACAACTTACCGCGCTAGCGTGACGCTGCGCGCTGAATCCGCGATCCTCGGTGGCGGATGCGGGAGCCTCGGCGCCCTTGAAAAGCACCTTCCAGGCATCTTCGTACGTCGTGTCGAAGAGCCTGCTCAGAGTTCGATGTTGCGCCGGGTTGAACTCCCACAGATTGAAGGCCCGTTGTTGACACGGGAGGATCAGGCGGATGAGCATAACCTGGACTACATTGACAAGCTTGAGCTTCTTGTCCACCAGGGTTTGGATGCATGTTTGCAGTCCAGTCACCTCTCCTTTGTTGCCCCACGACAGGCCCGTCTCTTTCCAGGACGTGAGCCGCGTTGGGGGTCCGGACTGGAACTCGGGGGCTGCGACCCACTTGGGGTCGCACGGCTTAGTGATGTAAAACCACCCCGATTGCCACCCCTTCACGGTCTCCACAAAGGAGCCCTCGAGCCATAAGACGTTGGGCATCTTGCCCACCATGGCGCCTCCGCACTCCGCCTGGTTGCCGCGCACCACCTTCGGCTTGACATTGAAAGTCTTGAGCCAAAGGCCGAAATGGGGGCGGATGCAGAGGAAAGCCTCGCACACGATGATAAACGCCGAGATGTTGAGGATGAAGTTTGGGGCCAGATCATGGAAATCCAGGCCGTAGTATAACATGAGTCCCCGGACAAATGGGTGGATCGGAAAGCCCAGTCCGTGGAGGAAGTGTGGAAGGAACACTACCCTCTCATGGGGCCTTGGGGTGGGGAGGAGCTGCCCCTTTTCGGGAAGCCGGTACGCGATGTCGTTAGACAGGTATCCGGCCTTCCTTAGTTTTTTGATGTGTCCCTCCGTGACGGAGGAGACCATCCACTTGCCTCCCGCTCCGGACATGGCTGGAGAAGGTTGAGGTGGGGAGTGCGGACTTGGGCGCTGGAGCTCGAGTACGCGAGAATGGATAAGCAAGGGAGGAAGAAGGCGTAGGTGAAAAGGTGGATCCTTATCCCCTTATATGGGTGGACGCAACTACGTGTCCCCAACGGCCTGGTAAAACTCGCTTATCTCCTAGCACCGTAATCAATGGCGCGGTTGGGTTACCCACACCCGTATTGATGAGAATCCCGGAATAAGGGGACACGATCTCTGCTTTAACAAGACGTGCCAAGGAAACCGCCTCGCATGACGTGCTGAGGTGGGATAATGAAACGACTCGAATAAAGGCTTGGCCATGGTGTGTCACACTACGGAATACGTCAGCAGATTAGACTTGTGTAAATATTATTCTCTCTATGGCACTATGTGGAAACTTATTTTGCAGAGCCGAACACTATCTTTGTGTTCAAAATCTTCTATGAAGTACTTGGAGGAGGAACCCGCCTTGCAATGCCAAAGACAATCTGCGCGCCGGACTCGTCGTCATTGAAGCCTGGTTCAGGGGCTACTGAGGGAGTCCTGGATTAGGGGGTGTTCGGATAGCCGGACTATACCTTCAGCCGGACTCCTGGACTATGAAGATACAAGATTGAAGACTTCGTCCCGTGTCCGGAAGGGACTTTCCTTGGCATGGAAGGCAAGCTTGGCGATACGGATATTCAGATCTCCTACCATTGTAACCGACTTTGTGTAACCCTAACCCTCTCCGGTGTCTATATAAACCGGAGGGTTTTAGTCCGTAGGACAACATACACAACAACAATCATACCATAGGCTAGCTTCTAGGGTTTAGCCTCTCCGATCTCGTGGTAGATCTACTCTTGTACTACCCATATCATCAATATTAATCAAGCAGGACGTAGGGTTTTACCTCCATCGAGAGGGCCCGAACCTGGGTAAAACTTCGTGTCCCTTGCCTCCTGTTACCATCCGGCCTAGACGCACAGTTCGGGACCCCCTACCCGAGATCCGCCGGTTTTGACACCGACACTAGGTTTCATCACGATCATATGATTCGTGTTCGGTACTTTGATAATTTGGTATGTGGGTGGACCGGTGCTTGGGTACTGCCCTTACCAAGTATCCCACTTATGATTAACCTCTATTCCAAGTATCCGCAACTACAACAAAAGTATTAAGGTAAACCTAACCATAGCATGGAACATATGGATCCAAATCAGCCCCTTACGAAGCAACACATAAACTAGGGTTTAAGCTTCTGTCACTCTAGCAACACATCATCTACTTATTACTTCCCAATGCCTTCCTCTAGGCCCAAATAATGGTGAAGTGTCATGTAGTCGACGTTCACATAACACCACTAGAGGAGAGACAACATACATCTCATCAAAATATCGAACGAATACCAAATTCACATGACTACTAATAGCAAGACTTCTCCCATGTCCTCAGGAACAAACGTAACTACTCACAAAAGCATATTCATGTTCATAATCAGAGGAGTATTAATATGCATAAAGGATCTGAACATATGATCTTCCACCAAATACACCAACTAGCATCAACTACAAGGAGTAATCAACACTACTAGCAACCCACAGGTACCAATCCCAGACTTAGAGACAAGAATTGGATACAAGAGATGAACTAGGGTTTGAGAGGAGATGGTGCTGGTGAATATGTTGATGGATATTGACCCCCTCCCGATGAGAGGATCGTTGGTGATGACGATGGTGATGATTTCCCCCTCTCGGAGGGAAGTGTCCACGGTAGAACAGCTCTGCCGGAGCCCTAGATTGGATCCGCCAAGGTTCCGCCTCGTGGCGGCGGAGTCTCGTCTCAAAAGCTTGTTTCTGGTTTTTTTTTCTCATCGAAGGACTCCATATAGCAGAAGATGGGCATCGGAGGGCCACCAGGGGACCCACGAGGCAGGGGCGCGCCCAGGGGGTAGGGTGCGCCCCCAGCCTCATGGGCAGGGTGTGGGCCCCCTCTGGAACTTCTTGTGCTCATTATTTTTTATATATTCTGAATATGACTTCCGTGAAGTTTCAGGACTTTTGGAGTTGTGCGGAATAGGTCTCTAATATTTGCTCCTTTTCCAGCCCAGAATTCCAGCTGCCGGCATTCTCCCTCTTTATGTAAACCTTGTAAAATAAGAGAGAATAGGCATAAGTATTGTGACATAATGTGTAATAACAGCTCATAATGCAATAAATATTGATATAAAAGCATGGTGCAAAATGGACGTATCAACTCCCCCAAGCTTATACCTCGCTTGTCCTCAAGCGAAAGCCGAAATCGAAAAATATGTCCACATGTTTAGAGATAGAGGTGTCGATAAAAATAAAATACGAACATGAGGGCATCATGATCATTCTTAAAACAACAACTTATATGATTCTTGTCATATGATCTCTTATGCTAGAGTAACAATTCAATCACAATTTCAAGTATGAATCATAAACTTCATTGAAAACTAACAAACTATAATCTCAGTCATTGAAGCAATTGCAGTTTATCATAACATAGGAAAGAGTCAATATAAGAGCTTTTCAGCAAGTCCACATACTCAACTATCATATAGTCTTTCACAATTGCTAACACTCACGCAATACTTATGGGTATGGAGTTTTATTCAGACACAGAGAAAGATAGGGGCTTATAGTTTTGCCTCCCAACGTTTTACCTCAAGGGTAATGTCAACAATAATAGTTCATGAAAACTCACATCCAGTTAGCCATATATACCAGGATCTTTCCAACATATTGTGCTTGCCAAAGGATAAAATGCAAAAAGGAAAGGTGAAGATCACCATGACTCTTATGTAAGGTAGGAGATAAAGGTAAAAGATAGGCCCTTCGCAGAGGGAAGCAGAGGTTGTCATGCACTTTTATAGTTGGATGCACAAAATCTTAATGCGAAAGAACGTCACTTTATATTGCCACTTGTGATATGGACCTTTATTACGCAGTCTGACTCTTTTATTTCTTCCATATCACACAATCGTATAAAGCTTATTTTCTCCCACACTAATGAGTCATACATATTTAGAGAGCAATTTTTATTGCTTGCACCGATGACAACTTACTTGGAGGATCTTACTCAATCCATAGGTAGATATGGTGGGCTCTCATGGCAAAACTGGTTTAAGGGTGTTTGTAAGCACAAGTAGTATCTCTACTTAGTGCAAAGAATTTGGCTAGCATGAGGGGGAAAGGCGAGCTCAAACATGTTGGATGATCCAAGACAATATGATTTATCTCAGATGTAAGAAAACATAACCCATTACGTTGTCTTCCTTGTCCAACGTCAACTCTTTAGCATGTCATATTTTAATGAGTGCTCACAATCATAAAAGATGTCCAAGATAGTGTATTTATATGTGAAGACCTCTCTTTCTTTATTACTTCCTATTAATTGCAACGATGACCAAAACTATGTTTGTCAACTCTCAACAACTTTTATTCATCATACTCTTTCTATGTGAGCTCATTACTCTCCATAAGATCCATATGATCTCTTTTATTTCCTTTTTATTCTTTCTCTTTTCTTTTATTCACTCAAGTTCATGGCAAAATAATCAAGCCCTTGACTCAACACTAATATTTATTATATATATAGCTTACATACTTGATTACATAGAAGAATCATAAAGCAAAACTCACAACTAGATCATACTAAGAACTTTTATTCTACTAGATCAAAATATTATCAAAAGGATCGAACTAAGAAAAACGGTAAAGATAGACGTGATGGTGATACGATACCGAGGCACTCCCCCAAGCTTGGCAGTTGCAAAGGGGAGTGCCCATACCCATGTGATTATGTCTCTTTTGCCGGTGAAGAAGGTGTCGGTTTTGTCGATGGCGTAGGCTTCTTCCTTAATTTGCCCTTGAGGACAGAATTTTGATCTCTTAGGTCATCGATCTCCTGCTCAAGGCTTAATATCTTCTTGCATAATTCTTGTTTGTTTTCCTGCAAGAGGCAAAAAGTGATAAACTCGATCTTAGGTTTATTTGCTCTATCAGGGAGGCTTGACTTTTTGAACTCCACATGCATGTCCCCAGGTTGAGGTAATGGGACTTCATCTTCATCTGAGATCATCTCCTCCCTTCCCTTGGGTTCATAGTCCCCTTCTTCTTCCGTAGTCCAACCACAATGCTCCACGTCCCCATAGACCTTAGGATCTACAAGATAATCAACCACATAGCTTTCTCCTTCCGAATCCTAGGACGACATATTGCTCTAATCTGAAGTAGGGACAGCTCGAAACAAAGACAGAGGATATTTGCATGATAAGGGAGTTAAAACCTTCGAGAGATTATATAATGAATTTTTACCAACCAAAATACGTAACGTGCAAGAAAACGGAGTCCAGAGAGCACACGAGGTATCCACGAGGCAAGGGGGTAGGGCGCGCCCTCCACCCTCGTGGAGCCCTCGTGTCCTTTCCGGACTGCTTCTTATTTTTCTATTTTTCTAAATATTCCAAAACGGAGGAAAATTGCCATAAGAACTGTTTTGGAGTCGGTTTACTTACCGTACGACATACCTATTCCTTTTCGGAGTCTGAAATGTTCCGGAAAGTATCCCTTATGTATTCCTCCAGGGTTACAGTTCCAATAACATTGGTTTCAACATTTATAGGATTACCTGAGATATAATGTTTGATTCTTTGACCGTTCACCACCTTTGGATTTGTGCCTTCAAAGTTGTAGATTTTCATGGCACCAGAATGATAGACTTCCTCGATGACGTAAGGACCTTCACATTTAGAGAGAAGTTTTCCTGCAAAAAATCTTAAACGAGAGTTGTATAGCAATACATAATCACCTACATTAAACTCACGCTTTTGTATTCTTTTGTCATGCCATCTTTTAACCTTTTCTTTAAATAATTTGGCATTCTCATAGGCTTGGGTTCTCCATAAGCGAGCTGATGTCAAATAACCTCTTCTCACCGGCAAGTTTAAAATCATAATTGAGCTCTTTAATATCCCAATAAGCCTTATGTTCTAGTTCGAGAGGTAAGTGACATGCTTTTCCATAAACCATTTTATACGAAGACATACCCATAGGATTTTTATATGCAGTTCTATAGGCCCATAATGCATCATCAAGTTTCTTGGACCAATTCTTTCTAGATCTATTAACAGTCTTTTGTAAAACTAATTTGAGTTCCCTATTACTCAATTCTACTTGACCACTAGACTGTGGGTGATAAGGGGATGCAATTCTATGATTAACATCATATTTAGCAAGCATTTTACGGAAAGCACCATGAATAAAGTGTGAACCACCATCAGTCATTAAATATCTAGGGACTCCAAACCTCAGAAAAATAACTTCTTTAAGCATCTTAATAGAGGTGTTATGATCAGCACTACTAGTTGGAATAGCTTCTACCCACTTAGTAACGTAATCAACAGCAACTAAATTATGTGTATAACCATTAGAGGAAGGAAATGGTCCCATATAATCAAGGCCCCAAACATAAAATGGTTCAATAACAAGTGAATAATTCATAGGCATTTCTTGACGTCTACTAATATGACCAATTCTTTGACATTCATCACATGATACAACAAACTTATGGGCATCCTTGAATACAGTAGGCCAATAAAAACCGGATTGCAATACCTTATGTGCAGTTCTATCTCCAGCGTGGTGTCCTCCATAAGCTTCAGAGTGACACTTGCGTAGGATCTGTTCCTGTTCATGCTCAGGTACACAACGTCTAATGACACCATCTACTCATTCTTTATAAAGGTGTGGGTCATCCCAAAAGTAATGTCGTAAATCATAGAAGAACCTTTTCTTTTGCTGGTGTGTGAAACTCGGTGGTATAAACTTAGCAACAATGTAATTAGCATAATCAGCATACCATGGAGCAGTATGAGAAGCATTTATAACATTTAATTGTTCATTAGGAAAGCTATCATCAATAGGTAGTGGGTCATCAAGAACATTTACTAACCTAGACAGGTTATCTGCAACAGGGTTCTCAGCTCCCTTTCTATCAATAATATGCAAATCAAATTCTTGTAGCAAGAGAACCCATCTAATGAGTCTAGGTTGAGCATCTTTCTTTTCCATAAGATATTTAATATCAGCATGATCAGTGTGAATAGTTAATTTAGAATCACGAATATAAGGTCTGAACTTATCACAAGCAAATACAACTGCTAAGAATTCTTTTTCAGCAGTAGCATAATTTCTCTGGGCATTGTCTAGAGTTTTACTAGCATATTGAATAAAATTTAATTTCTTATCAACTCTTTGCCCTAGAATAGCAACCACATCATAATCACTAGCATCACACATAATTTCAAAAGGTAAATTCCAATCAGGCGGCTGAACAATAGGTGTAGAGATCAATGCTTTCTTAAGTATTTCAAAGGCTTCTACACAATCATCATCAAAAACAAATGGTATATCTTTTTGTAATAAATTAGTCAGAGGCCGAGAAATTTTTGAGAAGTCCTTAATGAACCTCCTATAAAAACCGGCATGACCAAGGAAACTTCTTATACCTTTGATGTCCTTGGGACACGACATCTTTTCAATAGCATCAACTTTAGCTTTATCAACTTCAATACTTCTTTCAGAAATTTTGTGCCCCAAGACAATACCTTCATTAACCATAAAGTGGCATTTCTCCCAATTCAAGACAAGGTTAGTTTCTTCACATCTTTGCAAAACTCGATCAAGGTTGCTTAAGCAATCATCAAAAGAGGATCCATAAACGGAAAAACCATCCATGAATACCTCACATATCTTTTCACAAAAGTCAGAAAATATAGCCATCATGCATCTTTGAAAGGTAGCAGGTGCATTACATAAACCAAAAGGCATACGTCTATAAGAAAAAGTACCGAAAGGGAAGGTAAAAGTGGTCTTAGATTGATCATCAGCTGATACAGGTATTTGAGAGAAACCAGAATAACCATCTAGAAAGCAAAAGTGTGTATGTTTAGATAATCTTTCTAGCATTTGATCAGTAAATGGTAAGGGGTAATGATCTTTTTTAGTAGCCTTATTTAATTTGTGGAAATCAATTACCATCCTATAACCTATAATAATTATTTGCGGAATCAATTCATCTTTATCATTAGGAACAATGGTAATACCTACCTTTTTAGGAACACAATGGACAAGACTTACCCACTGACTATCAGCAACGGGATAAATTATACCCGCCTCAAGGAGCTTTAGTGTTTCTTTTCTTACCACTTCTTTCATTTTAGGATTCAGCCGTCGTTGGTGATCAATAACTAGTTTGGCATCTTTATCCAAATTTATTTTGTGTTGACATAGAGTGGGACTAATGCCCTTAAGATCATCAAGAGTATATCCAATAGCAGCACGGTGCTTCTTCAGAGTTTTCAATAATCTTTCTTCCTCCTCCTCTGGAAGGTTAGCACCAATAATAACAGGATATATTTTCTTTTCATCAAGATAAGCGTATTTATGAGTATCAGGCAATGGTTTAAGCTCAAACACGGGATCACCCTTGGGTGGAGGGGGATCCCCTAAGATTTCAACAGGCAAGTTGTGTTTCAGAATAGGTCCTTGTTTAAAGAACACTTCATCTATTTCCCTTCTTTCATTCATAAACATATCATTTTCATGGTCTAGCAAATATTGTTCAAAAGGATCACTAGGAGGCACAGCAATGGAAGCAAGACCAATAATTTCATCTTTACTAGGCAATTCTTCTTCACGGTGTTCTCTACGAAATGTAGAAAAGTTGAACTCATGAGACATATCATCTAAACCAACAGTAACAACATCCTTTTCACAGTCTATCTTAGCATTAACAGTGTTTAAGAAGGGTCTACCAAAACTAATGGGCAAAAGCTATCTTGTGGGGAACCAAGAACAAGAAAATCAGTAGGATATTTAGTTTTCCCACACAAGACTTCAACATCTCTAACAATTCCAATGGGTGATATGGTATCTCTACTGGCAAGCTTAATGGTAACATCAATATATTCTATCTCAGCAGGTGCAATATCATGCATAATTTCTTTGTATAAGTCATGAGGTATAGCACTAGCACTGGCACCCATATCACATAAGCCATGATAACAATGATCTCCTATTTTAACAGAAATAACAGGCATGCCTACCACAGGTCTATGTTTATCTTTAGCACAAGGTTTAGCAATTTTAGCAGTTTCATTACAGAAATAAATAACATGCCCATCAATATTATCAGCCAAGAGATCTTTAACAATAGCAATATTAGGTTCAACTTTAACTTGCTCAGTAGGTGTATAAGTTCTAATATTGCTTTTACGAACCACAGTTGAAGCTTTATCATGATCTTTTATCCTAACAGGAAAAGGTGGTTTCTCAACATAAGCAGTACGAACAATAGGATCATTATAAGTGATAGTCTTTTCTTCAACTTTAATAGGTGCAACTACTTTTACTTTTATGGGAGGATGATATTTAAACCACTTCTCCTTAGGGAGATCAACATGAGTAGCAAAAGATTCACAGAACAAAGCTACTATCTCAGAGTCAAGTCCATATTTAGTGCTAAATTTACGGAAAACATCGGTATCCATAAAAGATTTAACACAATCAAACTTAGGTGTCATACCTGACTTCTTACCTTCGTCGAGGTCCTAGTCTTCAGAGTTGCATTTAACTCTTTCCAATAAATCCCATTTGAATTCAATACTCTTCATCATAAAAGAGCCAGCACAAGAAGTATCGAGCATGGTGTGATCGTTATCCGAAAGCCGAGCATAAACATTTTGAATAATCATTTCTCTTGAGAGCTCATGATTGGGGCATGAATATAACATTGATTTAAGCCTCCCCCAAGCTTGAGCGATGCTTTCTTCTTCGCGAGGCCAAAAACTGTATTTATAATTGTGATCATGATGAACAAGATGCATAGGATAAAACTTCTGATGAAATTCCAATTTCAATCGTTTGTAGTTCCATGATCCCATATCATCACATAGCCTATACCATGTCAATGCGTCTCCCTTCAAAGATAAAGGGAAGACTTTCTTCTTAGTAATATCATCGGGCACACCTGCAAGCTTAAATAATCCACAAACTTCATCCACATATATTAGGTGCTCATCAGGATGCTTTGTTCCATCTCCTGCAAAAGGATTAGCTAGCAGTTTTTCTATCATACCCGAAGGAATCTCAAAGTAGACATTTTCGTTCTCAATAGGTTCAGTAGGTTGAGGAGCAACTCTTTGTTCTACTGGTTGGGGTGAAGATACCCAGAACAAGCCTCTCAGAGGATTACTTTCCATAGTAACAAGTGACAGTAAATTTCAGCACACTATATAAATTTTTCCTTACCAAATTCCACCTACCAAAGGCGCTTCACTCCCCGGCAACGGCGCCAGAAAAGAGTCTTGATGACCCACAAGTATAGGGGATCTATCGTAGTCCTTTCGATAAGTAAGAGTGTCGAACCCAACGAGGAGCAGAAGGAAATGATAAGCGGTTTCCAGTAAGGTATTCTCTGCAAGCAAGATAAAATAATTGGTAACGAGCAACAAGTAACAAAAGTAAATAAAGTGCAACAAGGTGGCCCAATCCTTTTTGTAGCAAAGGACAAGCCTGGACAAACTCTTATATAGAGAAAAGCGCTCCCGAGGACACATGGGAATTATCGTCAAGCTAGGTTTCATCAGGATCATATGATTCGCGTTCGGTACTTTGATAATTTGGTATGTGGGTGGACCGGTGCTTGGGTACTGCCCTTACTTGGACAAGTATCCCACTTATGATTAACCTCTATTGCAAGCATCTGCAACTACAACAAAAGTATTAAGGTAAACCTAACCATAGCATGAAACATATGGATCCAAATCAGCCCCTTACGAAGCAACGCATAAACTAGGGTTTAAACTTCTGTCACTCTAGCAACACATCATCTACTTATTACTTCCCAATGCCTTCCTCTAGGCCCAAATAATGGTGAAGTGTCATGTAGTCGACGTTCACATAACACCACTAGAGGAGAGACAACATACATCTCATCAAAATATCGAACGAATACCAAATTCACATGACTACTAATAGCAAGACTTCTCCCATGTCCTCAGGAACAAACGTAACTACTCACAAAGCATATTCATGTTCATAATCAGAGGAGTATTAATACGCATAAAGGATCTGAACATATGATCTTCCACCAAATAAACCAACTAGCATCAACTACAAGGAGTAATCAACACTACTAGCAACCCACAGGTACGAATCCCAGACTCAGAGACAAGAATTGGATACAAGAGACGAACTAGGGTTTGAGAGGAGATGGTGCTGGTGAAGATGTTGATGGAGATTGACCCCCTCCCTATGAGAGGATCGTTGGTGATGACGATGGTGATGATTTCCCCCTCCCGGAGGGAAGTGTCCCCGGCAGAACAGCTCTGCCGGAGCCCTAGATTTGATCCGCCAAGGTTCCGCCTTGTGGCGGCGGAGTCTCGTCCTGAAAGCTTGCTTCTGGTTTTTTTCTCATTGAAGGACTCCATATAGCAGAAGATGGGCATCGGAGGGCCACCAGGGGACCCACGAGACAGGGGCGCGCCCAGGGGGGTAGGGCGCGCCCCCACCCTCGTGGGCAGGGTGTGGCCCCCCTCTGGAACTTCTTACGCTCATTATTTTTTATATATGCTGAAAACGACTTCCGTGAAGTTTCAGGACTTTTGGAGCTGTGCAGAATAGGTCTCTAATATTTGCTCCTTTTCCAGCCCAGAATCCTAGCTGCCAGCATTCTCCCTCTTTATGTAAACCTTGTAAAATAAGAGAGAATAGGCATAAGTATTGTGACATAATGTGTAACAACAGCCCATAATGCAATAAATATTGATATAAAAGCATGATGCAAAATGGACGTATCAAGGAGAATATTTGAGTCACGAATTTGGCACACACTTAAGGAAATGTGGAATTGTTTCACAACTCACGCCGCCTGGAACACCTCAGCTTAATGGTGTGTCCGAACATCGTAATTGCACTCTATTGGATATGGTGCGATCTATGATGTCTCTTACCGATCTACCGCTATAATTTTGGGGTTATGCTTTAGAGACTGCCGCATTCACTTTAAATAGGGCTCCATCGAAATCCGTTGAGACGACACCGTATGAATTATGGTTTGGGAAGAAACCTAAGCTGTCATTTTTGAAAATTTGGGGATGCGATGCTTATGTCAAGAAACTTCAACCTGAAAAGCTCAAACCCAAATCGGAAAAATGCGTCTTCATAGGATACCCTAAGGAAACTATTGGGTATACCTTCTACCTCAGATCCGAAGGCAAGGTCTTTGTTGCCAAGAATGGATCCTTTCTAGAGAAAGAGTTTCTCTCGAAAGAAGTAAGTGGGAGGAAAGTAGAACTTGATGAGGTATTGTCTCTTGAACCGAAGGGTAGCGCAGCTTAGGAAGATGTTTCTGTGGTGCCTGCACAGACTAGAGAGGAAGTTAATGATGATGATCATGAAACTTCGAAGCATGATGCAAAATGGACATAGCAGGGAGAATATTGATATAAAAGCATGATGCAAAATGGACGTACCAGAGTGGTACGACAACCCTGTCCTTGAAATCATGTTGTTAGACAATGGTGAACCTGCGAACTATGAAGAAGCGATGGCGGGCCCGGATTCCAACAAATGGCTTGAAGCCATGAAATCCGAGATAGGATCCATGTATGAAAACGAAGTATGGACTTTGACAGACTTGCCCGATGACCGGCAAGTCATAGAGAATAAATGGATCTTTAAGAAGAAGACAGACGCAGATGGTAATGTTGATCCTAAGAATGCTGACAAGGTATGCAAGCTCCAGCGCTCAATCTATGGGCTGGTACAAGCATCTCGGAGTTGGAAAATTCGCCTTGATGAGATTGTCAAAGCGTTTGGGTTTACGCAGACTTATGGAGAAGCTTGTGTCTACAAGAAAGTGAGTGGGAGCTCTGTAGCATTTCTCATATTATATGTGGATGACATACTATTGATGGGAAATGATATAGAATTCTTGGAAAGCATAAAGGCCTACTTGAATAAGTGTTTTTCAATGAAGGACCTTGGAGAAGCTGCTTACATATTAGGCATCAAGATCTATAGAGATAGATCGAGACGCCTCATTGGTCTTTCGCAAAGCACATACCTTGACAAGATATTGAAGAAGTTTAATATGGATCAGTCCAAGAAGGGGTTCTTGCCTGTATTGCAAGGTATGAGATTGAGCACGACTCAATGCCTGACCTCGGCAGAAGATAGAGAAAAGATGAGCGTCATCCCCTATGCCTCGGCCATAGGTTCTATTTGAAGGAAATATGCCCTAGAGGCAATAATAAAGTTATTATTTATTTCCTTATTTCATGATAAATGTTTATTATTCATGCTAGAATTGTATTAACCGGAAACATAATACATGTGTGAATACATAAACAAACAGAGTGTCACTAGTATGCCTCTACTTGACTAGCTCGTTAATCAAAGATGGTTATGTTTGCTAACCATAGACAAAGAGTTGTTATTTGATTAACGAGGTCACATCATTAGTTGAATGATCTGATTGACATGACCCATTCCATTAGCTTAGCACCTGATCGTTTAGTATGTTGCTATTGCTTCCTTCATGACTTATACATGTTCCTATGACTATGAGATTATGCAACTCTCGTTTGCCGGAGGAACACTTTGGGTGCTACCAAATGTCACAACATAACTGGGTGATTATAAAGGAGCATTACAGGTGTCTCCAAAGGTAGATGTTGGGTTGGCGTATTTCGAGATTAGGATTTGTCACTCCGATTGTCGAAGAGGTATCTCTGGGCCCTCTCGGTAATGCACATCACATAAGCCTTGCAAGCATTGCAACTAATGAGTTAGTTGCAAGATGATGTATTACGAAACAAGTAAAGAGACTTGCCGGTAACGAGATTGAACTAGGTATTGGATACCGACGATCGAATCTCGGGCAAGTAACATACCGATGACAAAGGGAACAATGTATGTTGTTATGCGGTCTGACCGATAAAGATCTTCGTAGAATATGTAGGAGCCAATATGGGCATCCAGGTCCCGCTATTGGTTATTGACCGGAGACATGTCTCGGTCATGTCTACATTGTTCTTGAACCCATAGGGTCCGCACGCTTAAGGTTACGATGACAGCTATATTATGAGTTTATGCATTTTGATGTACCGAAGGTTGTTCGGAGTCCCGGATGTGATCACGGACATGATGAGGAGTCTCGAAATGGTCGAGACGTAAAAATCGATATATTGGACGACTATATTCGGACATCGGAAAGGTTCCGAGTGATCCGAGTATTTTTCGAAGTACCGGAGAGTTACGGGAATTCACGGGGAGTATATGGGCCTTATTGGGCTTTAGGGGAAAGAGATAGGAGAGGTTGGGTGCCCCCCCAAGGCCTAGTCCGAATTGGACTAGGGGGAAGGGCTGCGCCCCCTCCTTCCTTCTCTCCTCTTTTCCCTTGCCTTGACTCCTACTCCTAATACATGGAAGGACTCCTAATTGGACTAGGAAAGGGGGAATCCTACTCCCGGTGGGAGTAGGACTCCCCTAGGGCGCGCCATAGAGAGGGCCGGCCCTCCCCTCCTCCACTCCTTTATATACGGGGGCAGGGGGCACCCCATAGACACACAAGTTGATCCACGTGATCTATTCCTTAGCCGTGTGTGGTGCCCCCAGCCACCATAGTCCTCGATAATACTGTAGCGGAGTTTAGGCGAAGCCCTGCTGCTGTAGTGCATCAAGATCGTCACCACGCCGTCGTGCTGACGGAACTCTTCCCCGACACTTTGCTGGATCGGAGTCCGGGGATCGTCATCGAGCTGAACGTGTGGTCGAACTCGGAGGTGCCGTAGTTTCGGTGCTTGATCGGTTGGATCGTGAAGACGTACAACACTAGCTTAATGTTCAGCAAAATTATGGAGAAGACAAGGATGTTGTCGATGGGCTCAACAACAATTCATCCAGATTCCCATGAAGATGGAATTCCCTAATTATGTGAACAGGTGATAGCATTGGTCAGACCCAAAGAATATAATGGTGTATGCTCGAGGAAGAACCACGAGTAAAACAACATTACGAACATCGTTGGTACTGATTTGATTTGATGATAGCCCACACTCAAATCAAAGGATTGATAAGACAATAGGTCCAGCAACTGATCACAGGGACCAATCGATGAAGATATCATCTTTCTTCAACACACACTACACAAGAATATCCCTTTGGAATGAACTAAGTCAGGCAAGCTTTTATCTTCCAACTCTCCAAGTTGTTGTCTAGCTTAACCAACTAGCTCAGGGATATCTAACACCGATCTTGGAGAGAGGGTGGTTCACAAGAAACCAACTTGATCACGAGCTCAACATAGCGGTCAGGTGACAACCTGGTAATACTTCCGAGAAGATCTTCGGAAAATCACGAACCACCAATATGTTATTAAGCTCGAGAACGACCTTGCTTTTCAGGGCAAGACGATATGATCAACAGAGCAAGGTATTGACACAATCCTAACTCATTGATCAGAGGGTGCACCAGAAACAAGGACTAGGTAGCACGATCAATCTTAGAATGATGACTCAATAATCAGCACGCTAAGAATGAGGTTGTTGTCCATTTACTACCAAGCAACTAGTTGCTAGGGGTACTGATTTCACACATCATAGTTCACCCGTCGGCATTCCGGTTGCAACAACACGGAAGCTGAGAAATGAATAATGATGGCAAGAAGTATCACTGCAACAAGAATTCATAAGAGGGTGTGCAATTCCAATGATATTCCTGATATAAAGATGGTAATACCTCAAGGTAGAACAGACCAGAAGCTGGACTGCAACTTGATCTGCGGAACACAACTACTTTGACCCAATCCTAAATATGGATGAGGTACTGGAGTTTGTTTCTCCTAGTCATTCTGGAATAGAATGGCTTGACGGACCACAAGAATAATAAGCATTGATAACACGAATGCACAATTACTCCTGACTATCAATTGATAGACAAGGATCAAAATACAACTACAGAGGGACAACTCAAAAGAACATATGATTTCCTGAGTTGTGGATGCATGGATTAGCATGTCGAACGAGTTCGACATATTTCTTCCGGATAACCCATGCAGAAAGGTAGAACTGGCAGAGTCACAATATAGAATCGAGAACCCATCGAGAGCACTCTGATTGTGATCTTTCGATCAGCGAGGAACATCTGCCATAAGCGGTTCATAGTATTTGGAAGAAGGAAATACCACGAACATCGAGGACTAATGCAAAGGTTACTAATATCCTAAAGGAACTAGAAACACTATCAACATGAAGTAAATGGGGTGAATCTTGGGTTCAGAACCCAGAAATAGAATGCCTACTAACTAAATAGCATCACGGGATGCTTTTGATAATGACGGCCAGAATCATCACACTGGGAACATAGATCATGGCTAGACCACTAGATGATCTCCTAAGACACCTAGGGTCATAATAATATCTCCAACATATATGTCAAGGTAACAGAGTACCTCAACTCACTGATTAGTGTGGTTAATTTGGCCCAAAGGAACATTGAAACGGGAGGAAGGGATTTGCAAATGCATCCGACTATTTAGAAACCTGGAATGACTCGGACAGCATAACGGCTGTAAATGCTCAAAAAGATTTGAGACAATCATAAAAATGGTGGCATAGCCACTCAGAAGCACAATATCAAGGTTTCGAGATCAACAGTTAACATACAGAAGTTGTAGGAACTGAACTCAAGCTTAAATCCAACAATCTTATAAGTCTACGGATTAGTAACACGTGATCCTGATAGAAAGAAGAGATAGCCTAGTTCTTAATCCCGTAGGAAGATAAGATGACTCAGATCAGAAGGGCATAAGGTAAAGGAGTAAAAAGAGCCTTACGTTCCATCCCACAATCAATTCCCTTATATAACTAAAGAATTTCTAGACTCAACTTCGACCAGTTTGGCTTGGTAATCCTACAGGCAGTCAAGCTCTGATACCAAAGCTATCAGGACCCCGACTCAATGCCACATCGATCTAGCATGTAACACCTCATATCACTTTGCGGCCTCACGCACGGTATCCCCACGGGTGTCGCCTTACCTTTGCCCGGGACCGTTTGCGCCTTTTGGCACACGTATATGATAGTGTCGCTAGCATCCATATGATAAGGAGCCCGGGCTGACATGGCTAGTCGTAAACCCAAAGTGGCACTAACTTACAGGGACAGGCATACATGACCCAACAACGAACGTGTCGGTCATCAGCGAGTGAATCCAGGCTGTAGCACTGGGCTAGCAGGACTCCGGTGAACCGGGCTGTAGCGGGCTAACAGGACTCTGGAATTCATCGCGTGACATTTCCCCGAGGGGACAGACACAGGAACGAAGAAGGACACATGCCGGCCAGCCTAAGTGTTCCGGAGCAGTAGCAAGCTACCATGGCTCAGTGGAAACACTAGGAGACATTTCCCGGTAAGAGAGGCTACTAAGGATAAACAACTAGATAGTCAGATCCCACACATACCAAGCATTTCAATAACATACACACAATATGCTCGATATGTGCAAACACAACATGGCATCACAACATGACTCTACAACTCAAGCATTATTCAATAGGCTCCGAGGAGCGAGATATTACAATCATGGGTCTCATGACCCAACATTCAGATCATACAAGTCAAAGCACATGCGGAAGCTTAACATGTCTGAGTACAGACATCTAGAAATGAAAAAGGCTGAGAAGCCTGACTATCTACCAGATCCTGCCAAGGGCACAAGATCGTAGCTAAGGTAACAAGCTAAATGTCGAAGTCCACGAGGTACTACTAGCGAGACTGAAGTCTCTCTGCAAAAACATAAATTAAGCAACGTGAGTACAAATGTACCCAGCAAGACTTACATCAGATCTATCTACATATGCATCATTATCAACAAGGGGGTGGTGGGGTTTAACTGCAGCAAGCCAGCTTTGACTCGGTGGCTAACCTGAACTATGACTGCAAGTAACTCTTTTGAGGTGGCGCACACGAGTCCACATATTCACCATATCAATACACCACTATGGATCCGCTCCCGTCTCCCTACGAGAACGCCGTCCATAGCACTCACGCTTATCTTGCGTATTTTAGAGTATCCACTTTCACTTGTCTATGAACTATGCAAGGGGTCCAAGTTTCCATATCCGAGGAATCCGGCTATTCGAATAGATAATGATAACCCTGCAGGGGTGTACTTCTTCACACACGCTCCCGCCACTTATCGCCCTGTACACGTCATGTACCTCGGCAACCTTCAAGCGGAAGCCGGGCGAGGGAGTCGGCCACGACCTGACTAACCAAACAAGTCTCTCGTCCAGGTTTATCGCCTATTCGGGTTCCATCCGCAAGGAGATCCGGCCGGGGTGTCGCTCACGGCCCCAAACGATGTGAGCAGGGTTCCCAAGCCCACCATCCGGGTGCCACTTGGTACACCGTGCCACTGTGCCTAGTCTGTCCCAAGCCCACCTGTACCGGGTGCCACTTGGTAGACTACTAACACTACCTACAAACACCAGAAACTAGTTGCAACTCCTGGACAGAGATCATGTTGATTAATAAGTCGAGAGGGGTCGAGTTACCGGAACCCAATGTGTGGTAGTAACTGGTCATGGATCACAAACACAGAACTCAGTTCCTGAGGACGGCTGCAATGAGACAACCCACCATGTACTCCTACATGGCCTCTCACCGCTACCTTTACCAAATCGTGTTCACACACTTAGCTCTCAACGGTAGGACATGTTCACACACCTCTGATTCATCCCCGATGAATCAGACCTGACTCAACTCTAAGCAGTAGCAAGCATGACAAACAAGCATGAATGAGTAGGCACAACAGGGCTCAAACAACTCCTACTCATGCTAGTGGGTTTCATCTATTTACTGTGGCAATGACAGGTCATGCAAAGGATAAAGGGGTTCAGCTACCGCAGCAAGTAACAAATATGTCGTTGTTGTCCTAATGCAGTAAAAGAGAGCAGGAGCGAGAGAGTGGGATTTTATCGGAATAAACAAGGGGGTTTTGCTTGCCTGGCACTTCTGAAGATAATATAGCTCTTCATCGGTGTCATCGATCACATCGCCGGTACACGTCTACTGAGAGGGAACAAATACCGACAAACAAGGAAGAAACACAATCAATGCAATGCACAATATGATGCATGAATGTGACATGGCAATATGATGTGATTTGAGCTAATGCAACTAGCAGCAAGTTAAATGGAGTTGGTTTGAACCCTAGGTTCAAATTCAAACTCCACATGTGATTATTTAAATGCCATTTAATTGAATTGTCCTAAACAGCAGCTATAAATTGTTCTAACATGCATGAAAATAGTACAGATGGATTCCTTGAATTTTTCTGATAATTTTTCATATATAAATTATTTCATTTGGAGTTACGGTTGAATTTCTATGAATTTTTGAAGTTTTGGATATATTCTGAAATTAAATTAATCATTTCTGATTTTTTAAAACTCCAGAAAACATTTACTGCGTCAGCATGACATTGGCATGATGTCAGCAGGTCAACAGGGGCTGGTCCGGGTCAAACCTGACCAGTGGGGTCCACTGGTCAGTGGCACAACTAATTAACCAAGTTAATTAGCCTTAAGTTAATTCTAACTAAACTGTTGTGGGGCCGGGGCCCACTAGTTAGCGACTAATCAGCTAACTAACCTAGGTTAATTAGTGTTAAACTAATACTAACTAAATGTCAGGGGTGGCCCACACGTCAGTGACACACGGGGAAGGTCAAACCATGGTCAAACCTGGGTCAACTTGCCGGAGTTGACCCGCGGCTCGTCGCCGGCGGAGCCAAAGACGGCGGAGGGGTGCGGGTTTCCTCCTCCGGCGACCAAATGGACGGCGGAGGGCGTCTACGTAACGCGGGCGCTCGTCCGCGTCGAGTAGTGGCAGCGGCTGGGCCTAAGATGGCCGGAGTCGTCACCGGCGTCAACCGTGGCGGTCGCCGGAGCTTGGGCGAGCTCGGGGTTGACGCTACGGTGGCCGGGGGGGCTCGTGCGAGGCACCTACATGCTCTACGCAGCGCGGGGAGAAAGCTGAGCACGACAACCGGGCCACTAGGTGGCCGGAGGCACGTCGGCGGCGGTCACAGGCGGCGGCGGGTTTCGGCCGAACTCGATGCAGTTGCTGTGGTGCTCGAGAGCGAGAACGGGAAGGGGGAGGAGGAAGAGGAGCTCACGGGGAGTCGGTTGGAGCAGACGGCGAGCTCGGGGAGGCGGCAACGGCGGCAAATCGACGGCGACGGTCCTCGGTGGCCGAGGAGGGGAACGGCGGAGCTAGCGGCATCCAGGGGCTTCCGCCGCCGTTCGCCTGGGTGAGGATGAAGAGGGAGTCAAGGCGGAGCTTCCTGGGGCGTCGGCGAGGCGGGGCGGTGGCTGTGGCCGCGGCGAACGGCGTCGGTGGCGATGGTCGCGTTCGGCCATGGCTGCGGGCAAGCGAGGGGGAGAGCCAGGAAGAGGGGGGAGAACAGAGGGGGTCGAGGCGTCTCCAGGTGCGGGGACAGGGAGGAGGTTGAGCCTCCAGCGCGAAGCAGGAGGTGGAGCCTGCGTGCGCGGGCGCTTTCTCACGGCGACAGCAGCAGCTTTGGGGCGAGGGGAGGAAGACGACAGGGGGGGAAGCGGCGGTGGGCTGGGCCGTGCTGGGCCGGTTGGTGGCGCCAGGTAAGTGGCTGGAGGAGCTGGGCCAGGTAAGTTCTGCTCTGTTTTATATTTCTGTTCTGTTTTTCTTTTTTTTAATTTATTTTGCCACTGTTTTGAATTTAAACAAATTCAAACAATGCCAAAAACTCCTCTGAATATTTTTATTTTGCTAGGTGGACTTTTCCAAAAGCTCATAAAATATTTCAGGGGTATTTGAAATTATAATCTAATTATATGAATATAATTCAAATTCAAATAGCTAATGATTTAAATTCAAAATCCCAAGATTAAGTCCTTAAAAATGTTCAATATTTTGGTTGGGACCAGAACCCTTTGCCAAAATTATCAAACATTTAAGAGGAGCATTTTGGAACAATGAATGAGATTTTAGGGGTTTTGCCCTTCTTTTATTTAGGGTTTTGAGGCTTCCAAATTTCCTCAGTTCAAGTTTCAAAAGTTTAAACATGATGCAAACACTAGGCAGCACCAGAAGCTAGGGATGTGACACTTTAGTTGAACCAAGTATGGCTACGCTCGGTCCTTGCGAAGGTTAAAATGGAGTCTATTTGACAAACTATCGTTGTGGTTTTGATGCGTAGGTGAGATTGGTTCTTGCTTAAGCCCGTAGCAGCCACATAAAAACTTGCAACAACAAAGTAGAGGACGTCTAACTTGTTTTTGCAGGGCATGTTGTGATGTGATATGGTCAAGACATGATGCTGAATTTTATTGTATGAGATGATCATGTTTTGTAACCGAGTTATCGGCAACTGGCAGGAGCCTTATGGTTGTCGTTTTATTGTATGCAATGCAATCGCGATGTAATGCTTTACTTTTATCACTAAGCGGTAGCGATAGTCGTAGAAGCACGAGCTTGGCGAGACGACAACGATGCTATGATGGAGATCAAGGTGTCACGCCGGTGACGATGGTGATCACAACGGTGCTTCGGAGATGGAGATCACAAGCACAAGATGATGATGGCCATATCATATCACTTATATTTTGATTGCATGTGATGTTTATCTTTTATGCATCTTATCTTGCTTTGATTGACGGTAGCATTTTAAGATGATCTCTCGCTAATTATCAAGAAGTGTTCTCCCTGAGTATGCACCGTTGCGAAAGTTCTTCGTGCTGAGACACCACGTGATGATCGGGTGTGATAGGCTCTACGTTCAAATACAACGGGTGCAAAACAGTTGCACACGCGGAATACTCAGGTTATACTTGACGAGCCAAGCATATACAGATATGGCCTCGGAACACGGAAAACGAAAGGTCGAGCGTGAATCATATAGTAGATATGATCAACATAGTGATGTTCACCAATGAAACTACTCCATCTCACGTGATCGGACATGGATTAGTTGATTTGGATCACGTGATCACTTAGAGGATTAGAGGGATGTCTATCTAAGTGAGAGTTCTTAAGTAATATGATTAAATTGAACTTAAATTTATCATGAACTTAGTCCTGGTAGTATTTTGCAAATCATGTTGTAGATCAATAGCTCGCGTTGTTGCTTCCTTGTGTTTATTTTGATATGTTCCTAGAGAAAATTGTGTTGAAAGATGTTAGTAGCAAAGATGCGGATTGGATCCGTGATCTGAGGTTTATCCTCATTGCTGCACAGAAGAATTATGTCCTTGATGCACCGCTAGGTGACGGACCTATTGCAGGAGCAGATGCAGACGTTATGAACGTTTGGCTAGCTCAATATGATGACTACTTCATAGTTTAGTGCACCATGCTTAATGGCTTAGAATTGGGCCTTCAAAGACGTTTTGAACGTCATGGAGCATATGAGATGTTCCAGGAGTTGAAGTTAATATTTCAAGCAAATACCCGAGTTGAGAGATATGAAGTCTCCAACAAGTTCTATAGCTAAAAGATGGAGGAGAATCGCTCAACTAGTGAGCATGTGCCCAGATTGTCTGAGTACTACAATCGCTTGAATCAAGTGGGAGTTAATCTTCCAGATAAGATAGTGATTGACAGAATTCTCTAGTCACCATCACCAAGTTAGTAGAACTTCGTGATGAACTATGATATGCAAGGGATAACGGAAACGATTCCCAAGCTCTTCGTAATGCGGAAATTGACGAAGGTAGAAATCGAGAAAAACATCAAGTGTTGATGGTAGACAAGACCACTAGTTTCAAGAAAAGGGCAGAGGGAAGAAGGGCAACTTCAAGAAGAACAGCAAGCAAGTTGCTGCTCAAGTGAAGAAGCCCAAGTCTGATCCTAAGCCTGAGACTAAGTGCTTCTACTGCAAAGGGACTGGTCACTGGAAGCGGAACTACCCCAAGTGATTGGCAGATAAGAAGGATGGCAAAGTGAACATAAGTATATTTGATATACATGTTATTGATGTGTACTTTACTAGTGTTTATAGCAACCCCTCAGTATTTGATACTAGTTTAGTTGCTAAGATTAGTAACTCGAAACGGGAGTTGCAGAATAAACAGAGACTAGTTAAGGGTGAAGTGACGATGTGTGTTGGAAGTGGTTCCAAGATTGATATGATCATCATCGCACACTCCCTATACTTTCGGGATTAGTGTTGAACCTGAATAAGTGTTATTTGGTGTTTGCGTTAAGCATGAATATGATTTGATCATGTTTATTGTAATACGGTTATTCATTTAAGTAAGAGAATAAATTGTTGTTCTGTTTACATGAATAAAACCTTATATGGTTACACACCCAATGAAAATAGTTCGTTGGATCTCGATCGTAGTGATACACATAATCATAATATTGAAACCAAAAGATGCAAAGTTAATAATGATAAGTGCAACTTATTTGTAGCACTGCCGTTTAGGTCATATTGGTGTAAAGCGCATGAAGAAACTCCATACTGATGGGATTTTGGAATCACTTGATTATGAATCACTTGATGCTTGCGAACCATGCCTTTTGGGCAAGATGACTAAAACGCCGTTCTCCGGAACAATGAAGCAAGCAACAGATTTGTTGGAGATCATACATACTGATGTATGTGGTCCGATGAATATTAAGGCTTGCAGTAGGTATCATTATTGTCTAACCTTCACAGATGATTTGAGCAGATATGGGGATATCTACTTGATGAAACATAAGTCTGAAACATTTGAACAGTTCAAAGAATTTCAGAGTGAAGTGGAAAATCATCGTGACAAGAAAATAAAAGTTTCTACGATATGATCGCAGAGGTAAAATATTTGAGTTACGAGTTTGGTCTTCAATTAAAACAATGTGGAATAGTTTCACAAACTCATGCCACATGGAACACCACAGCATAATGGTGTGTCTGAACGTCATAACCGTACTTTATTGGATATAGTGCGATATATGATGTCTCTTACCGATCTACCACTATCGTTTTGGAGTTATGCATTAGAGACAGCTGCATTCACGTTAAATAGGGCACCATCTAAATCCGTTGAGACGACACCATATGAACTATGGTTTGGCAAGAAACCTAAGCTGTCGTTTCTTAAAGTTTGGGACTGCGATGCTTATGTGAAAAAGTTTCAACATGATAAGCTCAAACCCAAATTGGAGAAATATGTCTTCATAGGATACCCAAAGGAGACTGTTGGGTACACCTTCTATCACAAATCCGAAGGCAAGACTTTTGTTGCTAAATTCGAAAACTTTCTAGAGAAGGAGTTTCTCTCAAAAGAAGTGAGTGGGAGGAAAGTAGAACTTGACGAGGTAACTGTACCTGCTCCCTTATTGGAAAGTAGTACATCACAGAGAACTGTTCCTGTGACTACTACACCAATTAGTGAGGAAGCTAATGATGATGATCATGTAACTTCAGATCAAGTTACTACCAAATCTCATAGGTAAACCAGAGTGAGATCCGCACCAGAGTGGTACGGTAATCCTGTTCTGGAAGTCATGTTACTAGACCATGACGAACTTGCGAACTATGAGGAAGCGATGATGAGCCCAGATTCCGCGAAATGGTTTGAGGCCATGAAATCTGAGATATGATCTATGTATGAGAACAAAGTATGGACTTTGATGGATTTGCCCGATGATCGGCAAGCCATAGAAAATAAATGGATCTTCAAGAGGAAGACGGACGCTGATAGTAGTGTTACTATCTACAAAGCTAGAATTGTCGCAAAAGGTTTTCGACAAGTTCAAGGTGTTGACTACGATGAGAGTTTCTCACTCGTATCTATGCTTAAGTCTGTCCGAATCATGTTAGCAATTGCCGCGTTTTATGAAATCTGGCAAATGGATAAACAAAACTGCATTCCTTAATAGATTTATTAAAGAAGAGTTGTATATGATACAACTAGAAGGTTTTGTCAATCCTAAAGGTGCTAACAAAATATGCAAGCTCCAGCGATCCATCTATGGACTGGTGCAAGCATCTCGGAGTTGGAATATACGCTTTGATAAGTTGATCAAAGCATATAGTTTTATACAGACTTGCGATGAAGCCTGTATTTACAAGAAAGTGAGTGGGAGCACTACAACATTTCTGATAAGTATATGTGAATGACATATTGTTGATCGGAAATAATGTAGAATTATTCTGCAAAGCATAAAGGAGTGCTTGAAAGGAATTTTTCAAAGAAAGACCTCGGTAAAGCTGCTTACATATTGAGTATCAAGATCTATAGAGATAGATCAAGACGCTTGATAAGTTTTTCAATGAGTACATACCTTGACAAGATTTTGAAGCAGTTCAAAATGGAACAGTCAAAGAAAAAGTTTCTTGCATGTGTTACAAGGTGTGAAATTGAGTAAGACTCGAAGCCCGACCACGGCAGAAGATAGAAATAGAATGAAAGTCATTCCCTATGCCTCAGCCATAGATTATATAAAGTATGCCATGTTGTGTACCAGATCTATTGTATATCCTACACTATGTTAAGCAAGGGAGTACAATAGTGATCTAAGAGTAGATCACTGGACAGCGGTCAAAATTATCCTTAGTGGAATAAGGAAATATTTCTCAATTATGGAGGTGACAAAAAGGTTCGTCGTAAAAAGTTACGTCGATGCAAGTTTTGACACAGATCTGGATGACTCTAAGTCTCGATCTAGATACATATTGAAAGTGGGAGCAATTAGCTAGAGTAGCTCCGTGCAGAGCATTGTAGACATAGAATTTTGCAAAATACATACGGATCTGAATTTGGCAGGCCCATTGACTAAATTTCTCTCACAAGCAAAACATGATCACTCTTTGGGTGTTAATCACATAGCGATGTGAACTAGATTATTGAATCTAGTAAACCCTTTGGGTGTTAGTCACATGAAGATGTGAACCAATCACATAAAGATGTGAACTATTGGTGTTAATTACATAGCGATGTGAACTAGATTATTGACTCTAGTGCAAGTGGGAGACTGAAGGAAATATGCCCTAGAGGCAATAATAAAGTTATTATTTATTTCCTTATTTCATGATAAATGTTTATTATTCATGCTAGAATTGTATTAACCGGAAACATAATACATGTGTGAATACATAAACAAACAGAGTGTCACTAGTATGCCTCTACTTGACTAGCTCGTTAATCAAAGATGGTTATGTTTCCTAACCATAGACAAAGAGTTGTTATTTGATTAACGAGGTCACATCATTAGTTGAATGATCTGATTGACATGACCCATTCCATTAGCTTAGCACCCGATCGTTTAGTATGTTGCTATTGCTTCCTTCATGACTTATACATGTTCCTATGACTATGAGATTATGCAACTCCCGTTTGCCGGAGGAACACTTTGGGTGCTACCAAACGTCACAACGTAACTGGGTGATTATAAAGGAGCATTACAGGTGTCTCCAAAGGTAGATGTTGGGTTGGCGTATTTCGAGATTAGAATTTGTCACTGCGATTGTCGGAGAGGTATCTCTGGGCCCTCTCGGTAATGCACATCACATAAGCCTTGCAAGCATTGCAACTAATGAGTTAGTTGCGAGATGATGTATTACGGAACAAGTAAAGAGACTTGCCGGTAACGAGATTGAACTAGGTATTGGATACCGACGATCGAATCTCGGGCAAGTAAAATACCGATGACAAAGGGAACAACGTATGTTGTTATGCGGTCTGACCGATAAAGATCTTCGTAGAATATGTAGGAGCCAATATGGGCATCGAGGTCCCGCTATTGGTTATTGACCGGAGACATGTCTCGGTCATGTCTACATTGTTCTCGAACCCGTAGGGTCCGCACGCTTAAGGTTATGATGACAGTTATATTATGAGTTTATGCATTTTGATGTACCGAAGGTTGTTCGGAGTCCCGGATGTGATCACGGACATGACGAGGAGTCTCGAAATGGTCGAGACGTAAAAATCGATATATTGGACGACTATATTCGGACATCGGAAAGGTTCCGAGTGATCCGAGTATTTTTCGAAGTACTGGAGAGTCACGGGAATTCGCCGGGGAGTATATGGGCCTTATTGGGCTTTAGGGGAAAGAGATAGGAGAGGTTGGGCGCCCCCCCAAGGCCTAGTCCGAATTGGACTAGGGGGAAGGGTTGCGCCCCCTCCTTCCTTCTCTTCTCTTTTCCCTTGCCTTGACTCCTACTCCTAATACATGGAAGGACTCCTAATTGGACTAGGAAAGGGGGAATCCTACTCCCGGTGGGAGTAGGACTCCCCTAGGGCGCGCCATAGAGAGGGCCGGCCCTTCCCTCCTCCACTCCTTTATATACGGGGGCAGGGGGCACCCCATAGACACACAAGTTGATCCACGTGATCTATTCCTTAGCCGTGTGCGGTGCCCCCAGCCACCATAGTCCTCGATAATACTGTAGCGGAGTTTAGGCGAAGCCCTGCTGCTGTAGTGCATCAAGATCGTCACCACGCCGTCGTGCTGACGGAACTCTTCCCCGACACTTTGCTGGATCGGAGTCCGGGGATCGTCGTCGAGCTGAACGTGTGCTCGAACTCGGAGGTGCCGTAGTTTCGGTGCTTGATCGGTTGGATCGTGAAGATGTACGACTACTTCCTCTATGTTGCGTCAACACTTCCGCAGTCGGTCTGCGTGGGTACGTAGACAACACTCTCCCATCTCGTTGCTATGCATCACATGATCTTGCGTGAGCGTAGCAAATTTTTTGAAATTACTACGAAACCCAACACTATTATGTATGCCATGCTGTGTACCAGACCTGATGTGAACCTCGCCGTAAGTTTGGTAGGAAGGTACCAAAGTAATCCCGGCATGGAATACCGGATAGCGGTCAAGAATATCCTGAAGTGCCTGAAAAGGACTAAGGATATGTTTCTCGTTTATGGAGGTGACGAAGAGCTCGTCGTAAAGGGTTGCGTCGATGCTAGCTGCGACACAGATCTAGATGACTCCAAGTCACAAACCAGATATGTGTATATTTTGAATGGTGGGGCAGTCAGCTGGTGCAATTGCAAGCAAAGCATCGTGGCGGGATCTACATGTGAAGCGGAGTACATGGCAGCCTCGGAGGCAGCACATGAAGCAATCTGGATGAAGTAGTTCATTACCGACCTAGGAGTTATTCCCAATGCGTTGGGCTCGATGACTCTCTTCTGTGACAACACTGGAGCTATTGCCCTTGCCAAGGAGCCCAGGTTTTACAAGAAGACCAGGCATATCAAGCGTCGTTTCAACTCCATTCGTGAAAATGTTCAAGATGGAGACATAGATATATGTAAAGTGCATACGGACCTGAATGTCGCAGATCCGTTGACTAAACCTCTTCCATGAGCAAAACATGATCAACACCAGAACTCTATGGGTGTTCGATTCATCACAATGTAACTAGATTATTGACTCTAGTGCAAGTGGGAGACTGTTGGAAATATGCCCTAGAGGCAATAATAAAATGGTTATTATTATATTTCCTTGTTCATGATAAGTGTCAATTGTTCATGCTATAATTGTGTTATCCGGAAATTGTAATACACGTGTGAATACATAGACCTCAACATGTCCCTAGTGAGCCTCTAGTTGACTAGCTCGTTGATCAATGGATGGTTACGGTTTCCTAACCATGGACATTGGATGTCGTTGATAACGGTATCACATCATTAGGATAATGATGTGATGGATAAGACCCAATCCTAAGCATAGCACAAGATCGTGTAGTTCATCTGCTAAAGCTTTTTTAATGTCAAGTATCTTTTCCTTAGACCATGAGATTGTGCAACTCCCGGATATTGTAGGAATGCTTTGGGTGTGCCAAACATCACAACGTAACTGGGTGGCTAAAAAGGTGCACTACGGTATCTCCGAAAGTGTCTGTTGGGTTGGCACGAATCGATACTGGGATTTGTCACTCCGTATGACAGAGAGGTATCTTTGGGCCCACTCAGTAATGCATCATCATAATGAGATTAGAGTGACTAAGGAGTTAGTCACGGGATCATGCATTACGGAACGAGTAAAGTGACTTGCCGGTAACGAGATTGAACGATGTATTGGGATACCGACGATCGAATCTCAGGCAAGTAACATACCGATGGACAAAGAGAATTGTATACGGGATTGATTGAATCCTCGACATCGTGGTTCATCCGATGAGATCATCGTGGAACATGTGGGAACCAATATAGGTATCCAGATCCCGCTGTTAGTTATTGGCCGGAGAGATGTCTCGGTCATGTCTACATGGTTCCCGAACCCGTAGGGTCTACACACTTAAGGTTCGATGCGCTAGGGTTATAGGGAAAGTATGTACGTGGTTACCGAATGTTGTTCGGAGTCCCGGATGAGATCCCGGACATCGCGAGGAGTTCCGGAATGGTCCGGAGATAAAGATTTATATATGGGAAGTCCTTATTCCGTCGCCGGAAGTGTTCGGGGGTTTATCGATGTTGTACCGGGACCACCGAAAGGGTTCTGGGGGTCCACCGGGAGGGTCCACCTGCCCTGGAGGGCCCTATGGGCTTAATATGGAGGGGAACTAGCCCCTAGGTGGGCTGCGCGCCAAACCCCCCTAGGGCCCATGCACCTAGGGTTGGGGGGAACCCTAAAGGGGGCGCCCCCTTGGCTTGGGGGGCAAGCCTCCCCCCCCTTGGCCGCCCCCCCTCTAGATCCATCTGGAGGGGGCCGGCCCCCCTCTCCCTTGCCCCTATAAATAGAGGGGAGGTTGGAGGGCTGCCGCACCCTTTCCCCTGGCGCATCCCTCTCCCTCCCCAATACCTCCGTAGTAGTAGTAGTAGTAGTAGTAGTAGTAGTAGTAGTAGTGCTTGGCGAAGCCCTGTCGAAGAACTGCAAGCTCCACCACCACGCCGTCGTATTTCCGGAGCTCTTCCTCAACTTCTCCTCTCCCCTTGCTGGATCAAGAAGGAGGAGACGTCCCCGGGCTGTACGTGTGTTGAACGCGGAGGCGCCATCCGTTCGTTGTTAGATCGGAATCAACCACGATCTGAATCGTTGCGTGTACGACTCCACCAACCGCGTTCTTGTTATGCTTCCGTATTGCGATCTTCAAGGGTATGAAGATACACTCCCCTCTCTCTCGTTGCTAGTCTCTCCATAGGTTGATCTTGGTGATGCGTAGAAATTTTTTAATTTCTGCAACGATCCCCAACATAGGCCTCCAGCAGAAATTTTGAAAATCAACACAGACGACGCTTTCTTGGAAAACACAAAGTCTAGAGGATGGGGTTTGTAATTAGAGATGATTGTGGTATGGTGATGGCTGCTAGTGCAGGTAATCTGGAGCGAGTCTCAAGTGCGCTTCATTCGGAGGCTTTGGCGATGCTTTATGCCATAAACATAGCCATCCAAACGGGTTGTAGCAGAGTAATGTTAGAAACTGACTCTGTTCAACTTAAGAATGCGGTTCGCACTGAAGAATATGATATGTCAACTCTAGGAGCTGTTTTCAAAGATATTAAGTTCCAGTTGCATGTGGGATTCAGTGGTGTTTCTATTGTATCATGTCCTAGGTCTCGTAATGTAGTCGCACACTCTTTAGCAGCATATGGTGCTAAATTAGAAGCTGGCATATCTGAGATTTGGCTTGGCCAGTTTCCAGATTTTGTAAATGACGTTGTAGCTGGAGATTTGTCCAGCCCTGTTATATGATGGAATGCAATGGTGTTCCTTTCAAAAAAACAGAGGTGAGTGTATGTCTCCCTTGTTGCCGGATGAGCACATTACCTCTAAATGGGTCAGGCCCAACACGCTATCAAGCCTTTCAACGAGTCTAGGCAAAGCTGCGAACGTACAAGTAATTTCTGTTTTTCTTTTCACTTCCCCCATTTTGTTAAATTCTAAAATTTTATGAAAAGATATTAAGATTTTTTTACCAGAAATCTCCGATGTGTATCAAAAAAATTGTTCTCTTTTCTAGCATAATACAGTAGGGAAGACCCCTACTGTATCTCATTTTTTTATTAATAAATGGGTATGTTCAAATGTGTGGTTGTCTTATTACGAGTTGGAAACTTTCCTTGGAAGCATATTTGCATTGGTTCAGATTCAGATCTTTGTGGTTAATGATGATAACATTTCTGTGATTAGTGATGGATATATTAGCACATTTTTTATTAATCTAATCCACAAGTAAATAATAAGCATGGCATTCATAGTATGCAACTCATACAGATACCTAAACATATGAGCACGTAAGGAACATAGAACTGAATCATCCATGAACAAAGCATAAACGGCTAGCACATGAACTACGAGTAAGTAGGGGATGAAGAAGTCATGCCCTCTGGTAGAGTAGGCTAGGGCCGCCACGGTGGCAGCAGCTTCGACTTTCTCCGCAACCTTCTTGGAGGTGTCTTCTTCCGTAACGATGTTGGTGTTGTGGGAGTAGTGGAAGGGAAGAAGGGAGTTAGTGTGTTGGCTTCACTGGTAAGCCCCTCCAATATATATGCCGTCAGGTAGGGAAGCAAACGCCCCCAATATATATGCCGTCAGGTAGGGAAGCAAACGCCACGGTCCAACGTCTCAGACAGTGTCACATATGTTAGTGTCTTATCAATTAATCCGAGATTAATTAATTGTTCCTGGCCAGCAAAATAGAGCACACGCATAGGTCTGAACTTGACTCGGCTCACTCACGACGTGCGGGCGAGGCGAGGCAGGCGACGGAGGAGGAGCACCTGTGTACCACTCCTCTTCTCAATGGCTAGTGGAAGAGCAACCCTTATAAAGGGGTCTCAACTCTCCTCAACTTGTGAGGTGGTACCAAACTTCCCACCACTTGTCATACACCTACATGGGCCTTAGAGATTAACCATTAATTATTGTCTTATATGGGCCAAGGCCCATCTATAATTTAACATTGAGCACCTCTTTGAAGCAACTAAAAATCATTATGTTTCTGCCATTGATCAACGTCTGAATAATATCTAAGTAGATCAGTGTTCCATTCCATCCCAAGATATAGCCAGAAGTTTTCGCTGAAGTCACATCTAAACAACAGTTGCATAAGATCCTCAGTGCAAGCTTCATCACATAGTACATATTCGTAATTGTGAATATGAAAGACTTTCCCCCACATAGTGCTTCATCTATATTGTATGAGAACCTAGAAAAACAACCTCTGTTTAAGCAAAACAGAGGATTTTCATACCCACTGAAAAGGTGCAGTAGCCTTTTGAGGTTTGCCAATGAGAGTGTTATAAACCTTCCTATTTGAATATTTGGTATGCTGACCTCAAAAATTCCATATGTGTGGAATGAGATCCATGTTTAGGCTATTGATTGAAATATGTAGCTCATGATATTGCTGGAGGGGAATAGTATATAGTGGAAGATTAAACATATTATAAAAGTTGTTTTGAGTGTATTCATATTCTTTCCTCACTGAAATGCCATTCTCCTTGGCATAAGAATGTAGCTGACGAAACATATCATCTAATTTGTTCACACAGGCCAAGAAAGTTCGCGCATTTTTAGTGAAGTGTTTATGGCATTTGATAAAATATTCATGATATTTTTAAAACGTTCATACTATTCAACCTTTTCCCACAAGTTCTATAAACTGCTCATTAAAACATGTTCATAGCATTCAACGAAATGTTAAATACATTCAATAAATATTCACATATGTAAAAATTATTCATCATAATATTTAAAAATATTCATGAAATGTAAAAAGAGGGTGCAATGAAAAATGTCAATAACATATAAAATATGTTCATTTTTTCGCGAATACGCTAAGGATGCGTATCTTTCCATTGATAGAAGGAGAATGTTTACAGCATGGGATTAGGACGACACACTATGCCATGTACACAAAAGGGAGGCATGGAAGTGGACGTCGAGCAAACAGACGGGGTTGCTCATCCCCAAGAAAACCCTAGCCTAGCGCTCTAGGATGATGTTGGTGATCGCGGCGGCGCCGACCTGGGCCCAAAGGCGTGCTTCGTCCTTGATGGTGGAGCACAGGTGGGAGACAGAGGGTCGGTCCCCGTCGAAGGTGCGGCTGTTTCTATGCTTCCAAATCCACCAAGCGGTAAGGATCATGAGGGAGGACAGGCCTTTACGCATGGAAGCGGGCGCGAGAGCACAGGAGGAGGCCCACCAGGTAAGGAAGTCGGTGTCTCCGGTCGGCAAATCGGTGGGGAAGCGAGCCCAAGCAAGCAATAAAATATGTTCACGTGTTTAACAAGTGTTTAACATACATTTAAAAATGTTTGACGTGTATCTGAAAAATGTTCAATATGTATTTGAAAAATGTTCAACGTGTATTTGAGAAAATGTTATTCAAAAATGAAAAATAAAGCCCAAAATAGAAAAATCAGAAAGAACCCAATTAAACCTCTAAAATATGTAGAAAAGGAAAATAAAACACCCAAATGGAACCTTGGCCAAAGCCGCACTAAACCGACAACAATACCTCCACCTCGTCGACTACTTGGCCATGTCCCTAAAGAAACTTGCCATAAGTGAGTGTTATATCCGCCTTGAAATAGCGCGAGAGCTATATCTCACCTAGTGCGTGACTGTGTACCGTCTTGTAGTAGGCAATTGTTACGATAGGCGATCCAATATAATGCGTTTAGTGAGTGGTTCTGCACCGGTTTGTGGAATCTTCCATCGGTTTTGGGAAGGTTCCATAAGTTGTTCTTTTCTCTTTTCTGTGTTTTTATTTTCAGTTTTCATTAGTTTTTCTTTTGGTTCTTTATTTTTTTCTGTTCATTTCTTATTTCCCTTTTTGTTTCAAATTGATGTCTGCTTTTCACACCTTCTTCATTTTTCCTACACACGTTAAACATGTGTTTGATGCACATCGAACATTTTTCAAATACATGATGACCATTTTTTAAATACATGTTTGATCTTTTTTGGTATACTTATTAAACATTTTTCAAATTTATTTTAAAAACTTTTCCGTACATGTTGAGCATTTTAATTACACACGAGACATTTTTCAGATACAGCTTGACCATTTATTTAAAATACATTATCAACATTTTTTCATATACAAGTTGAACATTTTCTGAATACACATTTTACAAAATTCGTATACACACAGAATATTTTTTTGATGCACATTGAAATTTTTCCAAATATATGATGCATACTTTTTCAAGTACTTTTAAAACATTTTATAAATACATTGAACATTTGTTTAGTGGTGCGTACAAATTGTTTACATTGCATGAACATTTTTTAGATGTATGGATATTTTTTTTAGATATGCACCACTTTCTATATTAATGAATTCTACAAAACAATTGATTGGCTGACATAAAACTGTGTGCAAGAAAACCAGATCAGCATGTCACATAGCAAATAGTTTTAAGATTTTTTCCCATACAACCATTCTAATTAACTTGGGAGCCGGAATGCATTGTCAAAGGACAACAAAACAGAGTTACAAGAAAATATAAACCGAAATGAAAAGCACTAGTGTATCAAACCAACCAACAATCATACCGGCGAAGGAACAGCTTCACATAGGACACTTCTTATTATCACCACGGGACACACATAAACCTTACAAGCAAAAGCATAATGTTCAGAAAAGTATCCAAGGACATGCGGCAGAAATAATTTCAATGCAACCACCTGAACGCATCAGATGTGTTGGAACGAGCAGACCCTCGCCTCCGTGTACACCTTCCCAGGGCGGCAGTAGTAACCCTGCTCCGGTGCACAATGCGAGTCTTCTGAACAGATGCAAAGCCCCTCAATGGCGCAACCCTTCTCGACAATTATCGAGCTCCCATTAATGCCGAGCACCTGGTCACTCCATTCGCTGGAGAAGATCCCATCAGGGTCGTACCTTCCCTTCACCTCTAGGAACTTGTCGGCCTCGGGGTACTTGGCAATGACACCTTCAAAGGCAAAGTTGCGGTTTTTGCCCCAGTGAGGGATGGCGCCATATTTGCGTAGCGCCATCTGTTGGAGCTCGTCGAGCACACCAGAGTATGGATTGGGCTCACCCTTGGTGTAACTCCGGTAGTAGGTAATATCAAAGTCGATCGAGTCCTCCGGCTTGCCGAGGTAGGCAGAAGATGCCTTGATATAGCGGAGGAGAATACCCAAACCGACGTCGATTCCGCAGAAGGCCTTCGGGTTGCTGTTACGGAGCTGCTTCATGTCGGCGATGAATGCTGATACCCTGGAGAGCGCGATGCTGTAGGCATTATTGTAGAAGAAGATTCCCCGGATGCAGGGGTCCCACGGACACGTGGTGAGGAGTGCATCTTCTGGGCTGTCGAGACACGAACCGGACGCTTGGATGCGGTGCTGGAATCCTACCACTGGGTACCCCATGAATAAGCTGCCGTTGTTTGTGCCATATGCTGCCTTCTCAAACAACGATACTGACGTGGGTGCCTCCTTGCACCGAGCGACGGTGTTGTTCTTCTTCTCGAGAAGCTCCTGCATGACTCTGCCGCTGATGAGGTCGGCCGTCGCAGTGGAGCGGAAGGCTAGGTAGTCATTGAGGCCGTTACCCACTGACGTGATGGCCACGCGATCGTCCTTGCGGTAAATCACATTGCGCTGCTGTGGCAGCCACACCATATCGCCAAATTCGTGGAGGCCACCCCACACAACGGCCTGCTCTGCCATGTCAGAGTCATCGCGTGTCACGAACGTCACCGACCGCTTGAACATCGGCTCCAAGGCCAGTGTAACCTGCACATATCCATGAAAAAACGATTAAAAAATCAGGAGAGAACTAATTAATGACTTAATTAACTTGTGCACCAAGAAAGTAACAAATTCCGTTTGGTTTTAATAACAATTCTTAAACAAAACATTTATTCTTAGAGTACACATTTTGCAGCAGATATACACATACCGTGCCACATGCCATGGCATGGCATATGTGGGCAGCGTAATAAAACGAAGAGTATATATACGCATGCAAAGGCATTTCTTGAGCCACGTACCTGGGAAACGACGCCCAGGACGCCGAGGGAAACCTTGGCCGCGTCGAGGTCGGGATGGTCGGCGCAGAGCTCCCGTACCACCGCGAACCCTTGGCTCTTGGGCGCCGGCGTGACGATCCTCATCCCAACCACATACTCGTGCACGGCGCCGCCCTTACCCTTGAGCGAACTGCCGTGCGCGCCCGTGGCCAGCAGGCCTCCGATGGTGAGCCCTGACCAGTAGGGCGAGTGCGGCAGCGCGAGCCCTGCCTCGGCGGCGGCCTGGATCAGGTCGCGGAGCACCATGCCGCTTTCCACCGTCATAAGCCCCTTGGCGACCTCGACGCTTACCACCCGGTTGAGCCGCTCCGTGCTTATGATGGTGCCGTCGCGGCCGCCGGGGCAGGCCAGTTTGGGGAAGCTGTGGGAGTGCTTGGTGGCCACCTTCACCTTGCGCTTGGCCGCCACCGCGGCCGCCACGGCCGCGACCAGCTCCTTCTCGGTGCGCGGGAAGGTGGCGTTGGCCGCGCGGCAGACGGTGCGGTCAGGGAAGGAGCCGTACGCGTTGGAGACAGTGCAGTCCGACGTGCCGTGGGCACAGACCACCGGCTCCGGCGGAGGGCTCGAGCCAGCGAGGCCGACCAGCAGGAGCACCAGGAGGAGAACCGTAAGCTCCCGGCCACCCTCCATTGCTCAGCTCTTGCAAGTCCGTACGTCCTTGCAAGTACCAATAATGTCTTGAGATATGCAAGGCCTTGAATGGTAGCTACTGCTTATATAGCTAGCTCACGGGACGGTATGCAGCACATTCCTCCCTTGTTAAATCGTCCCGTAATGGAACACGTAACCATCTGTACAAAGTCAATGGATTGATCGCAAATGCAGCATATGATTAGACGGATGAAGATTATCCATCTCCAGTGAGTCACTAGTACGGAACAGGCAAGCAAGCAGTGGCGGGCGCAAACGACCTAACAGTCGGTGCGTGTTTTCGGAGCAAACGGCCCAAATGTTTTTCCCGAATATTGATGGCGTTATGCTTCGCCTTGTATTGCATGCATGCATGCATGTGATGTTAGTTGTGTGCACACGCTATGCAGAGCTCGCGTGTAAATTCGTCACAAGTGCACCATCTTGATGCAGCTGCCACATAATACATTTTAGGGGATATTATTCATAATTCGAAACATTTTAGGCAAGGAGTGTAAAATACGTGTGCATTATTGCTCTCCTTGCAGAGGTCAAAGCTAGGATCAATCCATCATCAGCAAGTTATGACTACTAACTAGCCTAAAACGCCGTCTTATCTTTTGAGACGGAGGAGAAGGTTGTACCAGTGTAGACTACGTACACTCATTCCCTGGACGAATCATATCCTACCACCGATCAACGAGGACCGCCAAGATAGTGCAGATGGGACGTCATACTCGTGAAGACTATGAGATTTTGAATGCAAAAGCAAGCCTCGCGCGGGCGAGTATAATAGC
>NC_041388.1:692986900-693000453 GCF_002162155.2 Triticum dicoccoides
CCTTTAGGCCAATTATCCTTTAGGAAATCACGGGCAAGATGTGCCACATATGGGCATGACAGCCCACAAGTCAACTCGCATGTTGCTAACAACTCATCGAGGCTGGGTTGTCGTCCCCAATCGTCGATTCACATTCAACTACTTTTGATTGAAACCTTTCAACCGAAGACGTAGAACTTCCTACTAAGGGCTCATTCAATGCCGATGATATTAGAGGATTCCTACAAGATTTCCACCCACGGAAATTTCTCCTATGTTATCATTCGTTTTAAAGGAATATAGGTAGTACTATATTCATTATGGTTGTGTCTATATATTAGTGCAAATTCGATTATCAAGCCTCCCAAACGTACAACATGTCTACATAATATGATCTCAATCTATGTCATAATTTCTCGTAATGCTTTGACTGATCAACTAAATATGTCTATACTCATATTTATGTCTTCTCTTAATGAGAAATACTACTTGTCAATCTATGAACCCGGTCTAATTTCCACATAAGAAAACTTCAAATCAATTTTATGTATGCATTTTTATTTGTAGTTATTATTTATGTTGAAAATTAATGGCTCTATTTTTTACCCGTTTTAGAGCTCATTTGTTGCATAATAACTCATTATATCATGTCTCATTGAGACAATTGCCTGTCCATTATGCATGATTTTCAGTTTGCACTAATATTAACATGAGCATTGAATAGTCTTTAGTTTTTGTTAGTTTCTTTGTTTTGTTGTGTGTGTAGGTCATTTGGAGCTGGCAATTGCCACGTCTGGATACCGTCATTAACATGGGACCGGACTGGCTACTTCACCTGTTGGATCGCTGCAGTGAAGATGAGCTCATGAGATTGTGGCGTACATGGCATGTACACAATTAGCTAACACACCAGAAGTCGGCGCCTCCTACAAAAGTCTATCGTCGCTTCCTGTCAAGCTACATTGAATCTCTCATGTGTATCCTCCAACACCCGAACATGGCCGCGACCAAAGGGAAGATGGTTTTGAGTTATGACCACATGCTCAAACACACAACATATCGCTTATCACCAGCAGATAACCTGAGGCCGCCGGGGAACTGGACCAAACTCCCAGACGGATGGTGCAAGCTGAATCTTGATGGAGCTTTTGTTGCAATAGATGGATCAGGGGCAGAGGCACGATCTTAATAATCATCAAGGCATTGTGGTATTTGCATCCTGTCACTACCTGTCGAGGTGCTCCAGCGCACCTGAAGCAGAGCTAGCAACATGCATGGAGGGCGTGTCCGTCACACTTGAATGGAGCTCGAACCCCTTTATCTTGGAGACCGATTATACCACTGCGACTGCCATGATCACGGAAGCACCGAATACGTTGCTGGGAGAGACTAAACGCTTGCTGGGACATGGGCGTTTACATGTGATATCACATGTTAGGAGAGAAATAAACACTGTCAGCCATAGGCTAGCTCAGATGAATAGGGTGACAAATACGATTGTTTGGCTACGCCATGCACCGTTGGAGATCCTCCCGTCATGTAATCTCAACTATAACTCCCCTGGTTGATTGAGTGGGAAGTCCATTTTCACAAAATAAAGTGATTTGGAACTCCCAAGGACTTATCACGATGAAAGAACCAAGATTGGGCTCAATACGGAGGAATTACAAGCACGAGATAAAGGTCTTTCATGGAGTTTGCCAAAAATAGATTGAAGATCCAATATCAGTAAGTTATTGCTCTCATTCACACGAATTGAACTAGCTCAAGAACACCCAAATCGGAGTTCGTATGAGGAGATGATGACCAAATTACTAAGCTCCACGTGCAGCCTCCAAGAGAGAAGGCGACGTGGGGTTCGACTGTACACGGTTGTACCGGAGGTCATACTAGTTGTTCTAAGCAATGGGGATCGTTGTAACTCAGTGATTCTTCACCAATTTCCCCCTGCTTTGTTCCTAATGATCCTTGGACATCAAGGATGGTATTGGGAGAGGTCTAGGCGCATCTAAAGCCCTTGGAACAAAGGAGAGAACAACCACATCCACGGAGTAGACCTATGGAGCCTGGCTATTTATACGTGTCCAACCCTAGTCGCCGTCCATCATCATATCCATCTCTCCCACTTTTGAGTCATCATCCACATCACGTCAAGAGGCATTATGAGGCTCTGCAAGGCCCATTTCCACCCATTGCAACTGAAAGATCATGGATGTCGCCTAGAGGAGGGGTGAATAGGCGCTTTAAAATAATTACGGTTTAGGCTTGAAGAAATGCAGAATAAAACTAGCGTTTAATTTGTGAAGCACAAAACCTAAATCAACTAGGCTCACCTATGTGCACCAACAACCTATGCTAAGCAAGATAAACAACTAAGTGATAGCAAGATATATAACATGTCATACTATGGCTATCACAAAGTAAAGTGCATAACTAAACGGCTCGGGTACGAGATAACCGAGGCACGCAGAGACAACAATGTATCCTGAAGTTCAAACCCTTGCGGACGTTAATATCCGTTTGGAGCGGTGTGGAGGCACAATGCTCCTCAAGAAGCCACTAGGGCCACCGTAATCTCCTCACTCCCTCGCACAATGCAATATGTCTTGATTCCACTAAGGGACCCTTGAGGGCGGTCACCGAACCCGTACACTTTGGCAACCCTCGGGGGTGTTCACCAAAACCCGTACAAATTGCTCGGGGCGATCTCCACAACCTAATTGGAGACCTAGCCCGACGCTTGCCCGGAGCTTTACACCACAATGATTGAGCTCCGAAGCACCACCAATCGTCTAGGGCGCCCAAGCACCCAAGAGGAACAAGCTCTAGGGTACCAAGCACCCAAGAGTAATAAGCTTCTCAACTTTTCACTTCCACGTATCACCATGAAGAACTCAAACCGATGCAACTAATGAAATGGCAAGGGCACACGGAGTGCCCAAGTCCCTCACTCCCAAATCCCACCAAAGCAACGAAAGCTATGGAGAAAAATGAGAGAAATAACAAGAAGGAGAACACCAAAAACTCCAAGATCTAGATCCAAGGGGTTCCCCTCACATAGAGGAGAAAGTGACTGGTGGAAATGTGGATCTAGATCTCCTCTCTCTTTTCCCCCCAAAACTAGTAAGAATCCATGGAGGGATTGAGAGATAGCAAGCTCCAAGGGGCCAACAATGGTGAGGGAGAAACTTGCTCAGATTTCTTAGGTTGGAGGAGGAGGGGGATATAAATACCCCCAAGAAAAATATGACCATTGTACCCCGGGAACCCGGACAACCCAGAGAAAAAGCCACTAAACTCCGGGCACCCGGGGGAAAACCCTGAGCACTCGGACGAATGATAACCCACAAGTATAGGGGATCAATTGTAGCCTCTTTCGATAAGTAAGAGTGTCGAACCCAACAAGGAGCTAAAGGTAGAACAAATATTCTCTCAAGTTCTATCGACCACCGATACAACTCTACACACGCTTAACATTCGCTTTACCTAGAACAAGTATAAAACTAGAAGTACTTTGTAGGTGTAACGGGATAGGTTTGCAAGATAATAAAAAGCGCGTAAATAAAAACTAGGGGGTGTTTAGATAAAGAAGCAATAAAGTTAGTATAGTGAGTGTGGAAAAGTGGTGGTAGGAGTTGCGAAATTGTCCCTAAGCAATTGACTACTTTACTAGACTGATAGCAAGTTTTATGTGGGAGAGGCCACTGCTAGCATGTCATCCCTGACTTGGAATTCTATGCACTTATGATTGGAACTATTAGCAAGCATCCGCAACTACTAACGTTCATTAAGGTAAAACCCAACCATAGCATTAAGATATATTGGTCCCCCTTCAATCTCGTATGCATCAATTTCTATGCTAGGTTGAAGCTTCTGTCACTCTTGCCCTCCAATACATAGTCCTATCAACATACAACTAACCCTATGGTGTGATCCACGCGCGCGCTCATATGATGGGCACCAAAGGACAGAAATATAACCACAAATAAATTAAACCAATCATAGCAATTCACCAATTACCGATAGGACAACGAAAATCTACTCAGACATCATAGGATGGCAACACATCATTGGATAATAATATGAAGCATAAAGCACCATGTTCAAGTAGAGGGTACAGCGGGTTGCGGGAGAGTGGACCGCTGTAGATAGATGGGGGAAGGTGATGAAGATGACGAAGGTGTTGGTGTAGATCGCCGTCACACGATGATGGCCCCGGCGGCGTTCCGGCGCCACCGGGAGAGAGGGGGAGAGGGGCCCCTCCTTCTTCTTATTCCTTGACCTTCCCCCTAGATGGGAGAAGGGTTTCCCCCCTGGTCCATGGCCTCCATGGCGGCGGAGGGGCGAGAGACGCTCCGAGATTGGATCTGTCTCTCTGTCTCTTTCTGTTTCTGTGTTCCAGATTCTGGCCTTTCACCGTTTTTTATATTCCCGGAGATCCATGTAACTCCGATTGGGCTAAAATTTTAATACGATTTCTATTCGGATATTGGTTTTCTTGCGGTGAAAGAAGGGCACCAACCGCCTTACGGGGTTGCCACGAGGGCCCAGGGCGCGCCTGACCCCCTGGGGCGCGCCCCCCTGCCTCGTGGCCCCCTCAGGCATCGTCTCGTGTTGATTCTTCTTCCAAAAAATAACATATATTTCAAAAAAAATCTCCGTCAGTTTTTATCCCGTTTGGACTCCGTTTGATATGGATTTTCTGCGGAACAAAAAACATGCAACAAACAGGAACTGGCACTGGGCACTGGATCAATATGTTAGTCCCAAAAATAGTATAAAAAGTTGCCAAAAGTATGTAAAAGTTGTAGAATATTGGCATGGAACAATCAAAAATTATAGATACGACGGAGACGTATCAACGAACAAGGGAAGCACAGCGGCAAGGGGGCCGGGCACCCGGAGGGGGCCGAGAGGAGGAGGCGGAGGAGCCCGGGCACCCGGGTCCAAGACCCCGGGCACCCGAGGTGATCAGAGAAGGAGAGGGAGCGCCCCGGATGACCCCAGGCACCCGGACCGGCCAGCGATGTCACTATGGAGGGGCTCGGGTGACCTTGGGCACCCGGGGGTCAAGGACCCCGGGCACCCGCACTAGGCAGAGAGATGCGGGAACCGGTAAAATTGAAACGGCCACAACTTTTGCAAACAAACTCCGAATTTGATGAAACCAAGTTTGTTAGAAAGCTAGAGACAAGGGCTAACACAATATTGATAGAAATATCAGTAAATAGCAATTGATAAAATACCCAAAATAAAATGATGAGAACCCTTTCTCAAATAAGACCGGTAAAAACTCCAACACCGAAGACGCAAAAGAAGATGCATAGGAAATCGGTTTTCGATGAACTAGAGCTTGTCACGAAGATAACCACAAGCTCTAAAACCTCACAAAGAGAAAAGCCAAACAAGAACCAAGAAATATGATGCCAAAGATGCAAAGGTTTGAGCTCTCTACGAAAGATATGAATAAGCTACTCACTCGAGAGCCCCCCTTGATAGTACAGTTATCGATCCTATAATCCGGTCTCCCAACTAACACCATGAGACCGGTAAAATAGAAACCTATTGAGGACAAACCTTTGCCTTGTGCATAATCCATTTGAGCTAGATGATGAAGATCTTGACCTCCTCAACTTGTACCACCTTTCTTGATTGCGCTAGCTTGATGAAGACTAGTAGATTGCTCCCCCATACTCCACTATGGGTGAGCCACTCCTTGGCACATCTTCACAAGTCCATTGTCACCACAATGGACGGCAAGCATCAAGGACGTGATCTCTTCATGATGCTCCAATTGAACTTGCACACCGCAATCTTGATGATGATCACCACTTGATGTCATCCTCTCCTTGGGTTGTATGATATCTTTATCTTGATGCAAGCTCATGGAAACATACCTAACCCCACATAGAACTCTCACGTAGACCATGGGTTAGTTCACAAAGCGTAATGGACAATGCTTACTGTCGTGGACTTAACACGACAGATGTTCTAGCACAAGGACTTAGTCGTGGAGCCATCACAACTAGGTTAGCTTGAAGGGGTTAAGCGGGACAAAGGACACAGAGTGCTTACCCAGGTTCGGCCCCTCTCAACGAGGTAAAATCCTACTCCTGCTTTGTGTTGTATTGCTAGGGTTCCGATTACCAGGGAGTGAATACGCTTGACCTAGCTCTCGATTGTTTGTTACTTGTCCTCAACCCATCGTCGGGTCATCCCTTTATATACATAGGTTGACGCCCGGCGGCTTACAAAGTCCCGACCGGCTCATACACAATGTGTCCGGCTCGGTGACTAACTAAGCTTGCCTTACAATACAAGATATACATGTGGCGGTTCATCCCCTTGGGCCTCTAGTCGCCTCTGGGTCTTGGGTCGTCAATGGGCTTGCTATGACCCGCCATCTTCATTGATAAGTTGCCAATGGTATAACCCGGCCCCTCCTGGGCGATTCATACCCAATAGTTATATCCCCAACACTTACCATACCATGGGATCACTTGATCCCTCTCGGTACATCTTGCATGCTTTGTGAGTTGATCAACTTGATTGACTCTTTGACTTAGTCTTGATCAACCTCTCACATGACCAATTTTTGGATAATTCCTCGAATAGCACCTTGGTCATCACATACTCTCCTTGAAACCAACAAATGGACCTCAAGAAAAGCCTATGGACAAATCCTTCAAATATAACTCAAGACAACCATTAGTCGATAGAGATTGTCATCAATTACCAAAACCAAACATGGGGGCACCGCATGTTCTTTCAGCAACCTTGAAAGAAGGCCGGGAAGTAAGCCACCACCTTCGGGGCGTGGCCATGCACCACCATTGACTCCATCACCATCACTCCTTCCTCCCACATCACTATCTCCTTGATGGGCTGTAATTAGTCTTGAACCTATTTATTAATGTGATGCTTATTTGAGTAATTGTTGGTTATAGGTGTGGTTATCTAGTGCGCTTGTTATTTGATAGACGTCATTTATTCATGTTTGACTCTTTGTGTTTTTATTTATCCTTGTGGTAATTTAGTGATTAGAGATGCCCAATCCACTAGCGTAGTTAGAGACATCCAACTCCCCAGGTTGCAAGAATTAGATAGATATTTTGTGCGATCAGAAAGACCTTTGGACGACAGGCACTACTATATCGAGAGGAGCACAATATATCTAGGGGCAATGGTTGTCTACAAAAAATAATGCCTTTGGTCCGATCCTTGCAATTTTAATGCCTACTTTAACTGTGACATTCATATGCGAAGGAAGTAGGACAATTGAGTTGTCTCAATAAGGTGCATGCATGAGAGGCAATGTTATGTGAAGGACCGCCCACCATAGTAAATTACTCTATGCTATAAATAGGAGGCGGTGACCCAACTACGCTCATGGTCAATATATTAACGTCATTTAGCGCCATCGAGGTACTAGAGGCCCATACCTAGAACCACCTTTGCTTGAGTAAAACATCATATTAATATGTTCTTAGTTTATTTCTTGGTTTTAGTATTAGCATTTATTTTATGTTCTAGTAGTACTTAGTTAATCTCCTGGTTTACCTTTCCCTAGCAACCAATAGACCAGACTATTTTCAAACTATGTTTGCGTGCGAACATAGTTGCGTACACGACAATGTTGTTGCAGGCTAGTAGTGCCTTCCTTTAGCTCCCTGTGGGTTTGACACTTGCTTCCCGTGAACTGTGTTGCATAGCCATGTGCACTTGGAGGATGTCAACAATAAAAAATGCTATATGTCCTAACAAATTATCTAATTCTTATTTGTTACAACTAGCAAAGCTAGCAAGATTGACAACCTCACTAGAAATGTTAACAACTCATATTGCTTGGTTATCGTCCCAAGAAGGTATCGATCCACATTCAACTACTTTTGATTGAAACCTTTCAACATAAGACGTAAAACTTTGTACTAAGGGCTCAATCAACGCGGTGGATTTTTTGGAGGATTCCTATTGAATTTCAACACAAACGGGATTTTCTCACTTGTTTTACAAGAATAGAGGTACTAGATTCATTATGGTTGTATGTATACACTGGTGCAAATTCTTAATGTTAATTAAGCCCCCAAACGTAATGTAATTACATGATCTCAACCTATGCCATAATACTACCTGTGAGCCTACGAACTCCTGTCCTACGTCATAAACCTATGCATGAACCCCTGTCCGATTACCTCCTAAAGAAAACTCTCCAAATCAATTATACATATGCACTTTTATTTAAATATATTATTCAGTTCAAAGCTATAAAATACTTCAGACCAAATTATATATCTATTGTTTGTTATAATTAACAAAGTTAGTGAGATTTTCAACCTCACTAGAAGTGTTAGGGACACAATCAATCTTTTGGTTTATATAGTAGTGCTTCTCAATGGAGACTTATGGATTTATCTCTATGAATTGGTACCATGGTTTCTCAAAGGAGGAAGTAACCAGACGCTGCCATAAATTCTTGCACTTGTGGACCTAACAATTGTTTACCAATATATATGTATTGGAGCAACTAAGTTTTTTCTAGTGCCATAGACACTAGTAGAAAAGGGGGCAACGGTCCAGGCCGGGTCAGCCCATTAGTCCCGGTTCAGTCTAGAACCAGGACCCATGGGGGCATTGGACCCGGTTCGTGAGCCCAGGGGGCCGGCCGGGCCACGTGGGCCATTGGTCCCGGTTCGTCTGGACCTTTTGGTCCCAGTTGGTGGGACGAACCGGGACCAATGGCCTTGCTCCTGGCCCACCACCATTGGTCCCGGTTGGTGGCTTGAACCCGGACCAAAGGCTCCCCTTTAGTCCCGGTTCATGCCACCAACCGGGACCAATGAGGTGCCTATATATACCCCCTCGCGTAAGAGCAGAGCACATTGCTCTGTTTTTTTCTGGCCGAGGGGGAGAGGGCTTGGTGGTGCTCTAGCTCACCTCCTATGCACACAAGGTGTTCGATGGAATGCCCGAGTCACACTACTTAAGCTTTCTCCTCTCCAAGCTCGACCTTCAAGCTCCATTTTCCTCAATATTTGTCTAGGTTTAGCGGTCCGTCATGCCCCGTCCCCGTCTTCACCGCCGTCGATCACCCACGCCGAGCTCATCGCCGGCACCACTGTGGTGAGCCTCTTGTTCTTATCTTCTTTTTGAAAGGGAAAAATATTCTTACTTGTATGTTTACATAGATACTTGTATTATTTTCTTACTTTTATTATTGCATCTTATATAGTGCGATGGTTTTGGTATCCGCCCCCGTCAGCTCTTATCCTATCTATGATTCAGATGTGGTATATATATTATCTTTATAACTATTGATTCATTTATTGTTTATGAAAATTATGCCGACCAACGTGACATGGATTTCATTTATGTAGGATGTATGTGAATCGGAAATTCCAACCGACCCTATTGTTGAGAGGTTAAATTTAGTTGAAGAAAAAAATAAAAAAAATTGAGGAGGAGAAGATGATATTGGAGTTGCATGTTGCGGATGTCGTCGATGATCACAAGATCAAGATGGATGCAATGCGCTTGAAGATTAGAAAGATTAGAAAATATTCCATTCATACTGAGGCTTGGTATCATTATGTTGTTGGATCAATTGTTACCTTGGTTGCGATTATGATCGCATTTGTTTTCGCATTGAAATGTTTTACATAGTTTCAATGTATGGTTTAATTAATTAGATGCTCTGGGGAGCTATATGTTGTTAGATGAGAACTATGTATGTACTTTGGTTTTAATGTGATGATGAACTTCTATTAATTTGGACACTTAATTATATATAACGCACGCAAATGAACCGGCAATGGATGTACGGTGACAGACACACATCCGAGTACATTAAGGGCGTGCATGAGTTTCTCGATGCGGCTGCGGCAAACAAGCAGAATGGTTTTATGTGTTGTCCATGCACTGAATGTGGGAATACGAGGTCTTACTCTAACTGGAAAATCCTTCACTCCCACCTGCTTTATAAGGGTTTCATGCCACACTATAATGTTTGGACGAGGCACGGAGAAATAGGGGTTATGATGGAAGACGGCGAAGAATAAGAGTGCGATGACAACTATGTGCCCCCTGAATACGGTGATGCTGCAACGGGGGGAGCTGGTGAAGATCAAGAGGAACTAGACGATGTGCCCAATGATGCTGCAATGGGTGAAGCTGCTGAAGATCAAGAGGAACCAGACGATGTGCCCGATGATGATGATCTCTGCCGGGTCATTGTCGATGCAAGGACGCAATGCGAAAGTCAAAAGGAGAAGCTGAAGTTCGATCGCATGTTAGATGATCACAAAAAAGGGTTGTACCCCAATTGCGAAGATGGCAACACAAAGCTCGGTACCATACTGGAATTGCTGCAGTGGAAGGCAGAGAATGCTGTGGCTGACAAAGGATTTGAGAAGCTATTGAAAATATTGAAGAAGAAGCTTCCAAAGGATAACGAATTGCCCGATAGTACATATGCAGCAAAGAAGGTCGTATGCCCTCTAGGATTGGAGGAGGAGAAGATACATGCATGCCCTAATGACTGCATCCTCTATCGCGGTGCATACAAGGATCTGAACGCATGCCCGGTATGCGGTGCATTGCGGTATAAGATCAGACGAGATGACCCTGGTGATGTTGACAGCGAGCCCCCCAGGAAGAGGGTTCCTGCGAAGGTGATGTGGTATGCTCCTATAATACCATGGTTGAAACGTTTTTTCAGAAACGAAGAGCATGCCAAGTTGATGCGATGGCACAGTGAGGACCCGAAGAAAGACGGGAAGTTGAGAGCACCCGCTGACGGGTCGCAGTGGAGAAAAATCGAGAGGAAGTACTGGGATGAGTTTGCAAAGGACCCAAGGAACGTATGGTTTGCTTTAAGCGCGGATGGCATTAATCCTTTCGGGGAGCAGAGCAGCAATCACAGCACCTGGCCCGTGACTCTATGTATGTATAACCTTCCTCCTTGGATGTGCATGAAGCGGAAGTTCATTATGATGCCAGTTCTCATCCAAGGCCCTAAGCAACCCGGCAACGACATTCATGTGTACCTAAGGCCATTAGTTGAAGAACTTTTACAGCTGTGGAATGGAAATGGTGTACGTACGTGGGATGATCACAGACAGGAGGAATTTAACCTAAAGGCGTTGCTGTTCGTGACCATCAACGATTGGCCCGCTCTCAGTAACCTTTCAGGACAGACAAACAAAGGATACCACGCATGCACACACTGTTTAGATGACACTGAAAGTATATACCTGGACAAATGCAGGAAGAATGTGTACCTGGGCCATCGTCGATTTCTTCCGACCAACCATCAATGTCGAAAGAAAGGCAAGCATTTCAAAGGCGAGGCAAATCACCGGAAGAAGCACGCCATGCGTACCAGTGATCACGTATTTGCTATGGTCAATGATTTACACGTAATCTTTGGAAAGGGTCCCGGCGGACTAGCTGTTCCGAATGACGCTGAGGGACACGCACTCATGTGGAAGAAGAAATCTATATTTTGGGACCTACCCTACTGGAAAGACCTAGAGGTACGCTCTTCAATCGACGTGATGCACGTGATGAAGAACCTTTGCGTGAACTTGCTAGGCTTCTTGGGCGTGTATGGGAAGACAAAAGATACACCTGAGGCACGGGAGGACCTTCAACGTTTGCACAAAAAAGATGGCATGCCTCCGAAGCAGTATAAAGGTCCTGCCAGCTACGCTCTTACAAAAGAAGAGAAAGAAATCTTCTTTGAATGCCTGCTCAGTATGAAGGTCATGACTGGCTTCTCGTCGAATATAAAGGGAATAATAAATATGCCAGAGAAAAAGTTTCAGAACCTAAAGTCTCATGACTGCCACGTGATTATGACGCAACTGCTTCCGGTTGCATTGAGGGGGATTCTACCGGAAAACGTCTGATTAGCCATTGTGGAGCTATGTGCATTCCTCAATGCAATCTCTCAGAAGGTGATCGATCCAGAAATCGTACCAAGGCTAAGGAGTGATATGGCGCAATGTCTTGTCAGTTTCGAGCTGGTGTTCCCACCATCCTTCTTCAATATCATGACGCGCGTCCTAGTTCATCTAGTCGACGAGATTGTCATCCTGGGGCCCGTATTTCTACATAATATGTTCCCCTTTGAGAGGTTCATGGGAATCCTAAAGAAATATGTCTGTAACCGTGCTAGGCCAGAAGGAAGCATCTCCATGGGCCATCAAACAGAGGATGTTATCGGGTTTTGTGTTGACTTCATTCCTGACCTTAAGAAGATAGGTCTCCCTAAATCGCGGTATGAGGGGAGACTGACTAGAAAAGGCACTCTTGGAAGTGACTCAATAATATGCAGGGACGGATATTCTTGGTCTCAAGCACACTACACAGTTCTACAGAACTCTACCTTGGTGACCCCGTATGTCGATGAACACAAGAACAGTCTGCGATCCAAACACCGGAGCAGTGCGACGACTGGATTACATGTGAACACATTAGGACTTTCAGCAGTTGGTTGGAAACACGTCTCAGAGGTGACAACACTGTTTGTGATGAGCTATACTTGTTGTCCATGGGACCATCTTTGACTGTATTGACTTACAAAGGATACGAGATAAATGGGAATACATTTTACATGATCGCCCAAGATCAAAAGAGCACCAACCAAAATAGCGGTGTCCGCTTTGATGCAGTAATCCAGAGCGGAAAGGACACATATTATGGTTACATAGTGGACATACGGGAACTTGACTACGGACATGATTTTAAGGTCCCTTTATTTAAGTGCGAATGGGTCAATCTGTCAGGAGGCGGGGTACAGGTAGACCCACAGTACGAAATGACAACAGTGGATCTGAAAAATCTTGGGTACACTGATGAACCGTTCGTCCTAGCCAATGATGTGGCACAGGTTATCTATGTGAACGACATGTCTACCAAACCGAGAAAAAGATAAGATAAGGAAGTGAATACATCATACGATGAGCCAAAGCGCCACATAGTTCTTTCAGGAAAAAGGGATATCCTGGGAGTGGAGGGCAAGACAGACATGTCTGAAGATTATGAAAAGTTTCATGAAATTCCTCCCTTCAATGTCAAGGCTGACTCAAGCATCCTGATAAACAATGAAGATTATTCATGGTTACGGCGCAATAAGCAAATGACACAAGCAAAGAAAAAGTGAAGACTTTCTCCCGCAACTATTATGATGATACCATGCCAACTTTGTAATACACGAGTATGCTATGCCAACTTTTTCAGAGTTCATTTGAAACTATGAATTTAGGTCGAACTTTCTCTATAGGTGCATCTATGTTCATTTTTTTAGTAAAGTTAATCACAAACTTGTGATTCACACAAATTTCAAAAAATTCAAATTTTAACTATTCAAATTCGAAAACTAATGGCACTAACACAAAGTTTATAATTTTTCTAAAACTAATGGCACTAACAGAAATTTTATAATTTTGCTGACCTAAAAGCAAAAAGAATTAAAAAAAGCAAAAAAAAAAGAAAATAAATAATACATAAAACAAAACAGAAAATTGGAAAAAAATAAAAATAGCAACAATAAGTATTTTGTTGTAAGTAGAAAC
>NC_041388.1:693000659-693004477 GCF_002162155.2 Triticum dicoccoides
CTAAAAAACTATAAGTATTTTGTTCTAAGTAGAAATGAAAAAATAAATAGCAAAAAAAAATGCCTATAATATTTGTTATGACTAACTAAAATTACCAAATTGAGTATAATGATAAAACACAGTAATATTAAATAGCAGGAAAAAGAATGACTCGAAAATCAATTTTTATAGTAAAGTTATTCATAAACTAGTGATTCACACAAATTTTAAAAAATTCAAATTTAAACTATTCAAATTTTAAAACTAATGGCACTAACAGAAAGTTTATAATTTTTGTGACCTAAAAGAAAAAATCACTAAAAAACTATAAGTATTTAGTTCTAAGTAGAAATGAAAAAATAAATAGTAAAAAAATGCCACCTACTGGGCCACCACGGCCTGAATACGACTAGAAGCCCATCCATGGGCCACGATTCAGGCCCGTAGAAGGCCCAGCAGGCCCACAGGCATAGCGGTGTGAGATTAGGCCCAGAGGCCTGCAGTTCTGAGGAGTTCGATGGAGATGGCGGGGCAGCGCTTATAAACAGGTGCGGCCGCTCCTCAGCTAGCGAGGTGGGACTAAACATCCCACCGCAACGCGGCTTTGGCAGGCGCAGGCCATTGGTTCCGGTTGGTGGCACCAACCGGGACCAAAGGCCGCCGCTTCCCAGGGAAGTGCATTCGGACGAACGATCAAATGGACATACCAGTCAAGAAGCTTCAGCGGTATATCGAAGCAGCGCAGCAAGGGACGTTCGTTCCAGACAGAGAGAACGACGAGCTCACAATGGCCCTCGGGAATCCTGAGCACCCTGGACGGACACGAGGCACGCCAGGCTCCATTCCGTGGAAGGTTGGGTTTTCGGACGCATGCGGTTACAAATGCCACAAGAGGAGGAAGAAAGTGGAGCAGACCCAACGGTAGGTGCTGCACGCTAGGGTACAAGCGATAGAGGAACGAGAAGCAAATCGCAGCAAACGAACTACCGAAGCTTCCCCCGAAGCTATCCCGCCATCTCAGCAGAGAAGCAGCGTGGCTTCCACCAAGCTGCTTCAGCCGGAGCATGTCTTGACGGCTCCTGCCAGCTATCCCATGGATGCTATCACAGAGTCTCAAAATTGCCACCTTATGACGCAATGGATTAATATGAAGGTCAAGGCGGCTGTTGGCTCTATTTTTCCTACTGAACCCGGCGCAACTTTTCACTGTCGGCCGATTCCAGAAGGATATGCTAGGGTGATGGTGAATGAAATAATGGAGGGATTTGAGGACCTCCAGCTTGACCACCCTACCGGTGAAGGGGAGACTCGGCTGGGTTCTGCTCTGAAGACTCCATGCCTATGGCGGAAGGAGCTCATCAACCTTCCGAACTGGACGCCTCCGCCTCCTCCTCCTCCGGCGAGTCAGGGCACTCCGCCTCCTCCACCGCCTCCTCCTCCGGCGAGTGATGATCAGGGCACTCGGCCGGCTCCTCCTCCGGCGTGTGGTGGCACTCCGCCTCCTTCTCCGCCTGCGCCGGCACGCCCGAGCAGCCAGCCTCCTCCTTCTCCGCCTCGTCAGCAAGGGCGGAAGAGACCTGTCGCCGCTCCGGCTGCTCCGGCACGTCGTAGTCCTTCTCCTCCGCCTCGTAAGAAAGTAAAGAAGACAACCGCTCCGTCTGCTCTGCCGGCGTCTAGCAGTACAGCCAGAGGCGGGAGGACATACAGATTCGGTCCTTCTATGAAGACTCCAGAGAAGTTACCATACGAGAGGACCCCGGAGGAGAACACTGAGATCGCGCGAGAAGAAGTGAGGAACTTCTTTGAAGGGGTGAAAGCAAAGAAACATCCACCTCCGGAGGAGAAGGTAGATCCGGTGAAAGCGAAGCGCACTCTGGCTGCCCTGACAAAACCACCCATGTCTCTGCCGAAAGGCAACTATGAGCGCATTATTAGAAAGGAATTTGTCGAAGCGGAGCGGTCAGAAAGTACTGTCAGTGATCAAAGGCCGAAAGAACGACGAGCTGGGAAACAAATTGCCTGGCTCGGCGAACAAGCGAAGCAATCGTGCCCCCCGCTCAAGGTGCCTAGCAACATCGACGCTAATGATCCAAGGATGGTGCCCGGTTATAGCAATCTTGGAGATTACCTGCCCGACGATGTACATTATGATTTCATGGAGGTGTAGATACAAATATACGAGTACGGGAAGCCTCTTGTCAAAGATGAAAGATCTCTATCAACGATGATGCGAAGATTGCATGATTGGTACTTGAAAATCTGCAGAGAGTCTGAGGGGAGGAGTTCTTTGTATGTGAGAGTTAAAAAGGAGCATGACCTCGTTGGAATTGAACTGTTACCTGTTCCATTTGAGGAGTTCTTTTAGTTTTTTCAATCAATTGGCCCTCGATAAAGCAACGGTCACCTGCTACTGTCTGTAAGTAGTACTACTTTTGTCATAAAGTCTCTCTATATAGCTCAGCTCTTTCATTGCATGTATTTATAATTATCCTCACTACATTATGCAGATTGAAGATCGTGAATTGAAGAAAAGACAAATTGGTGATATTGGGTTCATTAACACAAATCTCATAGATGCAACTCAGGTTAAATTTCATGCCGCAAATACCGAGGTCAACTTGCTACGATCGTTGGTAATAAATGAAAACAAAGATATAATACTCTTTCCTTACAACTTCAAGTGAGTGTTACTGCCTTGTGCATATTCGGTTTCCCTTATATATTAGTCAAGGTTATAGTAATGTAATTGATGAGTTATGCATGCGTGTGCAGTTTCCACTATATTCTCCTAGAGAATAAGCTTGAGCAGGGACTAGTAACCGTCTTAGACTCAAGACGAAAAGATCCCCAAGACTATGCGGACATGACTCAAATGCTCGAGAAGTAAGTTAAATCGATCATTATCCACCATATCAGCAACTTTGTTCATTTCCTGATATATCAAGTAATTGTTTTCTTTGTCTGGCAGGGTTTGGAAAAAAATCACCAAAAAAGCTTCGGGACTCCCGAAGAAGCTGTAATTTAGACACCCGAAAGTAAGTACTATAGTAGCATGTTCCGCGCATCTCCTATTGATTCAAGCGCTAGTTTCATCAATACCATTTGGCATTCTTGCTTATCAGTTTGATTGACCTCTATTTCTTGTAAAGTGGTTGTGGCAGGAACACGAGAATGATTTCCGTGGATACTACATTTGTGAGTCCATCCGCCACACGACCTGTGAGCGGGGCTACTCTGACGAACAATATGAAGTGCGTAAATAACAACATTCACAATTTTATTTTGTTACCATCATTTGTGTTGAGTTTCATTCATTCATATATATATATATGTATTGACCCCCTTCTTCAAATTAGATGTTTCGGAAGCGGGATGAACTCCTAGCACCAGCTCGCATGCGAGCAATTCAAGAGGAATTGGCGGCATTCTTTCTTGACCACGTGATCGCTGAAGACGGAGAATACTATGTGGACCATGCGTCCGTATGTTAGGAGATTATATTTGTAAGAGATAATTATTGTATATATGTAGCCGGTAGTGTCGGATAGATATACGAGAACTTGTTGTTCGACCAATCTCTCGGAGAAGGAGAGGTGGTCGATACCACTTCTCTCTATATGCATATATGTTCATGACGATCTTCTATTTCCTTCGTTTGCTTACTAACTAGCTAGCGTGTCTAGTCCTCTCTATACGTATGTATAGTACGTAGCGTCGACCAAGCACGGACATAAGAGAGGACACTTCTCTCTATTAATTATAGCTAGCTAACACAATATATGAAACACCTAAATTAACCCCCCAAAACCCCCAAACCCCCCCCCCCTTTCAAAAAAAAC
>NC_041388.1:693004926-693016119 GCF_002162155.2 Triticum dicoccoides
AAAAACAAAAACCCCAGCCACAGAAATGCTGACGCGTGGATGCCTATTGGTCCCGGTTGGTGCCACCAACCGGGACCAAAGGCCCTCCTGCCTGGGCTCCGCGCACAGGCCACGTGGAGGCCCATCTGTCCCGATTCTGGATTGAACCGGGACTAAAGGGACAGGGCATTAGTACCGACCCTTTACTCCCGGTTCAGGAACCGGGACAAAAGGCCCTTACGAACCGAGACAATAGGCCCTTTTTCTACTAGTGAGATGGGAAGGTAACACTAAGTTCTTCAAGCAATATTTTAAATTCATATTACCTTCTTGTTATTTACTTTGTTTATTTGCATTTTTGGTAGCTATGACTAGTCCTACCCCAGGCCACAACCCGTCCTATGTGGAAAAATTGCCAAGATCAAAAAAAGTCAAAAAAATTCCAAACTAGTTGTCATGGTTAATAAGTCAAAGGAAAATATCGATTAACAAAAATAAGTTAACAAGGAAGGCAAGAAGCAAAGAGACCCAAGCCTAGAAGTGGCCCAAGTAGCCAAAGCCCATCGTGGTAGAGGGATGAAAATGGATTTGTCCACTATGGGCTATGGACTCTCTCAATCTCCTAGTCCACCATGGATCCATGGACTAAAGAGTACCACTCTCATTTGGATAGAATCAAAGTGAGCGCACTAGAGCTTCAAGGCTCGTTCGGCGAGCTATAGGGTTTTGTCTGAGGAGTTACATTTGACTTGGGCGGATGATGATGAAGAGAGGTATGGAGAGGGTCTGTTGAGAGTGTCTTGCAAAGTATCCAATAGTAGTATGATTGTTGTGCATAGATCTATGTGATAGTGAACATATGCCCAGGTTACCTAACAGACAGGGGGGGCGATTGCTGAAGGAAATATGCCCTAGAGGCAATAATAATGTTATTATTTTATTTCCTTATATCATGATAAATGTTTATTATTCATGCTAGAATTGTATTATCCGGAAACATAATACTTGTGTGAATACATAGACAAACCAAACGTCACTAGTATGCCTCTACTTGACTAGCTCATTAATCAAAGATGGTTATGTTTCCTAACCATAGACATGTGTTGTCATTTGATTAACGGGATCACATTATTAGGAGAATGATGTGATTGACATGACCCATTCCATTAGCTTAGCACCCGATCGTTTAGTATGTTGCTATTGCTTTCTTCATGACTTATACATGTTCCTATGACTATGAGATTATGCAACTCCCGTTTGCTGGAGGAACACTTTGTGTGCTACCAAATGTCACAACGTAACTGGGTGATTATAAAGGAGCTCTACAGGTGTCTCCAAAGGTACATGTTGGGTTGGCGTATTTCGAGATTAGGATTTGTCACTCCGATTGTCGGAGAGGTATCTCTGGGCCCTCTCGGTAATGCACATCACATAAGCCTTGCAAGCATTTCAACTAATGAGTTAGTTGCGAGATGATGTATTACGAAACAAGTAAAGAGACTTGCCGGTAACGAGATTGAACTAGGTATTGAGATACCGACGATCGAATCTCGGGCAAGTAAAATACCGATGACAAAGGGAACAACATATGTTGTTATGCGGTCTGACCGATAAAGATCTTCGTAGAATATGTAGGAGCCAATATGAGCATCCAGGTTCCGCTATTGGTTATTGACCGGAGACGTGTCTCGGTCATGTCTACATTGTTCTCGAACCCGTAGGGTCCGCACGCTTAAGATTTCGATGACAGTTATATTATGAGTTTTGATGTACCGAAGTTAGTTCGGAGTCCCAGATGTGATCACGGACATAACAAGGAGTCTCAAAATGGTCGAGACATAAATATTGATATATTAGACGGCTATATTCGGACACCGGAAGTGTTCCGGGTGATTTCGGAGAAAACCGGAGAGCCGGAGGGTTACCGGAACCCTACCGGGAGAAGTAATGGGCCATATGGGCCTTAGTGGAGAGAGAGAGGGGCAGCCAGGGTGGGCCGCGCGCCTCCTCCCCCCTGGTCCGAATTGGACTAGGAGAGGGGGGGCGGCGCCCCCCTTTCCTTCTCCCTCCCCACTTCCTTCCCACTCCTAGTAGGAGTCCTACTCCTACTAGGAGGAGGACTCCTCCTGGCGCACCAATAGGGGTCGGCCGGCCTCCTCCCCTTGCTCCTTTATATACGGGGGCAGGGGGCACCCCTAGACACACAAGTTGATCCACGTGATCAGATTCTTAGCCGTGTGCGGTGCCCCCTTCCACCGTAATCCTCGATAATATTGTAGCGGTGCTTAGGCAAAGCCCTGCGACGGTAGTACATCAAGATCGTCACCACGCCGTCGTGCTGACGGAACTCTACCCCGACACTTTGCTGGATCAGAGTCCAGGGATCGTCATCGAGCTGAACGTGTGCTAAAACTCAGAGGTGTCGTAGTTTCGGTGCTTGATCGGTCGGGCCGTGAAGACGTACGACTACATCAACCATGTTGTGCTAACGCTTCCGCTGTCGGTCTACAAGGGTACGTAGATCACACTCTCCCCTCTCGTTGCTATGCATCACCATGATCTTGCGTGTGCGTAGGAAAATTTTGAAATTACTACGTTCCCCAACAGTGGTATCAGAGCCTAGGTTTTATGTGTTGATGTTATATGCACGAGTAGAACACAAGTGAGTTGTGGGCGATATAAGTCATACTGCTTACCAGCATGTCATAATTTGGTTCGGCGGTATTGTTGGACGAAGCGGCCCGGACCGACATTACGCGTACGCTTACGCGAGACCGGTTCTCCCGACATGCTTTACAAAAAGGTGGCTAGCGGGTGACAGTTTCTCCAACTTTAGTTGAACTGAGTATGGCTACGCCCGGTCCTTGCAAAGGTTAAAACAGCACCAAGTTGACAAACTATCGTTGTGGTTTTGATGCGTAGGTAAGATTGGTTCTTGCTTAAGCCCGTAGCAGCCACGTAAAACTTGCAACAACAAAGTAGAGGATGTCTAACTTGTTTTTGCAGGGCATGTTGTGATGTGATATGGTCAAGACATGATGCTAAATTTTATTGTATGAGATGATCATGTTTTGTAACCAAGTTATTGGCAACTGGCAGGAGCCATATGGTTGTCGCTTTATTGTATGCAATGCAATTACGCTGTAATGCTTTACTTTATCACTAAGCAGTAGCGATAGTCGTGGAAGCATAAGATTGGTGAGACGACAATGATGCTACGATGGTGATCAAGGTGTCGTGCCGGTGACGATGGTGATCACGACGGTGCTTTGAAGATGGAGATCACAAGCACAAGATGATGATGGCCATATCATATCACTTATATTGATTGCATGTGATGTTTATCTTTTATGCATCTTATCTTGCTTTGGTTGACGGTAGCATTTTAAGATGATCTCTCACTAATTATCAAGAAGTGTTCTCCCTGAGTATGCACCATTGCGAAAGTTCTTCGTGCTGAGACACCACGTGATGATCGGGTGTGATAGGCTCTACGTTCAAATACAACGGGTGCAAAACAGTTGCACACGCAGAATACTCAGGTTATACTTGATGAGCCAAGCATATACAGATATGGCCTCGGAACACGGAGACCGAAAGGTCGAGCGTGAATCATATAGTAGATATGATCAATATAGAGATGTTCACCAATGAAACTACTCCATCTCACGTGATGATCGGACATGGTTTAGTTGATTTGGATCACGTAATCACTTAGAGGATTAGAGGGATGTCTATCTAAGTGGGAGTTCTTTAGTAATATGATTAATTGAACCTAAATTTATCATGAACTTAGTACATGATAGTATCTTGCTTGTTTATGTTTGATTGTAGATAGATGGCCCGTGCTGTTGTTCCGTTGAATTTTAATGCGTTCCTTGAGAAAGCAAAGTTGAAAGATGATGGTAGCAATTACACGGACTGGGTCCGTAACTTGAGGATTATCCTCATTGCTGCACAGAAGAATTACGTCCTGGAAGCACCACTGGGTGCCAGGCCTGCTGCTGGAGCAACACCAGATGTTATGAACGTCTGGCAGAGCAAAGCTGATGACTACTCGATAGTTCAGTGTGCCATGCTTTACGGCTTAGAATCGGGACTTCAACGACATTTTGAACGTCATGGAGCATATGAGATGTTCCAGGAGTTGAAGTTAATATTTCAAGCAAATGCCCGGATTGAGAGATAAGAAGTCTCCAATAAGTTCTATAGCTGCAAGGTGGAGGAGAACAATTCTGTCAGTGAGCATATACTCAAAATGTCTGGGTATAATAATCACTTGATTCAATTGGGAGTTAATCTTCCAGATGATTGCGTCATTGACAGAATTCTCCAATCACTGCCACCAAGCTACAAGAGCTTCGTGATGAACTATAATATGCAAGGGATGAATAAGACTATTCCCGAGCTCTTCGCAATGCTGAAAGCTGCGGAGGTAGAAATCAAGAAGGAGCATCAAGTGTTGATGGTCAATAAGACCACTAGTTTCAAGAAAAAGGGCAAAGGGAAGAAGAAGGGGAACTTCAAAAAGAACAGCAAGCAAGTTACTACTCAAGAGAAGAAACCCAAACCTGGACCTAAGCCTGAAACTGAGTGCTTCTACTGCAAACAGACTGGTCAGTGGAAGCGGAACTGCCCCAAGTATTTGGCGGATAAGAAGGATGGCAAGGTGAACAAAGGTATATGTGATATACATGTTATTGATGTGTACCTTACTAAAGCTCGCAGTAGCACCTGGGTATTTGATACTGGTTCTGTTGCTAACATTTGCAACTCGAAACAGGGACTACAGATTAAGCGAAGATTGGCTAAGGACGAGGTGACGATGCGCATGGGAAATGGTTCCAAAGTCGATGTGATCGTGGTCCGCACGCTACCTCTACATCTACCTTCGGGATTAGTATTAGACCTAAATAATTGTTATTTGGTGCCAGCGTTAAGCATGAACATTATATCTGGATCTTGTTTGATGCGAGACGGTTATTCATTTAAATCAGAGAATAATGGTTGTTCTATTTATATGAGTAATAGTTTTTATGGTCATGCACCCTTAAAGAGTGGTCTATTCTTATTAAATCTCAATAGTAGTGACACACATATTCATAATGTTGAAACCAAAAGATGCAGAGTTGATAATGATAGTGCAACTTATTTGTGGCACTGCCGTTTGGGTCATATCGGTGTAAAGTGCATGAAGAAACTCCATACTGATGGGCTTTTGGAACCACTTGAGTATGAATCACTTGGTACTTGCGAACCATGCCTTATGGGTAAGATGACAAAAACACCGTTCTCCGGTACTATGGAGAGAGCAACAGATTTGTTGGAAATCATACATACAGATGTATGTGGTCCGATGAATGTTGAGGCTCGTGGCGGATATCGTTATTTTCTCACCTTCACAAATGACTTAAGCAGATATGGGTATATCTACTTAATGAAACATAAGTCTGAAACATTTGAAAAGTTCAAAGAATTTCATAGTGAAGTTGAAAATCATCGTAACAAGAAAATAAAATTCCTGCTATCTGATCGTGGAGGAGAATATTTGAGTTACGAGTTTGGTGTACATTTGAAACAATGCGGAATAGTTTTGCAACTCACGCCACCCGGAACACCACAGCGTAATGGTGTGTCCGAACGTCGTAATCGTACTTTACTAGATATGGTGCGATCTATGATGTCTCTTACTAATTTATCGCTATCGTTTTGGGGTTATGCTCTAGAGACGGCCGCATTCACGTTAAATAGGGCACCATCAAAATCCGTTGAGACGACGCCTTATGAACTATGGTTTGGCAAGAAACCAAAGTTGTCGTTTCTGAAAGTTTGGGGTTGCGATGCTTATGTGAAAAAGCTTCAACCTGGTAAGCTCGAACCCAAATCGGAGAAATGTGTCTTCATAGGATATCCAAAGGAAACTATTGGATACACCTTCTATCACAGATCCGAAGGCAAAACTTTTGTTGCTAAATTCGGAAACTTTCTAGAGAAGGAGTTTCTCTCGAAAGAAGTGAGTGGGAGGAAAGTAGAACTTGATGAGGTAACTATACCTGCTCCATTATTGGAAAGTAGTACATCACAGAAACCAGTTTCTGTGACACCTACACCAATTAGTGAGGAAGCTAATGATGATGATCATGAAGCTTCAGAACAAGATACTACTGAACCTCGTAGGTCAACCAGAGTAAGATCCGCACCAGAGTGGTACGGTAATCATGTTCTGGAAGTCATGCTACTAGATCATGATGAACCTACGAACTATGGAGAAGCGATGGTGAGCCCAGATTCCACAAAATGGCTTGAAGCCATGAAATCTGAGATGGGATCCATGTATGAGAATAAAGTATGGACTTTGGTTGACTTGCCCAATGATCGGCAAGCAATTGAGAATAAATGGATCTTTAAGAAGAAGACTGACGCTGACGGTAATGTTACTGTCTACAAAGCTCGACTTGTCGCAAAAGGTTTTCGACAAGTTTAAGGGATTGACTACGATGAGACCTTCTCACCTATAGCGATGCTTAAGTCTGTCCGAATCATGTTAGCAATTGCCGAATTTTATGATTATGAAATTTGGCAGATGGATGTCAAAACTGCATTCCTGAATGGATTTCTGCAAGAAGAGTTGTATATGATGCAACCGGAAGGTTTTGTCGATCCAAAGGGAGCTAACAAAGTGTGCAAGCTCCAGCGATCCATTTATGGACTGGTGCAAGCCTCTCGGAGTTGGAATAAACGCTTTGATAGTGTGATCAAAGCATTTGGTTTTGTACAGACTTTTGGAGAAGCCTGTATTTACAAGAAAGTGAGTGGGAGCTCTGTAGCATTTCTGATATTATATGTAGATGACATATTACTAATCGGAAATGATATAGAATTTCTGGATAGCATAAAGGGATACTTGAATAAAAGTTTTTCAATGAAAGACCTCGGTGAAGCTGCTTACATATTGGGCATTAAGATCTATAGAGACAGATCAAGACGCTTAATTGGACTTTCACAAAGCACATACCTTGACAAAGTTTTGAAAAAGTTCAAAATGGATCAAGTAAAGAAAGGATTCTTGCCTGTGTTACAAGGTGTGAAATTGAGTAAGACTCAATGCCCGACCAATGCAGAAGATAGAGAGAAAATGAAAGATGTTCCCTATGCTTCAGCCATAGACTCTATCATGTATGCAATGCTGTGTACCAGACCTGATGTGTGTCTTGCTATAAGTCTAGCAGGCAGGTACCAAAGTAATCCAGGAGTGGATCACTAGACAGCGGTCAAGAACATCCTGAAATACCTGAAAAGGACTAAGGATATGTTTCTCATATATGGAGGTGACAAAGAGCTCATCATAAATGGTTACGTTGATGCAAGCTTTGACACTGATCCGGACGATTCTAAATCACAAACCGGATACGTGTTTACATTAAATGGTGGAGCTGTCAGTTGGTGCAGTTCTAAACAAAGCGTTGTGGCGGGATCTACATGTGAAGCGGAGTACATAGCTGCTTCGGAAGCAGCAAACGAAGGAGTCTGGATGGAGGAGTTCATATCCGATCTAGGAGTCATACCTAGTGCATCGGGTCCAATGAAAATCTTTTGTGACAATACTGGTGCAATTGCCTTGGCAAAGGAATCCAGATTTCACAAGAGAACCAAGCACATCAAGAGACGCTTCAATTCCATCCGGGATCTAGTCCAGGTGGGAGACATAGAGATTTGCAAGATACATACGGATCTGAATGTAGCAGACCCGTTGACTAAGCCTCTTCCACGAGCAAAACATGATCAGCACCAAAGCTCCATGGGTGTTAGAATCATTACTGTGTAATCTAGATTATTGACTCTAGTGCAAGTGGGAGACTGAAGGAAATATGCCCTAGAGGCAATAATAATGTTATTATTTTATTTCCTTATATCATGATAAATGTTTATTATTCATGCTAGAATTGTATTATCCGGAAACATAATACTTGTGTGAATACATAGACAAACCAAACGTCACTAGTATGCCTCTACTTGACTAGCTCATTAATCAAAGATGGTTATGTTTCCTAACCATAGACATGTGTTGTCATTTGATTAACGGGATCACATTATTAGGAGAATGATGTGATCGACATGACCCATTCCATTAGCTCGATCGTTTAGTATGTTGCTATTGCTTTCTTCATGACTTATACATGTTCCTATGACTATGAGATTATGCAACTCCCGTTTGCCGGAGGAACACTTTGTGTGCTACCAAATGTCACAACGTAACTGGGTGATTATAAAGGAGCTCTATAGGTGTCTCCAAAGGTACATGTTGGGTTGGCGTATTTCGAGATTAGGATTTGTCACTCCGATTGTCGGAGAGGTATCTCTGGGCCCTCTCGGTAATGCACATCACATAAGCCTTGCAAGCATTTCAACTAATGAGTTAGTTGCGAGATGATGTATTACGAAACGAGTAAAGAGACTTGCCGGTAACGAGATTGAACTAGGTATTGAGATACCGACGATCGAATCTCGGGCAAGTAAAATACCGATGACAAAGGGAACAACGTATGTTGTTATGCGGTCTTACCGATAAAGATCTTCGTAGAATATGTAGGAGCCAATATGAGCATCCAGGTTCCGCTATTGGTTATTGACCGGAGACGTGTCTCGGTCATGTCTACATTGTTCTCGAACCCGTAGGGTCCGCACGCTTAAGGTTTCGATGACAGTTATATTATGAGTTTATGAGTTTTGATGTACCAAAGTTAGTTCGGAGTCCCGGATGTGATCACGGACATAACGAGGAGTCTTGAAATGGTCGAGACATAAATATTGATATATTAGACGGCTATATTCGGACACCGGAAGTGTTCCGGGTGATTTCGGAGAAAACCGGAAAGCCGGAGGGTTACCGAAACCCTACCGGGAGAAGTAATGGGCCATATGGGCCTTAGTGGAGAGAGAGAGGGGCAGCCAGGGTGGGCCGCGCGCCTCCTCCCCCCCTGGTCCGAATTGGACTAGGAGAGGGGGGGCGGCGCCCCCCTTTCCTTCTCCCTCCCCACTTCCTTCCCCCTCCTAGTAGGAGTCATACTCCTACTAGGAGGAGGACTCCTCCTGGCGCGCCAATAGGGGCCGGCCGGCCTCCTCCCCTTGCTCCTTTATATACGGGGGCAGGGGGCACCCCTAGACACACAAGTTGATCCATGTGATCATATTCTTAGCCGTGTGATGTGCCCCCTTCCACCATAATCCTCGATAATATTGTAGCGGTGCTTAGGCGAAGCCCTGCGACGGTAGTACATCAAGATCGTCACCACGCCGTCGTGCTGACGGAACTCTACCCCGACACTTTGCTGGATCGGAGTCCGGGGATCGTCATCGAGCTGAACGTGTGCTAAAACTCGGAGGTGCCGTAGTTTCCGTGCTTGATCGGTCGGGCCGTGAAGACGTATGACTACATCAACCGCGTTGTGCTAACGCTTCCGCTGTCGGTCTACAAGGGTACGTAGATCACACTCTCCCCTCTCGTTGCTATGCATCACCATGATCTTGCGTGTGCGTAGGAAAATTTTAAAATTACTACGTTCCCCAACAATTGCACCTAGGATTGGTCCTACACAATGCGAGTAACAACTCTACTCATGCTTATATGGGATTATACTAATATGATGTTACATACATTAGAGAAGTAGAACGATGCCTTTAGCGAGTTGGATGTCAATCCATCAAGTTCCATGTGGAAGACCAGAGCGAGTTCCTAGATCGGAGCTACCAATGTCCTAGTGTAAGTATTTGGAAGATGTTGAGTGTGTCCTTCGTCTTGGTTGGATGCCTTTATATAGGGTCGGTGGCCATCAACCCTCATCTTAGTGTTCTTGCGTTGCACGCCATGGACTCCTCCATGTTTGATGATTGTATGAATTCTTGTGAGGAAACTGGAGATAGTAGAGGTTGGTCTCTGAAGCATGCCCCTAGTACCACACATACACAGGCAAATGTGACCCAAATTTGTTATACGCGGCATGGGAATACAATGAAAACACTTCCCTCAACAAGCCCCATTAGTATTCATAATGAGGTCACCACGCGTGTTGCCCAAATCATTTGCCCTTTAAAGAAGTCGCCAGATGACTTGTTTGCCAATATTTTGACTCGTGGATTCCTAACTTTTTTGTGCTTATCTTCGCGCCTGATGGGAGTATTTTTGCACGTATTTTTACCCGTGTTTAAACCGGAGAATCTTAGATTTTCTAAGATAATCACTTTGGTATGATCATTATTGACTAATAAAAGTGAAAGATCTCAAATCACTTGGTTTATTGTTCCCTCTAGGAATGGAACATTTTAGGTGATAAATCAAGCAATACATAGAAGGCAACGGGCGTGGCAATAAGTCCAATCAATAGAAAGTGCACAAGAGGTTCCCGGGAAAAATACGGCGGCTGGTATGAGATAGTCCGCTCGTACTAGTGTTCGTACCACCTACCATCGCATCCATGTCGTCAACATTGACATATTCCGTGAAGGCACCCAAAGTCAATTCGCGAGGCGTCAGCCACAAACACTATTCCAAACACCAGGACCATATAAGGAGAAGGAAATATTTTCGGAGAGGAGAGTAGCTCATCTATTCATCCAAGAAGTCCCAAGTAAATGGCCACCATTCCAATCTACATCCGCCATCTCCATCTCTATAGCCTTCATCCCCATAGCCATATCCATAGGCAAATACTACAAGGTAGATGATATCAATGAAGTCATTTATAATCGTGTGGTCAGTTGTTCCAAAATATTTGTCAGCTGTGATAAATTGGTACTATATCATAGAGCATTGTTTTATAACATTTCTCTGTTGTGATATTGTATCAAGGAGTATATGAAGCAATGTATATGATTATGCAACAGAACACGGTTAATAATCTCTAGGTTGGGTGAAGGGTGATTGAAGGAGAAAGGAGCTTTATTATTGAAAGATTGGTGGCGCATGCTTCTATCTCTATTTAAACCAAGTAGTTCACACCTTCGTGCAACATGTCTAACGCCATTTGTAATCTTTTTGGCACTATTTGTAACCAAGGTTGACATATAAACATATTAAGTCCCATCGTCGCTTTCGGAAGCCTCACATTACAACATTTAATGGCAACCACCATAGTTAAACATACCAAAAAAGTACAACTCCTACCTTCCACAATACCCCCCCCCCCCCTTGCTTCCTAAAAAATGGAAGAAAAAAAG